>NW_024884475.1:34140871-34342909 GCF_019232065.1 Centrocercus urophasianus | reverse complement strand
CATAATATATATATATATTATATATATAATATATATATATATTATGGAGTAACATCAGTATAGGAAAATATGAGAGAGCACTTCTTCTTACTTCACATTTTCTCCTATCGGAGTGAATATAGTTATTACACAAGTTTCTCTATAGGGGATGGTTACCTTGTGAGAGTGATGCTCACATAGAGGCAGCCCAACTGAGAGTCCTACAGCTGTGGAGGTGAAACCACCTGCCTGAGTTTTATTGCACAGCTTTTTGTTTGTGCTTGGTGACTTCTGCTGTCATTGCTTACCGCAATTTACAAAAGTAAATAACACTTTTTAATAAACATTAAAATTAATTTAGTTTTAAAAAGTAGTTGCTGAGAAGCACATGAATTTCATGAATTCAACTGTTGATTTATATTCAAAATGTATTTTATTAAGTTATTTAGTGAATTGTTGAATAAAGGCTAATTATTTATGATTTGTGAAATAATTCCAGCTCCTGAACTAACCATTCCACACTGAAGAGCCAAGACACCTTTACATAACTATGAACTGATAGCTAGCAAAATACAGTGCTTTACATTAATGGGAAAAATTATGTTTCTTTTTCTCATTTATAGCAACTAATTTAGAATACATCTAGAATACATTTAGAATTCATCTTATCTCCAGAGAGATGAATTACTCTTAAACTGCAGCATACAATACAGATAAAATACAGAAGAGTAACTGATGCGATTTAAGGTAGAAAGCCAGTGAATCTTACAGAAACATAAGGAGCTGTACACCAATACCTGAAATTAAATATAAACTATTTTTTCCCTGCTGAAAGTTTGTGAATGGTTTTTTCTCTCTGTCAGACACTGTTCTTCCTAATCCCCAGATCAGAAAAAAAAAGTTTAAATGGCAGTAGCAGCAAATGTCCAACAAAGGAGGACTGATGAATATTTTTTACTGCCTCTGCGTATTTATGCAGATAAAAACCCTCCATAAGTATTTGTGTAACCAAAAGCATACATGCTCGAAATGTTGCAATAAAATAAACAAGTGCCAATACTGTTGAATCAAACAGTTCTTAAAATAACTGTTTTCAAAAGAAACTTGAAAATGTCACCACAAGTTTTACTGATGTTCTCTGTCAATGGTACTGGCAATTAAACACAAGGGGAAAAACAGCTCCTTCACGCCTTTGAATACAATATTTAATATAAGAGAAAATGCAGCTGCAGGAATATGGCACATTTATGTAGCTGTTCAACAATCTCCTTTATAACCATTATTAATAAACAACTAAAAATATGAATTATGACTCACCAAAATTCATCTGGTTATGTGGCATCTGCATTGCATCCAACAGATTCAGTAACAGAAGAGACTGAGAACAAAACATAAAAAAGGAACTTTTACAACATGGAAAATTCAATATTTCACCACTTATTTTCATCCAAGATGGGGAGTAAAGCTATCTGAAACTCCTCCATTTGTCTGAAAGAAAACAGTTGGGCCTTTGCACCTCAGCAGGACTCTGTGCTCCGCCATCTTGTGGGGAACTGCAGGCCTTGGCCATGCTAGCATGAGGAAACCCTCCGTTCTGAGGGCTACTGATGCTGTAAGTTGGCTTTTGTAAATAAATAACCTTGGCTAACCAAAAACAAATAAATAATTGCAGAAATAAAGGCTAAGCATAAACTGTTCCTTCCTATTTTCTATTAGTTCTTTCAGTTAAATAAAAACACTCCTGAAGAAGTCTGAAGTTAAAATAGCAAAAAGTATTACAGAGAAAAATACAAACTGCATTTCAGTGGACTTAAACTAACATTTTGGCAATGTGAATTTGCCCCAGAATGTTAGCATGTTTGTTCAAATGGCTTTCCATAGCTGCTTCCTGAAAAAATTGGTTAGAAGCAGGGAGATGAGGGATGTAAGACACTGCAGAACATTAGGAAGAGAGCAACATTAGGACCAGAGACTGCAAAGTAGAGACTGCACCCAGAACCTTTCATTTAGACCTAACTAGCCAAATAGTCAAGTATTTTCAGTGTCATTTCTAGATTGAAAGGAGAAATATCACCAAACTGTAAGCACCCACACTATGAAAAACTATTTCAAGACCTCCAGAAAATGCAAAGGCTGCACCAAAAGTAATGTCCTCATAATTTATTATATTGGCCCATGATGTCAGAGGCGGATATTGGTGATACAGCAGTAAAGGCTGAATCTTCCAAGTGATAATCTATTACATTTTGTTGTCATGTGACAGATGGCAGCAGAGGGGAAATCTGATGAAATGGTATCTGACATAGCAGTGAGGGTGAAGCAAAGGTGTGTCATTAAATTCCTCCAAGTGGAAACAATGACAACCATAGACATTCATCAATGTTTTCTGAATGTTGGTAGAGACCACGCAGTGGATGTAAGCACAGAGAGCCAGTGGGTGGTGTGTTTCAGCAGTGGCAACAGTAATGCAATATGACAGAGAAGCTGGAATGGACAGATAAATAGGTTTTTTTTTTTGAGAAGTCCAGCATGCAGGTTCTTGTTCATCACTGAAAATGCATAGTTAACGATTGTGTTTAGTTGAGAAATAGTGTTTTGTAGCTAAGAATTTGCTCTATCAAATAGTACTATTGTGCTTTTTGTATCTGTTGTAGTTTACATGGAAAGAAATAGGAGGCATTAGTTTCAGAGCCACCTACATTATTTAACAAAATGACAGCCACTCGCAGGATCAGGATCTCCTTGACACAGGCCACTAGAATATATGGTCAAAACCCTACTGCATGAGTTGAGTAGAATTTACTTTTACAGTATAATCAGTATTATTTTTCCTCCCTCACACACATTCTTTGTCAGAGCTTTCCAATAGTTTTCTTACAAAGATAACTACAATGCTGACTGTTTCTTTTCTTTTAATAAAGCTGACCTAGCCTTGTTAAGTTTATGCAAGATATCTGCCTAACAAGTGTTAGCTCTCTAATCCCAGCAAGTATTTTATATATGCCTGATTATCTTCTAAGTACACACTGTTGTTTTCACAAAGCAGAGAGATGCAGTAATAGACGTCTCAGTTCTTCCCCTAAAAACTTTCAATTTGTCCCTTCCTTTCCATATTATCTCAGTAGACAAAGTAGGAATCAAACATTTATTTAACTTCTCTCTTGTTTTTCCTGTCCTCCATGAGAAAGCATGCAGCATGCCATACACTCGCTAGATCGCAGACTTTAGAAATTGAAAAGTCTTCAGGTTTGACAGAAATGAGGATGAAGCAAGAAACTGTGCCTGCAGTTCTCTGAGGCAGTTACCTGGGCTGTGACTTTTCTGACTTGGAGAAAACACATTTTTCCTTATATTTTTTTGTTTTAAGTCTCCCACCACTTCTTTTTTTTTTTTTTTTTCCCCTCAGCAGGTAACCTTCTCAGGACACCATGGGTTTCTGCCTCATGTTTCCGTTCCTTTTTCAAGGAGATTTTCTGAAGTTCTCTGCCAAAAACAACAACAAAAAGTCAGTCTTTCAGATGTGATAAGGAATAGGAATATAGCTAAATTGGGCAAAATAGGTAGAATTTGGATAGAAACATCCAAATCTCCACTCATTTAACTTCTACAATTTCTAGCAGTTTTCTGATCACTTTCACCAAATACCTGGCAGAAATGTTCACATTTCCAACTCCTTTTTAACTGAAAACAGCAGAAACAACAAACAAGTTGGGAAAAAAATTTCAACACTCAAATCTTCTTTCATTTCCTCATTGTTAAAACAGGCACAGTCCATTTTGGAAACTCCCATGTTTATTCCGTTCTGTAGAATAGCAAGAACTTCTCATGTTGAATATTAAACAGACTACAGTGCATATATCATTTGCTGTATTGCCCTCTGTTTTGTTTTTTTTTTTTAATATAATTTTTTTTTTTTTTGGGGGTAGCTCCATTACAAGCTAGCTTTGTGTCTGTCTAATGGAAAAGTTTCCTTTACTTGCAGTTAAATGCAGAAAAGAGCAGTGTTTTTCTGCCTTAGCAACTTCCATAAGCTCAGCAGTTAAAAAAAGCCTAAAGCTGCTTTTGCTTTTTTTCTTTTTCTAATAGCTATAAAAATAACTCTAAATCTCCTGAACACGCACCATTTGACCTACTGAGCTCATTAATTTAGTGGAGCAAGGCCTCAAATAAGAAGTCAACAGATATTTAGATGAAGTATTGATGATGTGTAGGCAACAAGCTAAAATTCTAAGGAAAATGTTGCTTTAGAAAAATTTAATTCCTTCTTTGCTTCAGTTTTCTCACAGGGATCTCTGAAAAATCTCCTTTGAACTACTTCATGATTTTCTATGTCTCTTTAAAGCATGTCAGGGGAATAAGCTGTAAGTAAATAAATGAAATGAGTCGTAAATAAGTGTATGAACACCTCTAACATAGAGCTTTTCAGAATATCAACATATTTTTACTGAGGGAGGTCACACAACATCATCAGTGGAAGAATTTTACTACTGTAATTAATGAGAAGAACCTATTCACCAACACTGAACAGTTATCAGCTTTATTACTCATAGGGCTGCTTTAAATGATACAGCATCTCTTGAGCTTCACTCAACTCCCACAGCTCCATGGAGTCATATAGGAATCTTAGTTCTATCTTCATGCAGTTTCACTTCTGACTACTACTACTAATCATAATAATTTACAAAAATCCAATTCTCAGAAGTTCAAGGAATTTGTCTTTTATCCAGACTGTAAGTGGCATTGTAGGTGCTTGACTGTCCTAAGAACCACCACAAAATAATAACCATTTGATGGTGCACCTTATCACAGCTGTAGGCCTGGATGACACTGTGGTTTGAAAAAATTTTAATGCTAAACTTCATAACAAACACCCAACCTTCTACACTGTCTCAACATGAGGTAGAAATACCAATGAGCAAATATCAACATGAGGTAGAAATACCAATGAGTGAATATTTTTTTAATTAACTCTATTTTAATCCTGATATCACACTGATCCTTGAGGAAATCTTTTATATTGACTTCAACAGCAGCTTTAGAACACGAGCACCTATTCATGTTTTTAATGAAATTGAGAGATAATGACTGCAGTTTTTCATGAATTAAGGTTCCCTTTTAAAAACAGTATTAGAGATTAGCATTCTTTTTATTTTATTTTTTCTCCAGGATTATACAGCTTTTTACAATGAAATTTAATGAAGTACGCTTTTATTACAGGTATTTCCTATAATATATTTCAATGGAAGTAAATACAAGCCAGCAAAGTTGCTCATGTAAGCATTTGGGATTTAAGGAATTACTTAAACAGTGAACACATAAAGTTATTAACCTTCTTAGGGAATTAAAATGTGCCACTACAGGATGAATGAAAATCAGTAATCATTTCAAACTTAAAGGATTGATTCTGTACACGCAATTGAAACATAATTAAAAAATTACCCTATTGTGTTGCTTCTACATAAAATTTGAATAGACTTTAGACTGGTACCTTTGCAACAGCTTATTTCTGGTAAATTTATAAATCAGTTGCATCTTTGTAATGGCACCAACTCAGCAAGATTATGTTATAGTACTTATCTTCGAGTAAAGTAACAGTCTAGTGAAATTAGATATGTTTTGACTTTATTCCTTTGCAATATTCTGATAAATGGAGGCCATTATTAGGATTACTGTGAATAAAGTAAAATTTTGGTCATGCACAGCATAAACACAGTAGCAGCAAAAAATCTATCGATATGAAAATTAATACCAGACTAATCTGCATACAATTTATCTGCGTATGTCAGGTATTTAATAGCAAGTTACGGATAATAAAAAAGGCTGAGAAAGTTTATAACTTTTTTTTTTATCTCAAGTCACAGGAATGTTCTCTTTTGAAAGCAGCTGGAAACTTGAAAGCACAGGATTAAACATAATATTGAAAAGATACAAGAATTACCAGATATTACCAGCCCTTTCTGGTATCCTTTTGGTGTGTCACAGATTTGCCCCCATCGATTCATTTTCCATCACTATCATGCTTATCTTATTAGTGCTAATCTGTCATTGTCATTTAGGAACTCAGGAGATCACTCCTGACCACTAGATAATATCTAAACGTAATTACCATGCTATCTACCAGATTTTATGTGTTCTTTTTTTTTTTTTTAGATTGTACTGATTTGCTTGGCTCCTGTGTCTTCCAGACATTCATAATAATGCCATTATAAGTTGTTTGCGTGCGATTTAAATAAGACCACACAGATACTACATATTTTTGCTATCTGCATGGAGTTGTTTAACAGCTCCTACGCAAGTGATTACTGAGCATAATGATAAAAAAAAAAATATGTAACTGCCCTCTAGCTGTATTCAAACAACAGTTCATTTGCAGCTGCTTCACAATTGAAATGTAAAAAAGTTTAGTTCAGAAGTAAAGTTCAGATCTATTTCAGAAACACTTGACCCAACTGGGAAGGGAAATCTGAGCATTCTCTCTTTAAGATGCTACATCTTTTTCTTTTTTTTTTCTATTATAAATTTAAAATAAAGAAATAAGTATAACTATAGTGATAATTCATTTCTAATGCCAAACAGTTTGGCAGGGCTGAAGAAAAGCAAATCAACACTGCAGAGTAGTAACGCTTAGGCCAAACTAAATTCGCAGCCCTTAATTCCCACTACTTTTGTGCCCTGTTTCTGAGTGTGTCCTATAGTATACTATTAAAAGGATGCAGGATTAGGGCTCTGTGAAAAAGTTTCCCTTTTCATCCCAGTGCTGCTATTTCCTAATCTAGAAATGATTCCCTCTTTATAAAGCCAGGGGACTGTCATTAAAAGAACCAACGCTTTACCTGTGGTCCATCTGCTCTGCATTTAGTAACTAATATAGAAACATGGCTAAAAACAAAAATACAAAAAAATCACCAGAACCAAAAACAGCAACAGAAGGAAGAAAACATCATAAAGAAGAAAAAAAACCTCCCAACTGGTCGTTGTATCCCTCACCTGTCTGCTGAGCACACATCGAAACATTTCCCCATTCTATGGGTAATTACATTTCACAAATAATCTAATTTGCACGTTTGGGTTTGTTTTGTACTGGCAACTAATTTTTTATGAATCACTGTTCATATATGCTGTCAGAACACTGCCCCATTTTTTGTGCAGCCCCATATAATCTAGTGACAACAGCAATATAGCTGTAAAGTCATAAAATGGTGGTGATTTTGTATAATAAAACCAGCATAGGTTATTTTCTAGTTACAGTGGTTAAGTTACTCTTTTTAATGGAAAACTGTCATCTCAAAATGTAGAGTGGTAGGTCAAGTGTTCAGATTGCTATTCCTTGAGCCAAGTACAAGCAGAGAGCTCAGGAAGATTGGACTGCTATCAAACATCTTAGTTAAATACAAGAAATATCATATGTACACACTTGCACACAAACCCGAGGTTTCATTCATTTGATTACATCTGTGTTGCACAGAATTTGTTTCCCCTTTGAATTCATGGAAATATCAGGATTTAACAAATCCTCTAATATGAGTTCAAGAACCTGAATTCAATACACATAACAGATACAAAAATGAAACTTCAGCACATCAAAAACTAGAAATAAAAAATGCATACTTTCATAAGGAATACAGAAGAGACTGAGCACAACTTACTAAGTCATGAAATAGAAGCCACTGGTACCTGGCATAAAACAGATCATGCAGCTAATAACAACTGATCTAAAAAAATCTCTTACCAGCAGTCAAATCCAGAAACAGACTTTATAAGAGTAATAGCAACCATGTCTGGTTATTGCATGGTTAATGTGTAAAGCATAATCTACTTGTTAGCAGTAATTGGACTTGGGACAGTGCACCTTGCTCACTGCCATCACTGAGATTCCCTATGGTCTACAGCTAGCAAAAGGTAATTTTTTTCTTTAGCTGATAAGACAACCACTAATCGGCTGGGGTTAGGAAGCAACTATCCTTGTGGATAAATGATTCCAAGCTGTTCAATGTAAACATAATTAATACAGAATGGTAGCCACCACATCAACCACAGATAAGTTGGTCAAATACTACAATGAAAACACTTAATCCTTCCATTTCCTTATTTCATTCTGTATGCTGATAAGTCACGTCCAGCAGGGCAAATGATACATCTAGACTTACACCGAACTTATGACTGGGCACACCAGAACCATAACTTTCCATGAGGAATGTGACAGCATCAAAGACCAGTTTACTGGCTGTATGGGAACTGCTGAATCACAGCCGGAACCTCTGATTGACAACCTGAGGCAAGCAATGAGTCAGCCACAGGAGTGTGATACCTCACTTATATGAAACATTTCCAGCCCAAACACTGTGAACTTCTCACACTTTTCTTCTTACTTTGACATTGAACTTCCAAAGTAAGTCCAATGAGCTATAACAGAAATAAATAGTCAAAGACTTTCCTAGTAAGTTCACAGAACTACACTCCCCTTGCATCTCTTTAACTATTGTGCTTCAATTGCTTGTTTGCACAGGCTCCAGCCATCCAAAAGGCACTTGAAAACCGCCTCTTGGCAGAGGCAGACACAGAAAACCATGCCAGGTTGACAGGGGTGCCCTTTGGAGGCTTTACAGCGAGTAGCTGGGATGAAGATTAAGCTGACAACTTCGTTCATATTTTGACGTGAGTGAAGTGCTTTGCTTTTCTCTAAAACCAAAAGGGACACTCAAATCCTGTCTAAATGTTTAGCTCACTTCTCTGTGATTCCCATTTTTAGGACTACACCCTTCTTCTCCTTAATGTACATGTAAGCAAAACCTCTATATCTGCTACCTCAGCTCAGAATAAGTCACTTGTATATTTACTCAATACTTACATTTTGTAAAAGGAAAAATAGAGAAGGAGGACCTGCTTATTGTATCTGCTTATTGTTGAAATCCATTTGCAGAGACCAGTGACAATTTGGGGTTTCTCCTCTTGGTGCTGTGTCTTCTGAGAAGGCAATAGAAAAATAAAATAACAGAATTGTAGAATGGACTGGGTTGGAAGAGACCTTAATGGTTTTTTAGTTTCAGTTCCCTTGCGGTTGGTAAGGCTGCCAGCTACTAAAATCAGGCATCAAATCAGGCTGCCCAAGGTCTTGTTTAACCTGGCCTTGAACACCTCCAGGGATGATGCATCCGCAGCTTCTCTGGGCAACCCGTACCAGGGCCTCACCACCCTCTGAGTGAAAAATTTCCCCATAACATCTAATCTATATCTTCCCTCTTTTAGTTCAAAACCAGTCACCTTTATCCTGTCACTATCAGATTGTGTAAAAAAGTTGGTCTCCCTCCTGTTTATGAGCTCCTCTTAAGTACTGGAAGGCCACAATGAAGTCTCCCTAGAGCCTTTTCTTCTCCATGGTAAACAAGCCCAGCTCCATCAATCCTCCTTCATAGCAGAAGTGTTCCACCTCTATGATCTTAGTGACCCTCCTCTAGACCTCTTCCAACAGCTCAGCATCCTTCTTGTGCTGGGTGACCCAGGCCTGGATGCAGTACTTCAGACAGGGCCTTGCAAGGGCAGAGAACAGGAGGGCAATCACCTCCTTCTCCCTCCTGTAATCTCTCTTTTGATGCAACCCAGGATGCAGTTGGCCTTCCAGACTGCAAGAACACACTGCTGGTTCATGTCCAGCTTTTTGTACACTAGGACCCCCAGCTCCTTCTCAGCAGGGTTACTCTCAACAATCTCTTCTTCTAGTCTGTACTCATATCTGGGATGTCCCCAACCCAAGTGTAATACCTTCCACTTGGCTTTGTAGAAACTCATTAGGTTCATGTGGGCCCACTTCTCAAGCTTGTCCAGGTCCCTCTGGATGGCATCCTCTCCTTCTGTTGTGTCAACTGCACCAGTCAGCTTGGTGTCAACAGCAAGCTTGCTGAAGGTGCACTCAATTCCATCATCTGTGTCACTGTTGAGGAGCACCAGTCCCAAGACTGATCTCTGGGAGATCACTTATAACTGGCCTCCACCTGAACATAGAGTCACTGACAACAACACTCCAGCTGCGACCATCCAACAGATTTTTTTTATCCATCGAATATTCTAACCTTTAGATCCACCTCTGTCCAATTTCGAGATAAGTGGTGTGAGACCATGTCAAAAGCCTTGCAGAAGTCCAGGTAAATTACATCAGTTGCTCTTTGTTTGTCCACTGATGCTGTCATTCAATAGTAGAAGGCCACCAGATCGGTGAGGCACTATCTGCCGTTGGTAAAGTCATGCTATCTCATATCACCTCCTTGTCTTGCACGTGCCTTAGCTTCCAGGAGGATCCATTCCATGATCTTCCAAGGCACAGTGGCAAGGCTCGTCAGCCTATAGTTCCTCAGGTCTTTCTTTCTCCATTTCTTAGTAATGGGAGTGATGATTCCCTTTTTCCAGTCACCATGAACTTTTCCCAACAGTCAAGACTTTTCAAATATGATGCAGAGCTTCTTGGCAACCACATCAGCCAATTCCTTCAGGATTCTGAGACACATGTCATCTGCCCCATAGACCTGTACACATTCAGCCTCTTGAGGTGATCTCAGACTTATTCTCCTCTTACAGAAAAAGAATGGCTTTTCTCCCCTGTCCTATGCCTAAAGAGATGTAGGAAGACTGCCAGTGAAGATTGAGGCAAAAAACTTGTTGAAGACCTCAGTCTACTCCATACCTGTTGTAGACAGTTTCCACTTCTCATTTATCAGAGGGGGGATACACTCTCCTTGGTCTGTCTCTTCTTGACTAATGTATCTATAGAATCACTTCCTGTTATTTTTCTCATCCATCACCAAATTCCACACCTTGGCTTTCCTGATCCCATCTCTGCACGCCCTGTATTCTTCCCAGGCCACATATCCCCGTTTCCAGTGCCTTTCCATGTTCCTCTTTTCCCACAGGTTTTTAACCAGCAGGTCTTTCTTCAGCAATGCTGATTTTCTGCCTCCTCTGCTTGATTCCTATGCTGGTGGACAGAGAGCTCTTGTGCTTTCAGAAAAGCATCCTTAAAGAACTTCCTACTCTGCACCTTTATCTCTAAAGGCAATCTCAATAATTCCTTAAACAGCCAAAAATTTGCTACAAGTTCAAAGTCCTGATTTCATTTTTTGCCAGGCCCATATTCCTCAAGATCACAAACTCTACCAGGGCACAGTCACTACATCTCAAATTGCCTCCAACCTTAACCTCTTTAACAAGCTCCTCTTAATTGGTGAACACTAGGTCTAGGAACACTTCTTCTCTGGTCATTTTATCAATAGCTGGATCAGGAGGTCTCAACACACTCCAGGAGTCTACTGGATTTCCCAGCAAACAGACAAGTGGTTGAATTTCCCCATCAAGATGAAAGTCTGAAAGCACAACACTTCCTGTAGCCAAAGCAAGAAGGCTTCACCCATAGGCTCTCCTGGTCAGGCAGCCTGTAGTAGACCTTGATCACCCAACATCCTTTGTTAATTTGGTCCCTGATTTTTACCAACAGGTTCTTGACTTGATCATGGCTGTACCTGAGAGAGCTTCACTGAATATCTCATGGGTTGCACAGGGAAGTCTCACCAACACATAGTACTGGGCTGTAGTCATGATCTGGCACACAAGTAAAATTCAAGGACAGCCTTCCCAAACCTCTCAATTACAGTCCAGGCAGGCCAAGCTTCAGGAGCATTAGTGTACACTCATGTAGCACAGTATTGCACAGTCAGGGAGCTGCTCTAGTATAGGTCCTAGAAAAAGTGTGTTTTAGCACAGTATTACATTCAATTAAGTGGTTCTGCTTTTTAACAAATAACCTCAAGAGTTTGTACTAAATCCACTGCTAAGGCTCTACTGGTTGAAAAGAAGAGGAATTATAAATTATAAACACGAATCTGTAATAATACGAACACAAATCTATTGGTGAGATTATAACATTAGCCTGCATATGAGTTTCATATGCAACAGCTCAAGGAAGGAGACAGTGAACTGCAGGATATGGGTTGATTTAAAATTCTCTACTAACCTAGTACCAGGGTGAAAAAGGGCTGCTGAAACAAATACTTAGGTCTTCAAAAGATGTTCTCAGAATATCTCACTCTAAAGTATGTGGTGAAAACTTGTGCCCCATATTGAAGAAAGCTGGGTTCTCTTTGAGAACCCAGAGAGAGAAGCAGCTGTACCTGAGTCAGAAAAGAACAAAAGGCCCCCATGCTGATAGACTGGCTTTAGACACGAGAAAAGAGTATTTCCCTGAAACTGGGAAATTAAGGACTGAAAAAAAGTATAGAAAGAAACTTTTTTGTTTTGTGTTGTTTTAGGAGGTTGTTTTAGTAATGTGCATTTTGCAAGCACCCAAAATTGTTTCTTTACATTCATTTGGTCTTCTTGCGTGTAATTAACTACTACTAGAAATAAAATCCACAAGGATGAAAAAGTATTAACATGAATAAACGCAATTATTATTTTTTTTCTTCTCTCATATCACACACTTTCAATTGAAGGGGAAGGTTTCAGTCTATCTGCGTGTTGCTAATAGAAAGCTCTTTTGCTGTCTGGTCTAGTGCCAGTGCAGTCGCAAAGCACAAGCAACTCATGCCCCAAAACCATCTCTATCTTATAGGGCAGGAATAGCATAAGAAAGTCATATGGAAATCATACACTGAGATCACCTTCCACTCAGCAGTTACCTCCACGCTATGTAGATCTGCTCTTGGCTATCTAGGCGCTGAAAGAAAAGAAAGAAAAAAAATAAGAAAAACAGCCGCCTTCTGACCGAACACTAAGTAAATTTTAATTCCAATATTCCTATTCTCTGTACAGCAGTATGTCATTTCTTATATATGTCAGTGATTGGGTTCAACACATACTTCAGACTTTTGCCTGCAGTAGCAGGTAATACACAGACACAGCTCTTGGCCAAATCTTCCACAGTGAACAAATTTGACAGAGGAACCACTGATGCAGAATGAATGCAAATCAGGATGCCAGTTTATTTTCCAGTCAGTTCTGCACATAACTAGAATCTAATCCAGTTATGGTAAATATTCAAACTCTAGATGCAGCAGTAAAACATATGTAAATTGCCATTGTGATTATTTTTTTAAATAAACAAGACTCCAGCAAATCCATCTCATTTCATTATCCTCTGCTGCAGAAAAGAAAATTCAGTTGCCAAGAGCAAATTAAAAATAATACTGGTAATACATAGTTTACAAAGCCATTCTACATCTTAAAAAAATAAGGTCCCTGGATGCCATATTTTTGCACAGGCCACAAGCAACACATCTCTGCACAAAGTAGATTATCTGCTCACATAAACAAAACAAAAAAGAAAGTGTGCCACTTCAAATATGAGAACACCACTATTATTGCATTTTATAGTTTTAATGAAATTTTAGAGGGAATAAGTGATTACTATACAGAAGGTCTGTCCACTGTCAATTGTCAGTTTACATAAATGCCTAGTAGGGAAGCCAATATTAATGGCCTCAGCTTCTCTATAGCCTGGAGCTACATTTATTTGTGAACAGAGAAGCTGTAATGCCAGGCTCTCTGCCCTGTTTGCCTGCCAGATTGTGATGCATCTTTCAGAGGAGTGCTGCAAACAGACATGAGTGCCTGCCTGCTTCTGTTGTCAAGGTTCTTAAAAGCAAACTTGTTGACCAGAGAATGAAAGCTAAATGGTTGTCTAGCCAAAATTACACTATGCTGCTGAGGGCATTTTTAATACAGGAAGTGCTGAGAGCTCACTTTTATATATATGCCCTTGCAGATTGAGTCAAGTGTCAACACAATTTATGCATTCAAATGGAAATATGGTACGTGTACTAAATAAAGCCATATTAAGAACAATAGTTGTTTTTGTATTATTTTTCTAAGGAAAAAAAAAAAAAATGCAGTTCAGTATAGGGAAAGACCAAATTCAGGAGTTTGCTTTATAAGGAATGTAATGGAAACAGCACAAAATATTGTACGCTAACAAAAGTTAGTGGCCATCTTATACCAAAAAACAAACAAACAAACAAAAAAACCCCATGAGTTTTGAACTGAGAATAATGAATTTTAAATTCTCTCAGCCTCTTATTTTTTTCCCCCAGCATTGTGTTAGAGAGGTAGAGAAAGTGAGGTGAAGTCTAGAAAACTAAATGCTTCTAAAAGGAAAGCAAGGATAGCACAGTGTAACTCCTGAGTAATTCTTGCAGAAAAAATCCTGTTATGCTGAAAGCAAAAACACAGTTATGAAATTCTCAGTGCATATACAAAGCATTTATCTGATGCATTTTTCTTCATCTTCCTCACTTAAATCTTCTTCAATTCATATCCAAAAGAAGCCACAGGAAATATTCTCATTAGTTCCACTGCCCCTCCTCAGGCTCCTAACACTATCATTTCATTTAGGATCCTACAGTGCCTGCTGCTATCAACTATCACAAAATGTTAACAGATTAGTTAATTTTCCTGAAAATGAGAAATTAATCTGATAACAGATACCGCTAAATATATAAAACAAATAGCAACACTCACCTTTTTTAGCTGTATGCCTATCAGAAGCAGGATATACATCTTGGCAGGAAAGCTGCATCTCTTTTTTGAGAAGTGGTACCCAGATACAAAATTTGTGACCACTGCCTTTTGGACTATAGGTCAGCCTCCATGTTTGTATAGCAAACCTCATCTACTTTCAACAGTCACAGATTGAAAGGCTACAGGGTTTAAACCATTTCCCAGATATGATTTTCCTACCAGGCAACAACAACTGAGCAATAAACTCATAGCTGTAAACGTTTCTGAAAGCGTCAAGTTCACGGCCAAAACCATAACTACAGTAGTATCAATTGATGTCCAAAATGCAATCTAGTTGCATGGTTCCTTTTAACATGAAACAATATCTTACATTGCAGGGTACTTACCAGCAGCCTCCAGGTTAAATAAGATGGCTTAAGGTCAGGTGGGATGGCTCTGAAAAGATCCGTTGAGTCAGCCTGAGATTTGTGGCCTCCTCTGAGCCTTCAGGGCTCTCAGATTTCATCCCCCTTCTATCGAACACTATCAGTATCACTTTAGACTGGATATTGAAATCACTTAGCTGCAATAAAGGAGTGCTACAGAATTGAATCCCATTTTGCTCAGCACTATCACTAAACTATTATCAGTGTGAAATGAAATCTAATGTCTCCCTTAGCAATCCCATCTTCTTTGTCTTCTTGTTTTTCTAGGAGTGTTATGATACATAAAATTCATTTATACACCCAATAGTACATGGACTGTACTACAGATTTCAAAACGTATTCTCCAAATTTATGCAGCCACTGTGTCAGGTTGGTTTTCAACCATCATACACTCTGAGTAATCATTAATAAAAGTAGAAAGAGACAGTGCAAACACCTTAGATAAAAGACAAACTTACATAAAATGATTAGAAATGTGAGGCTGGTGAAGTTACTTTAGTAAAACAATTAATCTAATCTCCAGAGCACTCACAGTAGTGGCTTTATGGGAAGGCAGTCAAAATTCTCTGCTGCCATTCTACAATGTTAATTCAGATTTTTTCACACACTCTTAAAAGGAAGTAATCTCTGTTAGGTTGAATAAATAAGCCCAACACATCCACTCCCTCTCTCTTGCTAGCAGTTACTTTCCTTTTCCCTCATCTGATTCTTATTTGCTGAAATTTGGTTTACAGACAAGATACCTATAATGAAGGTATGGTTATCTGTGACCACATCTTCTTTTCCTTATTCAAAATCATATCATAATAGAAAAAAAAGAAAATGTGACTGCATCTCTGCAGTTTCACCTGATGTCCTCATTAACAAAGTGAGCTCTAGGACAGTACAAACATACAGAAAATAGAAACAGTTGAAATTCAAATGCCTTGACTTTCATGGGGAAAACAAGACAATAGCTATGGGTTATGCTATCTGAGATGAATCTTTTTCTCAGTGCTGCTAAATAGTCCGATTTCCATAATCTTGTCTTTTTGCCATTTGTGATATCCCTTCTTTCTCTCTAATTACATCTTATATTCTGCAGTACTGGAAGTTTTACTGAAACAATGTACAAGGCAGGCAATGAATCTGCAGAACTAACTAATTAAAGGATGAATTTGCAGGGCAAGTGAGGATATAGCCTGCCGCAAGAAGGAGTTTTAGAGGAGGATTACTGTGTTGTCAACTATTGAGAACAGATGTACTTTATGGAGCTTGGGCAGCAAGCTCATCTGATAGCTCTTGGCCAAGTTAAGATGATGGCTAGTCAACAAAATACGATGTCCAAGAGGCTGTGAAACTAAACCCTCCAGAAATATGTCCAAAGAATAATCCAAGCATAAGGCAATACTGTACTAATAAATCAGCTTAGCCTCTTAACACTAACAGAATCAGATATGCATATAATGATTCTGTTTAAAACATCTGAGGTGCTTGTCAAAGCTTTGTTATCGATATACATAATATACATAATTTTATTAAATAAAAAGAGATTGTCAGATTCCAGTTTTCATCAAATTTAGTAAATGCTTTTACTCTTTTTATTACTGAAGATAATTTCTTTAGATAGCTGCATGTCACAGTGTCTTCCTGGATAGCCTTTTTAACTCCTCACGATTATTTCTGGAGTGCATTAGTTCCAATAATGTCATAAAGATAGGATCTAGCACCGTGAGGCTTTGACATAGCTTATCAGAGTTACAGCTTGCTATGCATATGATACCACACTGACTGGTAATAAAGTAAAAAATGATACATTAAAATAAAAGTCTTGGGAGGGAAATAGCAAAATGTCTCCACTGTTTACTTTGAGCAGTCAGTAAAAATGGTATATAAAATAAAGCACAAAATTAACAAATCGTAAGCTAACAATAAGTGCTGCCTAGTGTATATATATACACACACATATATATACTACTCAGAATAAAGAACAATGAGTGTATTGTGTATTTCAAGGTAATTAACTGTTTCAGTAGTTGTGGGATCAGTATGTAGCTTTTCTTCATATAACTTTCAAACTTAACACAAAATCAGTAGTGAAGCGGGATATCAAGCTATTGCTTGCATTAGGTAGCATCTTGCAGCTTAGAGTAAGAATAAAACTACCACGATTTATACTTATATTCAAGTTCCAAGTTCAGGATAAATAATAATAATATTTCTGTTCCTCCTCTTAAACCATACTTCTAGGGGAGTTGTTCTAATTTAAAGTGTTGTTGTTTTTTTTTTTTAATCTCTCTTTTATACAAAAACATTTTGGTGAAAAGCCCTTAAACAGTAATGCCCACCACTGCAAAAAAAGGTGGAAAACTCACTTAATGGAAAAATAGTATTTTATGAGGTACAAAAAGCTACCCGAACACTAAAAACAATGGCTACTTATGTTCCCCAGTCAAGGCTCTTACTAATTGCACTGAATTGACTAGATATATGGTAGACAACCAACTTATATAATTTGCAGATTATGCAAGTTATAACAACATCCTGATGTAGAAAATACTTTTTTTTTCAGAAAATATTGCCTCTTAAATTAGCTTTTACATGTAACTATAGAACAAGACTATTAGGATGGCTATTAGACCATAGCAAGGGATGTTCATGATTTATCTCTTAATTTTTTCCCCACTACCGTAGCATAGCAATACAATTCCCTTTTCAACCACAAACCATGTTCATGACATAATACTGTGCAATAAAATTGACACAAATAAGAGCAATGGGTCATATTATTCTGTGTGATTGAATCAGAAGGCAACACAGTTCCAGAGAATTGGTAATTCATTGAGTATCTTTCAGAAGATCCAATTGCCACAGATGAATTAGAAACCAAACAGCAACAAACAACAAAATTACAGAAGCTTTTTACAAAAAGTCAGGCGAACTTCTTCTCAAAAACAGATTAAGCAAGACATCTCTGGCACTTGTTAACTAGGTCAGAGTCAACTGCAATTTAGTATGTGAATTTTCATGCAATTCATCTAATGCAGTAAAAAAGTATAATTAACGATCATGTGGGTGGGTCACCATTAACCACCTGCTGAAGATACAGATTGTAACAAAGGACACAGCAGGGTGCATTACAGAAGAACTCATAAATCTTAGAAGCAGAGAATTTAAAGGCTTATCTCAGAAACCTTCCCTACCTCACCAGTACGTAGGTTGCTCTGAAAGTAATGCCTTTGATTTCTTTCCATGGAAACTGCAATACATACAAAAAGCACAAAAAAACCTGATAGAGCAAATTCTCAGCTATAAAATGCATTTTTCAAGATTTTTACCAGCATTACTTATGCATTTTTATCAACAGTGAACAAGAGCTTTTATGCTGTGCTCCTAAAAATCTGCACCAGTGTAGGAGCCCCGCTGTTTCTGTTGCCACTGTTGAAACACACCACTTTACATCCATTATTTGGCCTCCAGAAACATTCAGCAAGTTACAATGAATGTCAGTGGGTCCATTTTTTTTTCCACATGGAGGAATTCAATGGCACACCTTTGCAAAAAGGTGTGAAGGCAGAAAGACGCAAGAACAAAATTCATAAATGTAATAAGGAAAAAATATACTTAAATTTCTGTTTTCCCCTAAATAGCTCTTTAAATTTAGAATTAGAAACTTGATGTCTGAGAAAATGTCTGTGACAGACACCTGAGAGAGGCCCATCAAAGCTTTACAAAAATAATGTTTAAAGAGTCTGGATGGATGAGATGGAACGGTGTATCAGTTTCCAGATAAGTTTATCTTCCTGATCTTTAAAATAAATAAATAAATACTAAATGATAAAAAATAAACAGGCAGACACCCATAACATGCAAGCTTTACAAAAACAAAAATCTAGGCAAACTGTAGCCATCAAGCAGCCATATTCACATTCAACTTAATCTCACTGTACATTTTATATGTCAGAATACATTTTTCTTCTTTAGATGGCAAATCATTCATGATGACTTCCTATAGTAACTACTTACAAATTAAAAAAAAAAAAAAAAAAAAATTTGGCTATTTTGCCCAGCCCATTCTTTACATTACACACAATGCAGTTTCTATTTGGTGCAACAGGTTTTCCATAAACTACACTGGCATAAAGCTGTTGAAATTCAGGCAGTAATCAAGATCTTAGTTTTACTGAGTGTATTATTTTGTGCATAAACACGAGGTACTTGCCTGGTTAAGCCACAGAGAACTGCTGGTTGAACTCGGTAAAATAAATACTGCATGTTAGAAAAATGGGTCTTCTAGTACAGAGATTATTCTATAAAAGATAAGAAAGAAAAAAAATCATCCTAGACATATAGTTACAATGTAATGTTTTGTTCTATCCTCAACCTGACAATTTTACTTGGTTCAAATCTGAACAATTTCACCTCTATCTGGAGAAGTAATATCTACACAAGAATTGGCTTAAAGTAACAAAGAAAACTTTTAACAAGTGCCTTCCAAGAAATACTGGTGTTTTGACTATACTTGGAAGACAGGCAGAGTACTGAACTAGATATTTCGCTCAATGGTGCAATCAACAGAAGGAAGCCAGATGCTTTGTAGTACTTCCAGGACTATTATCTATAGGGAATTTTGCTATTTTATTATTAAAAAAATAAAAGAAATATCAAACACATAGCCAGTATTGCTTCTTGTAGCAAATGCATAACCAAGAATTTTCAAGAACGTTATTTTTTTTTAAAAAAATGAGAGCTTAAAACACACTCACACAGTTTAGCTTAAAAAGCATAGTCTTTGTTCATATAAAACAGGCTGGGCTACTGTATTCTTACTGCTTCTAAATAATAGCAGGTCACAATAGCAGGAAGAATGATAAAGAGTTTTTCAGGTATGGATTAGGAATAAAGCGTGCAGTCTTGCATGTTGAAGAACAACTCCTACATATTAAAACAAGAAACATGAAGTTCAATTGTATGTTCTTACGTGTGTGTGTGTTGAAGATTATCACTGTAAACATGAAAACTGTGGATGTACTTTGCAGCTGGCTGAATATACCTCCAGTTTTAAAATGTCATAGGGGTTCGTTTTTCATTAGTCTTCAGCCATCTTTTAAAGAGACCAAAGCCAAATCATTGGCATTTTAGATTGGTCTAAGATGCCATCAGCGTATAGAGATAAAAGCTTCCACTATGTTTCTGACTGCTGCACTATTTCCAATTTCTAGGCAGTAGAAAAACTCTCTTCTTTACAATTATACAATTTACTTTTGTTTTTCCTCTTTTGAAAACTTACCATTTTTTGCTATAAACCATTAACATAGGCTACCTAGCACACACATCTGGGTGAGAGAAGCTTACATTGGTGTCCCTGTTGTGCTGAATTGACCGAAAACAACATTGAAAGTGACATCCAGGATCTCTTCAGGTACTGCTATTTACTTCTAAAATATAGATTCCATTAGATAGAATAACACTTTCATTCCAGGCAGAATGAAATCTTAAAACTGATGACATGAAGATAAGAAACAATAACTGCAATGTCACTTTCAAGTGCCATTCTGCAAATAAATTCATAATATCTGGAGACGAGATAGGGCTTTCGTGTAGGCTACAAGGGAATTCAGAATTTGAGCTACAGTTTGCAAATTGAACTGGCTGTAGTCTTCTCTTAACAAGTCAAAGCATGCTGACTGAGCCACCTAACCTACCTAATTGAATACACTCAAAGCAAGGTATTAGTTCTTGCTGAACTCGAGTTATGATTCTGACCATCACTGCTGTTACATCATTTCTGTACTCTGTGGTGTTTATGCTTATTATCTATACTGGCTATCCAAATAGTGCTTTTCCCTCTAAATAACAGCTAAAGATACGGAGTTATGACTAGCACATATCTCCATGGGGACTAGATACCATACCACTCAATTTTAAGTGTGATATAATGGAAAATGGAGCAGGGATTTCAAATGGCCTTTAGCTGTTAACCTCAAAAAGCAGCTTTAAAAATACTGTGTTTGTTATTGTAATTTCTAATACTGTCCAAAAGGATAACTCGTGGAACTGCAAGAGCTCACTGGCTTCACTGGCATCCTTCTCTGAGGTCAAACAGGAACCTTTCAAGAGTGCACAGTTGAGAGAAGAATTACCTAATGAAGTGCTCTTACCTGAGCACATCCAGTGCTCAGACAGTGCTTCCTTGCAAACATAAAAAGCAGCTTTTAATGTGAAACCTGTTTTTGTTTGAAACTATGAAATGTTT
Organism: Centrocercus urophasianus; assembly: GCF_019232065.1. Classification (NCBI taxonomy): domain Eukaryota; kingdom Metazoa; phylum Chordata; class Aves; order Galliformes; family Phasianidae; genus Centrocercus; species Centrocercus urophasianus. Next base: position 34,321,771 of record NW_024884475.1, on the reverse strand, counting down.
ATGGGAAATTCTGCCTGTAGGCTCTGAGACATGCACATGCATAAATGCACAAAGTATTGTTCTCATTTACATCATTGTGATCTCCAGGGGAAAAAAGGTCTGAAAAACAAATTTGTTCTTACAAAGGGGATGAAATGAAATTATCAGGTTAGAACATCTTACTAACTCTGACAACCAAAGGTGCTTGCTGAAGTACACTTTGTTGAAACCTAGTCTGTTGACAGACTCTTCAAGAAACAAGATACAGAAGTCAAAAGCACGTGTTTAAAAGTCAGTATTGCAGAACAATGCACTGAACTTGGTTAAGCAATGAAAAAAAACGGGGGCATTGTATAATGACAATCCTTTGGGGAACCAGAGATAAAGGACAATGGTGAAGTGATTATATTACAGACACTGTAACCTCCACGGTAGTTTGATGATAAGTTCAGTTATTGTTGCATAGTAATTCCACAGCATATGAAGATATTCAGTAAGAATTGAAGAGAAAATCTCAACTAAAATTTCAGTGGCTCTTTCAACTTACAGTGATTTTCTAAAGAATATCTTAGAGGCAGCAAGAACTTACTAAGAAAGAAAAACCAAGCAGATCACTGGATCAGAGCAATAAGTCAGATTGCTCTGGTCACTTTAAGGTGACTTTAAGGTGACTTTAAGGTCACTTCGGATAAATAGGCTAGGACTGAGATTGATATCAAGAATGAGAAAGAACATATGCATTCTTAGGTTAATAATTGTAAGATTATTTCATTAGCTGATGCTTGCATAATTGCTAGCGTTCCCTGAAGAGAAATATTGCATGATGGCAGAAATTTTTCTAGCCCTGAATATACGTTCTCTTTCTTGGTCTTGAGACCAAGAAATCATTCGTGCAAAATGTGAACAACATCCTCATGACCACATAAAGGCAAAATGAATAAGGGGACCACTACCTAAATGACCAGAAAGAGTTCTAAAAAACTCCCATACAACCCTATGTAAGTGCAGATGGCAGAGGAAAGTAGCCAAAAGGGGGATAGAGTATCATGCTTGCACATGAAGATGTATGTAATAGGCATTTCTTTTGTATTAGCAAGGTGAAATAATGTAGCTCTGCACATAAAAAAAATTGCATGAGCTGGAAGAGGTGTGCTAAATTTGTGGAAATATTCCTCCTGGTACTCTGCCCAGAAAATAAACCAGGTCTCCTCCTCTCAAAATGCTTTGTGAGTATGTTTTAGGAGTGCATAATTGCTGCATTTTCAAGTAAAACAAGATAAGAAACCTTAAGTTTGGAATCTTGGACTGAGAGTACTGAGGACCAGGGGAAAAAAGACAGAAAATTAGAAGCAGAGACAGTTTCTAGGGCACAGTGTGGTATTTGAGTACCAAGAGGTAAAGACTCACCAGCAAACTGAGCTCACTGTCCATTCACTTCTGACACTGGAGGAGTGCCTCAAAATCCACAGAGCCCTTTGACAACAGTACTAAAAAACTCAACATCAGTGTTTCTATGCCCATTTATTACTACAGATATTGGCCAGTTAGCAGTGCCCTTTATTCTTTTACCTCAGTGAAAGGACAGAAGGATGTAGCTGACTCAAAACTTCATTGCTGCAGATATTCTATATACCTGGCAGTAGAAGTAGTTTTACTGTTTGCTCTTCTAATGTCTAGCAAATTTCACATAGGATGTATAAACAAGCTATTAAGGCTGTGTTATCAGAAGTTGGAACACATCATAACTACGAATGTTCGTTGCTGCTCAGACTACATGATGATATACTATTTTTGCAGTATTATCCATCTCACTGAGTGTTAGAAGAGTCCACCTGGGCAATTTCTGTCAGGTGGAAGGGAGTTGTCTATAAAGACCCAGTGTCACATGCAGCAGAGCTAAAAGCTATGTAGCACGTATGAAAGGAAACTGGAGAAAGATCACCAGATCTACTCTGGAGTCTTGAGAGGATTCATATTCTGCCTCAGATGACTTATGTGATAATAAAATACAGTTGTTTTTTTTGTTTGTTTGTTTTAAATTTCAAGACTACTACTTGTATATTTCTCATCCTGTAGGAGCCTGACATGATAGTCTGAAGTCTGAGTGACAGATCATCAAAAACACTTCTTAAGAGAACAGTGAGCTGCTAAGATCTGCTCTTCAGCGTTCCTCCGTAACATGAGCCACAGAATTTCAGCCCATCATTTCTATATCCACACAGAATACAATTTGTTTAAACAAACGAAATCCATAACTTTTGACTGTAAAACTGCTACCTTGGAAGTATAGAATAATCACACTGAATTGCCTACCAACACTCAGAAAATTGGGTAGGAAAAATCCAGTTAAGAAAAGCTTTAAAATGTAGATTTGCACTTCTGGAAGTTTGTGTTTCTTATACAGCTCCTGGGAATACATAAGATATAAATAAGCAAACAAATTATCTTCTGCATCTTTTCCCAACTACAGAACAGGAAAAAGTAACAGTACACTCTCATGAGGTGTTACAAAATAGAAGATTCAAAGTAGCTAATGTTTAAACCACAAGGGAGTGAAATGTAAAGACTAAAGAGACATTAAGTTGTCACCATCATTATTAGGCAAAAAAACTGTTAAACACTGCTGTTTGGGAATGCTTCCTTTGCTTTTCTAATTGCTTCCCTATGGAGAAAAGGGTGGAATGCACGTGTTGATTTTACTAAAGTCTTCTTCTAAAAGGGCTGTTTAACTTTTAAGTAACACTGAAACACAAATAACCGCATTCAATATACATACAAACAGCTCCGACAAGCCAAATACGCTCCCCATAACAATAGCTGAAGCAACACAGCCTGTGTCTGCTGCCTTTTAGCTCTCCTCCTGCTAGCCATGCACCACACAGACACTTCACATTCTGCAGTTACTAAGGATATAGTTACCTATAAAGCTGGGGAGAAAAAGTACCTTTTTAAACCTCTAAATTTTCAGTCCTAACTTTCTTCATAGCATTTTTGTTTCAGCAAGGCACTTAGGTATAGATGTCAGTGAGAGGAATCAATACTGTTATTCACTTTCTTTCAGTTGGTCTGTGAAATGAGCAATGTGAAAATATGTATTGGCGCACCACCAATTTCCATTAAAAACTGAGTCTGGTTACATTTTTATTTCACTTTCAATAGCTTCTCTTCATCTTAAAGTAGTGAGTACTGTACTCATGGCTGCATACTCTGGGAAATCCCTCGCAATTCCATCCACAGAGAGAACAAAATAGCCCTACTTACTTCAGAGCAGATCTATGCACCCTTGAAAGTGATACAGACTTGATTTGTAGGCATAAGTGCCTCTTCACATTGCTCAGGGGCTGCAGGGTTTGCCATGCAGGAGAGTCAAAGCTGTATCAAGAATGTTCCCTGAACGCCAAAAGTCAAAAGAAAAGACAACACATGAGAAAAAACTAACACAACTCTACTGCATTAGCTGTCACGCTTACTTAAGAAGCATTTTTGCTCAATATTTTTTTTGTTTTTTAAGCAGCTTTTTCAGTTACTAGATAAAAGAGTGAGAAAAAAAATCACAAGTTTATATACAATTAACAAAGTCACTAGTCATCACAAGGCTTGACAAATCAAATTTTTTCATTCTCTCCCACTCATGTTTAGTACTTCTATGTAAACTACAGCAGATTTAGAAGGATAGCTTTTTTTCTTTTTTTTTTTTTTTTTTTTTTTTTTTTTTTTTTTTTTTGTGAAGTAGTTCAACGATTAGAGTACCATTAAATTGGCAAAAATTCTCTTTTGCCTTAGCCAAGCTACACACCAGTATTAAAGCAATACATTCAGTGAAGCAGGGGGGAAGCCTCCCTCTTTCTCTGCAGATTCTGAAAAGAAGTATAAAGAAAGGGATTTACACACACATGAGAGAAAATACTTGCTGAGAAGGGTCTTTTCTGAACAATTTTTCCTCTCTCTTTCACCGAATTTTGCTTCCTAGGACCCTGAGCCTCTGTCTATATGTAGGGTCTACATGCAGCATGTCACTGAACATCAAGGTGTTGATCCCACTAAAATGGAAGTACCATTTAGGAAGCTTAATGTCATTGGACATCCTAAACTCTTTTAATGTGGCCTAAGCTCCTAATCTCAAGCATTCTCCTTCAGGAATTCAGTCTCACAATTTAGTCTTTAACTCATAGCTATGATCATACCAACAGTTACTCAACGTTTCTGCGACACCATTCATAAGCATAACACCTCATTACCTCACTTTTCAGGAGTTGCCCTGGAGAAAGCAGCATCTGTAGGTTTCTCAGTCACTCTGAGAGCAGCACAAGTGGGGCCCCTTCAAAGTGACACGTTTTGCTACTGCAGGCAACATTTCCTCAGTGGCAATACTGAAAGAAGCAGCTGCCATTGTCACCGCCTATCATCTGCTTTAACAAATACTAGGGAACCACTGCCAGGATTAATCCCTCTCCTGACTGAAATTGATGTCGTAACATGTACAGTGAGTCTTCTCCTTGAGCAGCTTTTTCTATTTATCTCTATTTTTTGCTACAGAAGCCATGTCAATGCAAGCAAGGGTTCATGTGGAAGAATGAATGGGCTCCGATTATGCATATCACATCTGACAGCCTTTCAGAGGCACTTTCTGGGTCAGCATGCTCCATTATTCTCCAAATGTCACAAAAAGGTATTTAAATCAACAGGCTGAAGAGCAGGGATTAACAAGCACAGGAACACAGACATCAGAGCACTCAGTGACATGATATTAAATACTGTACGCCATGTCTCCACCAGTCCTCTCTGTGACAACAGTTGGGAAGCATGCAAGCAATGCTTGTTCAGGGCAGGAGATGTAGATGCCAATAGGGCCCATCCTGAACACAAACTTTTTTTATGACTATTTTCACACTGGTTCATGCTGCTGGAGCATCCATCAGCCCCTTTCCAGGCAATAGACCTCACATACAACAGCAGTGAAGCCACCGACAGCCACAGAAGGAACCCGAGGGCTCCTCAGGTCCAAGGCTGCCAATGAAGGCCTTCTACCACCATGCACAGGAAGACATAGTGTAAACTGGTACACACCAGCCCCATAGTTCTTCCCATTTCCTCTTGGTATTTCTCCTATGTCCCTCTCTGTTTTCTCCCATGAGCATCCCATCTTGTGCAATTTGCAGAAGAATCACAGAATCACCAAGGTTGGAAAAGACCTTCAAGATCATCCAGTCCAACCATCCACCTATCACCAACAGCACTCACTAAACCACGTCCCTCAATACAAAGTCCAAACATTTCTTGAACACCTCTAGGGTCAGTGAATCCACCACCTCCCTGAGCAGCTCCTTCCAGTGCTTGACCACTCTTTCAGAAAAGTGGTATTTCCTAACGTCCAGCCTAAATCTCTCCTGGCATAGCTTGAAGCCATTCCCTCTAGTTCTACCACTAGTTACATGAAAGAAAAGGCCGACCCCCAGCTCACTACAACCTCCCTTCAGGTAGTTATAGAGAGCAATAAGGTCTCCTCTGAGCCTCCTTTTCTCCAGACTGAACAATCCCAGCTCCTTTAGCTGCTCCTCGTAAGGCCTATGCTCCAGACAGAATCATGATGTTCAGAAACATTCTTCCCTACCTCTTCCCTTGCAAACACAGTGTGACTCCTCAAACTCATCTTAGAATCATAGAATCATTAACGTTGGAAAAGACCACTGAGCTCATCTAACCCAACAGCCAATTCATAATCCAGTAAACTGTCACTCAGTACTACGTGTACTGAGCCTAGAACTGTGCCTGTGCACCTTGCTTCTCTCACTATGCTTGTGACAACCCTTGAGTCTGCCTGAGTCAGCTACTGCTCTTAGTTGTTTCTGGTGAACAGCGACCGTGTTGAACTTATGCTGTCAAACAGCACCACAGCTCTCTCTCATTCTTCCACAAGTCCAAAGAGTGGATATACGCAGGATCCATCATCACCTTACCCAAAAGCTTCCTTCCAGTGTACCCTTTTTTTTTTTTTAATGTACTTCCACAGAACACAAAAGCCTAAAGATCTATTACAGCAGGAGGCCCATAGCAACACTTAAAAAGAAAATGGCTGTTGTCTCTCTAGCTTAAAATGCAGAATATGACTAGATTCCTGTGTACACCCAATGACTCACCCAGTTCTTGGTAAGGACTGAAAGCAATGGATAAAGGCACTCATGGAGCAATTAGAATTATCAGTGAGTAAACTGTCCAGCTGCAGCATGCAGCCTTCTCTGTGCAACAACAGGGCTTGGTTCTTCCCCATGCATTACAGACCCCATCATCCTGCATCTGGCGTCTGCACTGCCTGCCACAGTAAGAGCGCTTACATTTGTTTTATTTCTAGGCATCAGGCTTGCCATTGTTAACTACTGTCACTAGTCGATTAGACACTAAGCAGTTCCAAAAATATCAGTTTGGGGTAATAATTTTCTCTCAGGTGAAATCTGGTATCTTGAAAAATAATGACACGTGTCTATGCTTATATATTTTGAAATATTAGCACCCAGAATTATTTCAGCAACAATTCTCACATCTTGCGGGGTTGAAATTAATCATTTAGAGTTCAGCCTGTTCAAAGATTTTAGTTATATATTTACTTTTTAGCTGTCACACCTTTTCTCACAGCTTTGAAGATGCTGTAACTTAAAACTTCCTAAGAATGTATCAAGTGATTCATTGCTGGTACCAGCTCAGAGATTCACTCATCCAGTAATTATCTGGCAACTTTCAAATGCCATTGAGGTGCCTTCATTAGAGCCTTTACCTCAACCATTGCTCAGGTAACCCATCTTCATTTTTCTAGGGAAAAAACAAACAAACAAACAAACAAAGAGACAAAAACTTTACCTGTTTTCCTGGGGGGGAGGGGAGGGGAAAAAAGGACTTAAAATGTACAGCATTACAGTAGGCAATACCTTCAGAGGATTATAAAGCAGTAATGGCATTTTGGATATTTAGCTAGGATTGGAGTTACTTGCTCTCCTTCTGTATAGGAGTGAAGAATAAAAGAAAAAAGATCTCCCTGCAGTGCTTGCTATGAATCCTCACACTGACACGTGTGTGAAGTCCTATAGTGTTTGGTCATATAAAGGAAACAGAATTAATCTTTAAATGTAGTTGTTGGGCCTTATCTAGAATCTACGCTTTTCAGCAAACTAGCTAACATTCAAAGAAAGAAATAATCAAAACTCCAAGCCCAGTCTCTCTGCCTTACTGCTATGAACACATGATTTTTGGTGCACCGTAGTCTTATGTTTAGGCTGATTAATATATTTTTTTCTTTCTTTGACAAGAAACTTCTTTGATCTCTTTTACTCAAATATGGACTGTGTGGCAATGACTAGACGGTTGGATGCAGTTCTCGAGTTCCCTCTGCATTTTCAGGCAAGTTAAAACTGCAACCACGTTAAGAGTTTATGTTCTAGCAAACCTATCTACTAGAAAATGATTTTTCAGTGTTAATCCAACAATTGTAAAATACCCTATTTTAGTATGTATATCTATATTAACAACTGCTAATGAGATATGCTTCTACTGAGAAGTCAGGATGAAAGATCCCCACAATGCCACCTTCTCAACTTTATTGCATACCTCAAGTTAGCAGTCCTGAGGAAAATTTATTTGCATTGATAAAGATCACTCACAACCATAGACATATCACAGAATCATTGAATCACAAGGTTGGAAATAACCTATAAGATCATCTAGTCCAACCGTCTTCTCATTACCATTGCTACCACAAGCTACTAAACCATATCTCACAGCTCCTTATCCAGATGCCTCTTGAACACTGCCAGGGACAGCGACTCCACCACCTCTCTGGGCAGCCATTCCAGTGCCTGACCACTCTCTGAGAGAAAAAGTTTTTCCTCATGTCCAACCTAAACCTCCTCTGGTACAACTTGCGGCCATTTCCCCAGGTCCTGTTCTTGCCTGTGAGAAGAGGCTGAACCCCTCGTCATCACAACCTCCCTTCAGGAGGTAGTAGAGAGCAAAATTGGAGAGCCCAATGTGCTTCCATACGTGCTCTGAAGATTTATGAAGACAGTGAACTTCCAAGTACTCAGGTCACCCTCAAAAGATTTATAGGTCAGGATGGTTCAGAAGAACAGTGAACTGTGGGTCTTCAGAGACTCTATGTCTGCCCATGGAAAACAGGCATCACAAGCAAATAAATTTTATAGTTTTAAGCTTCATTCTGAGAAAACGACTGTCAGGAACGTTGAATCAAAATGTAGAAATACAGAAAAATACCGGCAGTCCTTTGAAAAAGCTTTGAAGGTGGAATTGGTAATTTGGGTGGTTTTCAGGGTGAGCAGCTCAGAGCTGGCAGAATAGCTCCTCCTCCTCCCAGGCTGCTTAAAGATAAGGTCAGGGTTGCAGCTTCACCCTTCTATAACCTTCTGGATATTAGAATAATGAGAGTTGGGTTCCCATCTCAAGGTCTGATCTGCTCCTTCTAAACGTTCATAAATCAGCCTCTGGGACTGAAGCTCTTTGTCACTTAGAAAATATTTATGGGTTGGAGACATGTTTCAGGTACATGAGATATCTCAGAAAAAATTAAGCTGTCCACATAGACATAGATATTCTGCAGAAAGAAGTTGCTTGTATAGGCAATCTTAAAGGTATCAAGGACTGCATAGTTTAGCTTTTCATTAGGTATTTGAATTTGAAATGTTCATTTGAAGTGGCCATGCTTTTGCAAATGTTGCCTTTGTTCTATGTTTCTTTATCATTGGATTATTCAAAAACACTATCCTTCGCAGATAAGCCTAATCTGCTTTTATGTGTTGAAGCAACAGAGATGGAGTAGTCATGAACAGAGTTTGATTAAAATAGAAAGTGGTGCCAAGTTACAGAAAAATTAAATTCAGTAGTTGATATTTTGTTTTCACTGTAATAAAAAGGCAAATGCAATTTACCAGAAATTGTTGTTCACCACAAAAAGTGTATGCTATTATGTACCAATTGACAGTGGTGAATTTAAATATTCAGTACAGTGGAGAACTGATGTAAAAATAATCCTATATTTCTCTTTCTCCTCATTCAGCAAATCAGGTGTAGTGTCTTCAACATAAATTCAGAAAATACATTTCAGCACTTAAAACCGGTTTTAAGCAGTTCTCATTCTTCCTGAATTCTTTGCCTATGCCTTAGAGGAAATAAGTCACATTCTTAAGCTGCTGCAATAATCCCCAAGAAAAAAAATCAGGGAAAAATTAATGGGATAAGGTACCTTATGAGTAAGATTTTGGCAACGCAAATGTAGTATCTCTGTCCTTTACGCCAGTGTTTGGATTTATAGCTGTCAAAATCAAATAAAAATAGTGGGGTTTTCTTTGTTAAAAAATGTGTGTTACATTTTATAAAAAGCACATTAAAAAAAAAAAGTAATGCCAATCTGTGCAAGGAAAAAATACCTCAAGCAGCAAAATAATTAAGTGTTCTCCAGTAGATTTTGGAAGAGACCTCAGGAAAGGAAGAAGGCAATACATTCAGAGGAGTACAAAGACAGACAACCTGTCCTGTTTATAGACATAACCACCCTTTACATCTGCAGCTCCTCAGATTCCCCTTGTAGCTAGGGAAGACACACCATCTCCCTCCTGGACAGGAAGACTTGACAAAGTGGAAACATGTCAGACTTAATAACGTTGGAAAAAATTGCATGGATTGGGCATGGGAGTGCTTGAAAGGAACCTTGGGGGAGCACCAATAACAACTTCTCTACTTATTCTTATTGACTTCTTCCCCCTGCCATGTTCCTCTCCTTCAAGCCCCTTGAGATTATACAACCCTCTGAGACATACATTATCATCCCTTTGGCCCTAGTTTTGCTCTCCTAATATTTCTTTTTTGTTACTTACTGTTTGATTATCTTGATAACACCCCCGTCCCTCCCCAAAGCAATTTGCTAACCCTCTATTTTTATTATTTACAAGATTTGACCACTGTTCACAACATTATCTTGTTGTTGCAGCCATAAATTGGGGTTAGACTGGGAAACATGGACACTGCTTTCTCCCTGTTTTCAAGAAAGTTAATCAGTTCCTTTTATTTGTTTTGTTTGTGCAAATACATGGCCAGGGTAGGCTACTCTCTTCGTATTTTTTGCTTTTGATATCAGGAAATTCTCACACTGTGGTTCTGACCTACACAATCAGATAAGGCTTTTTGTCTACATGCCTCAACAAAGTTGAAGTTCATCCTTTTCTACTTACAGGTCTTTCTGATCTTGTGAAAAAAAGACGAGTTACTTTTCCAAATAAATGGTATTTCATTGACATTAATCCTACTGCAGCATGGGTAAACTTGTCTCCTATCCCCAGCAGAACATGGATAATTGCAAACAACTTTAGTTTTATGGGAAGCCCAATAATGCATCTGCAAGCCCTCTTTTACAAGAAACCTGAGAAGAAATAGGCACAATTTTAAAGTTGCGAATTTAAGTACATTCAAAATAACCTGCACCTCACTGACTTGTCTTGATTTATTGAGAATTATACTCCCTTACAAGAAAACCGCATCATATTTTGGAAGTTTGTTTGTTTAGCTGTTGCTTTCTTTAAATTAATTGGTGAAATACAATTGAGAGTACATCTTAAAAATGGTCCAGAACTGTTTTCCCTCTTTCTATAGCTCTTATACGTATAATGAACTTGCAGGGAAACTTACCCACTTTGGCCACTATGCATTCTTTTAATGAAATAGGACTAAATAGCAAAATAAAGAACATACACAAGGATCCTTGTGCAACCTTAGAGGTATCAAGTTAAATTTAAAGATACGCATCTACTATCTTGAAAGAAATACTTTTGGGGAATTTATCTTGACTAAGAAGAAGAAAAAAAAACACTAGAAATACATAATGCTTTATATAGATGTCTGTGTGCTTATGTTTGGGTGCACAGTCACGCATCTTAAAAAAGCACACAGCTCAGGGGCTTTTTGGTTACTTGATTTTAATCTGTTCCAAATTGTGGTCCTCAAATTGTGTTTCCTATAATTTCTTTCAGCCAAGCTATAACTCACTATATTTGGAAACCCTAAATCTTCCTGATCTTACATTGGGTTTTGGATATGATTATTAAAATAGACTTCGAACCATTTTAGTAACAACCACACAAACCAAGCCAAACTTTCAAGAGTTAAGAAAAATGTAACAGCTTAATTTTTGAAGTGGAACAGCTATAAAACCCCCATGAAGATTTGCCTTTTTTATTTCAATACAAATATCTTAGGTTTTATGACCTTATTAAAAAAAAAACCACAAGAATTTAATTGTTCTTTTTACACTGTGTTTGTGCCCTTTACATCATATCTCCTACTACTAATAACTAATGAGGATAGTAATTACTTAACAGATGGTAAAAGTGCTTTAATTGCTTTTAAGGACTACTGAGCTTGGCTGTATTTGGGGAGCATTAACTTCTGTGACTTTTCATCTTCCTCAGCTCATTCCAAGTTTGTTCAGCCATCATTAAACATTGAAAGGACTGAGCTTTTTTCTCCAGCACCACCAAATGGGAGGCTAGTAACATGCAGCTGCAGTCCATTGTTATTTCAGACATATATCTTTTGTGAGGTGGCTCTTGGCATTGAGAAAGTAGTACCTTCCCTTTTCTCCACAGTCCTATCACCATGTCATGTTATGCAGTCCAGGGCACCCAACCTTTAGTTACCAGAGCTGCATCTCTCTCCTTTTCCACAGCAAAGAACTATCAGATCTTTAAGAGGAGGCTAGGGGAAAAAATGTAAAGCCTCAAAACTAAATGGGCTGAAGCCTCATTAACATCTTACAATGCATTTACATTATCTCCTGAGTAACACAGGCAACAGAAATTTTCAAATCAGAGGAAAAAAATTCGCAGTCAACACAAACACAGTGACGCTCTTTAGACTTACCTTGCTCTTCAAATAAGTTGCACACTAACCACAGGAAATGCTGGCCTAATTAGTCAAGCAAAACCATCACCAATTCTGCTGAATGCTTCTTCAGATCTAGTGTTTGTCCTTCTGGATTTGTATGTGAATTTGGACAAGGAGCTGCAGCAAAAGATTAAATAAAAAGACTCAAAAATAGCAAAGGATATGTCTACAGACACATCATTCTATCTCGTAATTGTAGCTAAAATAAATTATATGGGTCTTGCTTTTTGCAAAATCTGAAATTATAAATAAGGAAGAATGATTTCATCAAATTCAGGCTCAACTGCCTTCTTACTTATAACTAAGGTTACAATTAAGTCATGCATTTTTATTTGGTATAAGGAATTGTACAGCAAATATCAGATGTGCAAATTCGGGTTAAGTATGCCCAGAAGTATGATTCATTATTAAAAATAAATGTTTACATCAGATTTGTTACTTGAAATAAAATAGATAAATAATTGGATGTGGCCCTGGGCAGACTGTGTGCTTGATGCGGTGGTTGGCAGTCCTGCTAATGGCAGAGGGATTGCAACTGGATGACCTTTGAGGTCCCTTCCAACTCAAGCAATTCAATGATTATATGATTACAGACATATTATAAGGTAGAAGTCATTACGTTTTTATTTCAAGTATAAAATGTAAAGGTTTGATTGCCTTTTGGGAGGAATTCAGAATCAGCCAGGAGTAGAGACAGACAGCAAACTCCCTCTCTCCTTTTGCTGAGTGATGACCCATTGCTCTCCATTTATTGGTGAGCATTTACAGAAGGTAGCCATTCAATGACTGTATGGGAGGCAGCAGCGTTGCCATCTCCTGCGATGTTTAGCCAGTTTTCTAATACTAAAAAACAGCTCCCGGAGTCATAAGGGACATTTTCTCATGATAAAATGCCCTTTTCAGTTTTACCAGTTCTTGGAAAGACTGAGAAAAATATAGTATAAATAATTAACAACGGGAATGCAGAATAAATCAACATTTATGGTTTTTCAATATTTCAATATTTATCAGGGCCCAAATTCTACTTTTCAATGTTTGCCTACCATCCAGGAAAATGTTTCCTTGGGCTTTTTAGATTGATGGCACCTTTCACCAAACATTTAAATCCCCAAGCTCCAGGACTGTGACTGCAACCATTCAGCAAGACCCCAGGGCTTAGCCCAAGCAGATCTTGTCAGAGTAAGCGGTTGACTTCTGCTTATTTTCCTCCATGTACCTCTGAGTTCCTCCGAGTGCAGATATAAACTGTCCATTTATATGCACTGAATCTGAACACCTCCTCTAACACTGCAATTTTATTTTTCATTGAGAAGAAAATGATAGTTATTTGCCCAATGAAAACCCGAACATGACCTGTAACTTGCATTTTGTTCAATAATCTCCAGTACATTCGGTAAACTGCTGTTCTGAGTGTATTATGTTCAAACATAGAGCGAATAATTATAATCATCACCATAAAAAGAAGGACTTGGTAGGTATTAATTTTTTATGCACTAGGCACTTCCTTTGCAATTCTGTTGTCATCTGGCATCATTGTCCCATAAATATAGAGTGCAGCCTGAAACAGCTCTGCCTTGTTTTGTAACATGGTTCCTTAGGAGTTAGAAAGTTTAAGTGGATATAGCTGATTGTAGAGACATTAACATTTAGCACAGATATTATGATGAAAGATAAAACCTAAAAACTTTTAAAATAGAGCTGCACAGTTTAATAAATTCATAGAATCATTTGAGTTGGAAGGTATCCGTAAATGCCATCTAGTCCAACTCCCCTGCGGCAAACAGGAACACCTACAGCTACATCATTTGCTCAGTTTGGTTTAGCCTCACCTTGAGTGTCTCCAGGAACAAAATACCCACCACCTCTCTGCGCAACCTGTGCCAGTGCCTCACCACCCTTACTGTAAAAAACTTCCTCCTTATATCCAATCTAAACTTTCCCTTTTTTAATTTGAAACCATTCCCCTTGCCCAAAAAAATTGTTTTGAACAAGGAGAATCCTTGATTATTTTACACACCAACTTAGGCTAGGCTTTACATGAGCTTGTAGAGGCTTGGGGAAAAAAAAAAAAAAAAAAAAAAAAAAAAGGGAAGACTGAGATATGTGTATGTATACGTATATGCCAAATAAACAAAACCAGAAAAAAATAGGAAAAAAAAAAAAAAAAAAGATAAGGAATAATCACTCAACTGGGGAGACACTAGGAGGAAGACCAAGCCCTCTTTTGCCTAGTTTTTCTTTCCTGCTTCATAGCAATGGATCCTCACATGCTGCACAGGATTCCCTGCTTTAGTGAACTCTTGGATTTGGCTTGGGTTTTCCTAAACATGAACAAAACACTACAGAGCATGACAAACTGGTGTTCACAGTTACTGCGATGTTTCCAAAACTGCATGCACTACTCTTTAGAAACAGATAAATACAGAAGCTGAGCTCTGGGCTGTTTCTGCAGAAAGGAAAGCTGTTCTTACAGTCTCCCAGCTAGTTGCAGCTGGGGTGCATCTCTCTCCCTAGCTGCCAAACCCCTCCTCCAACTCTCCCCACTTAACTATCTTCTCTTCCACGCCAAGTCGCTCAAAAAAGCGTCCTTGCATGGAGGACTGTGCGGCAGAGATAGCTGACCCCTCCTCTGCATAGGCCAGCAGCTAAGCTGGGCTTTGGAGGGGTGAGCCAAGTCCAAATATACAGATCCAGGAAACATCCTTGCACAAAGAGCAAAGGAGAGCAGCAGTGAGGATTCCTCACAAAAATTCTCTTTCGAAATTCTCTTACTCTTTTTTTTTTTTTTTTTTTTAAATCTCACAAATAAATATTTTTCCATTTTAATATACCACTGAATTAAGTGAAATTGCATCATGAGACACACTATTCATTAAAAAGTGAAACAGAAAATGGATCCTCTTCCCATCTGGAAAAGTGCAAAAGGTGCATTACTGGAACTTTAAGCTCCCCTCCTCAGCAATGAGCAGCAACACACTGTCCATACTTAGAAACACAGGAAACAATACATGTTCATTAGGCATTATGTACTTTTTTCTATCTTCCTTTAGGAAAAAAAAAAACAAAAACAAAAACAAAACCATTACGTTCTTTCAAGTCCTCCAGAATCACTAAAAGCAACCACTTTGCAGGAGGCTTTCTGAACCTTGCAGAATTAAAACCGTGAACAGTCTATCACCTTACTTACACTACATGATTTCCAGACCCAGCAAGTATTCTAAGCTCACTCATAGCAAACCACAGATTTACTGTAATTCTGAGAGCCCTGGGTTGGAGCCATTTCAGACACAAAGCACAATCAATCATCCTGAAGCATTTCAGGCTTTTCATTCTTGATAAATGTAAAACACAGAAAGGGTAAACAAAGAAACACCTACAGTTTAATTAAGGGCTGAAAGTCACAGGTATCTTCTGATATTTGAACAAAATTTTAAATAACAAAATTTTAAATTTTATTTGTGTGTGTTATCACACATCTTCCAGTAGAATGCTTCCATGGTTCTAAGCTAACATGTTTTTTGTCTTTATCTTATTTATTTTTATTGAAACAGTAAAATTAATACTTTTCTCACAGCCTCTGGATACTCAAGAACAAAACTATACAAAAACTCCCTTGGTGTTAAAACAATCACTGCAGCAAGATCTCTGAATCTGTAATTATAAAGAACATTTATATTCAGAAAGCAAAGTAAGCATGTTTGCCTTACTAAAGGTGACAGCAAATCGGTCTGGGAAAAGGGGAAAAAAAATGAGTTCAAGAAAACATTAGTAGATAACACACACTCACATCAGCCATCCTGCTACAACTGCTTAAAGCAGTGCCAGAAGTCACGTCTGAGTTCGTGGCAGAGAAGGTGAGAGGAAAATTGACCATGCTCAGCATCCTTTTACTCATCAAGCATTTTCAAAGCAAACTCTGATTTACTGTCATCCTTCCAAGGACATCAAGAAAAGGAGAGAGAAGAGAGCTCACCCTAATGAGGAGCTGATTTGCACCTGAGATCTTGGAGGGGGTGGGAAGGGAGTGGTTCTGATGCAGAAATACCAGTGAAGAGCAGAGATGGTCTTCGGGGAACACATGTATCCTGATGGAGAAGGAAGAGAAATTTCAAGACTTCCACAGACCCTGAAGTATTTGTTCTGAAGTTTCTAATTCTGTTTGCATTCATCCTTCAGAGATATCTGCTTGGGCTAAGCGCATGCAGATCTGGTTTATCACTTCAACAGTTTAGCTCCAGTGGCACAAGAGTGATTAGAGTACAAGAATGGCTGCTCCCAACATCAGTAGAACAACTCAACGAGTGGATCAGGAAAAACTGAATTGATCTTAAGTTCTTTGGTCCATTGTCCCTTCTAGAGTCAGTGCAAAGAAATATGTTCCACATCAGTTACCATGAAGCTTGCAAAGCACATCTTGTGCTTTGTTCTTATGCTGCAAGGATATTTCTAGACGGCATCCAGACTCATTTCAGCTTCTTGGCTGCTTGCACAGGGGATGGAGCAGCATACCTATTTGAACAGCTTTCTGGGGAAAGAAAAGCAGGAGGGCAAAGGCGCACACAGCCATCAGCTGTCTATCAGGGACAGCAGCTGCTTAGTATTAGCTTTTGCTCTGCACTAAGCTCAGAGCATCTGGCAGCAAGAGAGAGCAGCAAGAACACGATCCAGCTCCCACATCAGCCTGCTTCATCCAGAGATTTTGCAGGAAGGAATAGGTTGGAAGCTGGACAGAGCCTCAAAACTCCCAGGTATCCACAAGGGAACTCATTCACTACTAACCATGTATCTGGGAATAATTTCTGTTCTACTGACTGGTTCAATATAGAACAAACTCTACAGGCATTTTCCATAATGTAATAGGTTTGCTTTCATAACTGATACATCTGTGGAAAGGTATCTAGTCTGCAGAGAAGCGCCAAGTGGTACTGTAAAAGTACTGCAAATGCTTGTGAACCCAAAACTCTGACAGAAGATCTGAAAAACCTTGGAAATAAACACAGCAGTTATTATCACAACAACCCTCATAAAGAAGAGGCCATGAAGCTTCTGCAGAATAGCAGGCTAGGCAGAAGAAAAAAGTGATGGTAGTAATGTCTGTGCTTCTTCTACTTCTTATAGTGTATTTATTTATTAACTTGTCTCCAGTCTAATGGAAGAAAAAATAATTAGAAAGAAGAAAGAAATTAAATCCAAATATGTTCATTAGCCTGCAGCTGGGATTCTGGCAGTCTGGTGCTTAAATCTACATGATGCTTTGAGGAGCTCTAGAGTACATCCAGCATCTGCAATTCCGAGGATAAATGAACAGCCTGAACTGAAATAGATGCTCTTGAAATAAAACTAAATCACAATATTATGAGTTTACACTCTTTTTTTCCCTTTTTTTCATTTTATATGGGTAAATTGACCAAAACATATAGAAGCAGGTGGCTATTTCTTCTGTTTTTTTTTTTTTTTTGTTGTTGTTATTTTTGTTGTTGTTGTTTAATGCTAAAACTTTGAGAAAAAAAAGTTAAGCATACAAAGTTATTGTGGCCTTGTGTACGAACAACACCTTGATTCTTGAATTGCATATACCTGCACTTATATTTAAGCAAGAAATCCTTTTGAATCTTTATGATTCAAAATAACAAGCATTTTGGAATGAAATAATTTTTTTTATAGCCCTACATGTAGTATTATATCTCATGGTCTAAATCTGTACAATTAGTATTACCTGTCCTATTAAAAAGTAATCAGTTTTTCATTGGCAATATTCTGGTCTAAAATCATTTGCTGATGCTGTGTTCATATATTTATATAGATATATCGATATATTGGAGAAACTGTTCAACTTTGGATGAGGATTTCTTACCATAAGAAAAGGAACCTGTAAACCTGTAAACTGAAAAAAAAAACAGTGATCTCTGAGAAATGGATCAGACGAATTTCTTTAAAGCTCAGTGGTTACGAAGTTAGTTTTGGCTTTTTTTAATCCCTGGAAATCCATCTCTTCCAGCAGTTTCGTAATAATAAGTTAGAAGAGATTTTCTTATTCATACAAAGTGCCTGTGGGAAAAAATCCTGCTTAATTCTTCACAGCAAATCTTTGAGTACAAACTTCCACAGAGTCACTTTAAGTTGCTCCGAAAACTGGAAATGATGTTTTGGTTACAGCTTACAGATGGGCACTGCTTTAGAAAGATCCTATAAGTAGATAGAGACAAATCTTATTAAGTCAAATCTCTTCATTTCCGCCCTTATTCTTCAGTATGTTTTGAATATGATTTCAAGAAAGATGATATCTGAGCTCTGAACTTTCAAAGCAGTGAGAAAGACATGTGCCACTTAAATCTTCTTTTATTCCTAGAATATGTTTTTGGATCTGGAAGTACAAACTGTGTCAAGTTCCAGGGTAAGAGCAGAGAGAGGGGCATAGGAAATAACCGAAGGAATTTGGAGTTTCACACTGCTGGTAATATGAGTATCATCTGCCCCATTAAACAGCGGCTACAGTTTCTTTGAGCAACATTACTGTTATCCAGCTGCCTTTAATGCTCAGTTTAGGAAAATGAACTACCATGTGGCTGACAGATGTTTGACTCGAATAATGTATTATGATCTAGTGGAAATGTCAGATAACATTCTTCACCCATTTGCTTAAGGTTCTTTTTCCTCATTCAAAATGTAAAGTGCAACATCTTGTAGGTCTATGAGTAAAACTCACTTTTGGATTAAAATTATATCCACTTAGATGGTATGCAAAAGTATGCAAACATCTATTTTAGTGCTTTCAGCTTATAAAAAAGGAGACCAGAGTGAAAAATCGTTAAATAAGTAGATAAGTATGCAACATAGGTTTGTTTTAGCTTCACGGGAGACGGATGAACAAGATCATACAGTCCTAAATTTCCACTGTTTGCCTGAGAGCAATGCTCTCTGTGTGTTTTTTTTTAAAGATCTTGTCAGTAAGCTCAGCCAAAGTATCTTGAAAATTTAAAAATTACTGTTTTTTGGGGGTAATCACTAGTAATACTGATCAACAGAACTTGTTTCCTTACGTTCTTGTTTCTGTCCATTGGTGGTACCTTTCCATATAACTGCATTAAAATGGGGCACCTTGAGGATCTGGAACTATCTTTTTGTTCAAGGTGCAGTCATTATTAATGAACTGGGTATGTCAGTGCTTCGTACTTTTCAAAGCCTGCAACAGTAACAACAGTGCATTTTTAAATGAGAGTTTTAAAATAATACAATAATTGTGTCAGTTGGTAATAGAATACAAAAATAATTGGGCCAATGCATTTCTATCCAGAGAGAGCTTACCTAACAAATTGGGGAAGACTGTGTTTTGGTATTGCACAGCTTTGGAAATGTAAGGTTCACAGAGCTTAGATAATAGTGAGCTGCAAACCTGCAGCATTTTACAATCCCCTGAACTGAACTAGCAATCCAAAAATACCAGTTTTCCAATTACTAGGCAATGCATTTCCCCTGACTGCTAACAGAAATGTATGCCATAAGAATCTGTTGGTTTGGAATGATTCTCACTATAGTAGAATAGTGTATGTAGTAAAATAAAATAAAATTATAAGCTAAAGAATTTAAATAAAAAGCTGAGTTAGTAAAAAAGCACTGAATGTTCCACAGTCCCAGGAATTTAGAAGATAAATGTTCAGAATTTTTCTTCCATAAGTCTATATGTTTCCTTTCACAAAGTTTTGATATGTTAACAGATGTATATTTTAGCTTACTGGGTTATTTTCCATCTGATGAGGAAAATCTAAGCAATCTAAAAATCTGAGATGTTCAAAATAAGTTGTCAATCAAAATATAGCATAAATATGCACAAGCCTTTGGAGAAAAGGTGTTAATTTCATAAAAATTTCTCTAGATGAACTGTAAATTTTGTATTACAAAAAAGAAATATAAGCAGAACTCATGGAGGAGAAGAATAAACTTGCAATGAAGATCAAAGCTTGATGTCACAAAAAACCTTCACTGCTATTAGGTAATTCTTTTTCTCCTCTAGTCACACACAGAATAATTACAGAGTTTTATCTGTTTTTGTCAGGATGTAGGAAACACATTAGACAGACATGTAGAAGACATTCATCTGAATACTCGCAAATTTGCCTCACTGAATAAGAAATACTTAGATGACCTCTTTAGGTAGTTTCCAACTACAAATTACTTTAGTTTTATTCTTTCTATAGTAAATAAATGATGTACGTTCCTCTTTGGTAACAAAAGGACACCTCTTCAAGTATGTTTGTGCCCTTTAAAAAGAAGATAGCGCCTAGCAGAATTCTGAGGAACATGTAGAGAAGTATTTCCTAATTCAGAGTCACCTTGATAACAGAAAGATGATCCACACAGAAATTTTTGAAAATTAAACTAAATATATTAATATCTTTGAATCTACCCAAGTTCCAGACTAACTAGTTAAATGGACCAGGTCTTTGGACTTGTTCCATTAAAACAAAGGACGTTGCAGTCACTTATGGTCTTGCTTTCATACTCACTAGAATTACTAAAACAGCCATTTTCAAATAGAGTAAACTAAGTCATACGTACAAGGGCACAACATAATGCATTTTTATTAAGAAAATAATTGGGGAAAATCCAGAAGAAGCAAATACTCTTGAACTGTGAGAATTCCTGACTCAGGATTATGGTACAGATATTGGTGATCTGTTTGTAAGAGAATAATTATAATCGTTCCACAAGTAAAAAGTTTCCAAAGAAGTTCTGATGAAACATTCATAGAATTGAATAAAATCTTGCTTCTAATCTCTCGTTGAACATGTAGAATATTTCAGTTTATTGCTTCCAGCAAATGTGATGCGTTTTTAAGAAACTTGATCTTTATATTTTTAAGAATGAAAAAAGAAGGGAAATTGCCTGTTGACTCTGATTTATGAAAGAACTTGCCTCACTTTTAAGCCATAAAAGAGTACATTCATTCTTTCTTACAAAAAAATTAAAAAAAAAGCCAATTGCAGCAATTTTCCAGGTGCTTTTTTCTTTTTTTTTTTTCTTTTTTTTTTTTTAATATGAAAATTCAACTACTGCCATCTATTGATACACAGTGAAGGGTCCCTCTGAAAGAGCACATCTTCCCTCCATCCTTTCTAAAAGTAAAATATCAAGAGTGAAAATAGAGCACTGAAAGAATTCTTTTCTTTTATAGTAGTGAAACACAGTGATTTTGGGAATTAAGATTAAGTAGTAATTTGAGAGCAAAAGACCAGGCTGCTTTTAATTTAGAGGTAAATCTTCAAACATGAAGGACAACACCCACATATACTGGGGAGATCTGTCATTAAATGACTTGTCTAATAAACACATCCAAAATGCCTATTTGCACTACGCTCATTAGATCATATTCAGGTGCGTTGGCCTGCATTCAGCTCTTTAACAGCAGCCTCATCTCACTGGACATGCTCATTCTCAAAGTCTTTGGAAAACATCCTGTGTTTCCAATCATCTGTGGAAGGAATGCACTGACCTGAATTAATTAACTGAAATCAAGCCAGTATTATAAAGGAACAAGACCAAAAAAAGAAATGCACTGAATCAGAACAAGAAGAGAGTTCTGACTTTCACAAAGCTCAGGCTTCACAACAGAGAGGAAATTTTGATCTTCAGGAAACTGCCATTACAGCTGAGGAATGCAGTTAGAGCAGGGCAAGCTCATGGGAGCGGAAGGAAAGGCAAGGAAAGGTCTGAAGTAGAATCTAGTCATTTCTTGCTGTTGTATATCACAGCAAATATAGTGCAATTCTCCAATACTTATTTTGGTTTCTCTTGTGCTGAACAGCAACAGCACTCATTACCTCCTTTATTCTACGAACTAAGGTCTGCGTCTATATAACACACATTGCTCTCCCTTTCTCAAATGAATAACAAGGCTATTTACAGCTTCCATGAACATTTCTTCACTCACTGCCTCTTGCATCTTCAGCTGATGATGCACATATAAGAATTTTGCCCTTCAGAAAACAAGCTTGGCTTATCTGTACGGAAATCTGGTTTATTAATTTGTTTTCAGCTGAGTATACAAAATATCTGCTGTGCACTTTCTACATTTTGTCAACATCTTGCTAATTACTTAAATGATGCAGGTTTTTTTTTTTTTTTTTTTTTTTTTTTAATGAGACATATTGGGGAGAGGGAAAGTGGAGAGTCTGTCTTCAGTTACTCATTTCATTTATTCAAATTACAGCTTTCCAATCCAATATTGCAGAAAAAAAAATGCTCCAGGGTAAATTTGGAAGTCTGTTTCATTATGATCCCTTAAGTATAATGTAATTAGAATCATGCCATGAATGAATAACAGTTTAGAAGCAATTATTTTATGACTAGGTGAATTTCTACCTCACAGCAAATATTCTCACATTTTTGTCTGCTAGCCTTTTCAGCTGCTGTTAAGATTAGAAAGATTAAATAGGCATTTATAATCATGAAAGGAAACCAAGAGCAATCTTACTCTTGTTTGAGAAAGCTGAACTAGGGAAACTGAAGACTTGGGTCAGCCATAGGTCCTGTGAAAAAAGCTGGGGCATGATAGAGACCTGATGCAGAGCTCACTGAAGACTCACAGTGTCTATTGGATGGGGACTTTCAGAAACTGCTGGTCCTTAGTCTGTGATCAGTGTCTTGGAAGAAACACAACACAGATTCACTGTTAGGTTGGAGAGGGCTTTAACTGATGGAAGCACGGCACCCTCATGGTGATATGTCTGAGCATAGAAGTGCAATGAACACAGAGAAAACTGAATTCAATTAGCCCACAAATCAGTTAATTGCTCTATTATAGAAAGGCAAGAATGGAGACTTTAGAGCTGAGGCAGTTCTCAGCCTATTGCTCTCACTCTCTGCTTGAGTTAGAGCTGCCAATTATGTCATCTCAGGGTATTTCTGTTTCAAGAACCAAGCATCAACGGAGAGCTTCCAGGACTGCTATAGATTTCATGACTGGTAGTTTCCTGACAAGTATTTGAAAAAACTAGAGTGGTAACCATAAGAAATTCACTTCTTAAGAAATTATACTATTTAGACATTATAGATGAAAAACATATAAACAATCTCTTTAGCCATGTGAAGGAATTCTGCCCTTCCTAATTAGGATTGTGTAGTCTACAACTCTGCCATACCATGTGAAACAGTGCAAAATAAGAAGTGCATTGCTAATTGCTTCTTTATTTCAGCACTGTGCAAGAACTGTAAGTCATTTAGTATTCAACCTGAAAACTTAGCTTCATATATCTCTGGTGGAATTCCCATTTGAAGGCCTTGGAGCTCACCAGAAGTGTGTCCCTTCTTTCTTTTCTACTAAACTTATTTTTCTTTTAAAATAAAAGTTACATTAGTTATTATTGTAACAGTCTGCACATAATCTGCTGAGAATAAATATCCATGTAATGAGCCTGAAATGATATGGTAATTTCTTAATTCAAAATGATTATATGGCTATTTGTGCCCTCTAAAATAAGGTATTACTTATTCAGCTCAAACAAATTACTGTTTGCCCAGGTTTTGAACTCTGGTAAACAGTAGCATAACAGTCAGCTGAATACAAATTCTGAAACAATTTTATGTTAGATGTTTACTCACACAGAAACAGAAACAAATATTTGACAAAGCAACAGACTTTAGTACAACCAAGGGAGAAACAACAAATAGGCCTTGAAAATAGAACTGAAAACACAGCCAAGTCAGTGTTACAAGGTCACCAGCTGGCACAAAGTCACCTCAATGCCTGCTATAAAGTCTCACAAGCTTGAAAACGTAGATAAAAAAGTGGGATTTGCTTAGTTTACTTCAGCTTGTTGTTTGCATCAGAGTTAACTGCACAACTCCCTTCATCACCTGGAGACACAGATAGGAAAGCCAACGCAGAGATGAAAACTGGAAGAAGGAACATGAGAAGCTATTCACATTATTGATTCTTCCAAGTCAATAAAAAGTCTTCCACTAGCTTTAATGGAGTCTAGAGAAGACCTAGATTTCAGAGCACTAATAAAAGATTTAAAAGTCACCTCGTTCTAAGTGGCAATACAAGGCTTTTTATTAACTTTAATAATATCAGCTAAAGCCACAGGCACTCATGACTATTGACTGCTAAATGGCAATTCCTAGGTTTCTCAGCCTGAAGGATGACTGATAATGAAGGACTTGTAGACAGATTGGTGCTGCTTTGTATGAAGGCAGAGCCTTTCAAAACCCAGAGTGGACTTCAAGTATTTCCTAGACATGAATGAATGTGCACTGAGTGAATTATGCAAGTGAATGAAATTGTGTGTACTAATCATTCTGTTATGATTAAATATTTGGGCCTGTGATGAAACTTAAATCTATACTTGATTTCCTATGTCTGTGCTGCCCAAATACTCATTTATTTCCTTTTCTTGATTGAAACTCAGTGGATTGAGACTTAAACCTGTATCTGTACTTGGAGTTGCAGACTGCACTCATAGAAATGGACCTGTACGCATGATCTGTTATACCATTTCCTGCTTCTAGAAAAGAAATTAAAATCAACTTAAATCTGATGCATCCTAATTACATACCTCCTGGCTGAGGAATAAAATTCAATAATCAACTTTCCACTTAAAAAAACATAGGCAACACGCAATAATCTGAAGAAAATATTTTTAGAGGATGACAGATTACAAGGAAGAAACATTATATAAATGTTTTCAACCTAGAACAGAGTCATCCAAAAGGTGTGGTGAATAAAACAGTCCTTCATATTCAGAGATGTCTCAGATCCACTCCTAACAAGAGTAAGTAGCTGCTCCAAATCTCTAAGAAAATACTGCTTATTTCCAGTTAACATATGTGCAAAACAGTATGTAAAACTTTGCATAACTTAAATTATAGCATTCATTTTTATGTACAACTGATTTTTTTCTTTCAGCATTTGGTATCCTTGAGCTTATTTGTGCATCAGATTATTGCAATATCGTTACTTAGAACTACTGCAGAAAAATCAACATTGTACTCTGTTCTTCATTTGCTTTACCAGCTGTTTTGCATTATTTGGAAAAAAAAAAAAAAAAAAAAAAGCTGCATGTAATGGTAAAACATAATATCACTCACACAATTTTATTAATTTGTTTTTGACCAGAAACCACCATTTTCTCCCATTATATCTATTTCTTATCATTCAGAAAATTGATGACATGCTGTGTAAGTTTGTCTTCCAGTTTGTTTTCTTGGAAGAAGTTTTCTGGTTGTTTCATCTGTGGTTGTGTCATTTCAACAGCATGCTATACCTCTGTCCTATGGCTAAGTGGCTTCAGATTGCTTTGTGCTTTTTCATGTTTGGTCAATTTAACTCAACCTTGATCTTTGCCTTACTGTTTTGCATACCAGTATTGTTTTGGGTGCTCTTGGTATTTATGCTTACATATTTTTGAGAAAACAGGCCTTAAGCTACTCTCTCTACAGTTTTCTACATGAATTCTTTTAAAGAACAACAAGGAAAAAAGAAAAAGCAAAACTGAAAAAGAAATCAGCAACAACAAAAGAGGTTTGGCCCTTTCTTTAGCTGTAAGTTAACATTTTTCTTTTAGTCTGACATAAATGGCATAAATTTGGTAGCTTGTCATAGCCTAGTAGTTAATAGTTCCACCATTGTTTCTTGCAAACAGCAATCAAGATTGTTTGGTCTGTCTCACATATTTATGGTACAACCAACAAAACCTCCACTACATTCAAGATGCTGTTCCCACTACTTCTAATGGGACTTCCATCACTGTGTTTAGATCTGAACACTCCACTACTAGTAGCAGTACATGTAAAAGAGTGGAACAGAATATCTAGAATTGGAAAGGATCAAAAGGATCATCAAGTCCAACTCCTGGTTCCACAAAGATCCACCCCAAAATCAAATCATATTTCTGAGAGTGCTGTTCAAATGATTCTTGTAGTTCAGAATGCTTGGTGCCACAACCTGGGGAGCCTGTTCCATGCCCACTACCCTCCGGTGAAGAACCTTTTCCTAACACCCAACCAACCCTCCCCTGAATGGCTCCATGCCATTCCCTTGGGCCCTGAACCTATCATCAACACTGACCTTCCACTCCTTGTGAGGAGCTGTAGGCTGATGAGGTCTACACTCATTTTGTATAGGTCAAGGAACATCAGTTGCTCCCCATACATCTTGCTCTCTATACCTTTCTTCTTCTTCCTAGCCCTCCTTTCGGCACTCTAATAGCTTAATGCCCTTCTTAAGTTGTGGCCCCAGATTTGCACTCAGTGCATGAAATGCATACAGGTGCCTTTGTCCATTTTAGGTGATGATATCCAAATGATCTCGAACATATCAACTGAAACTTCAGCTTTTATTCTAATTTAAATGTTATTTTACCATCTTGAATAAATGCATCTTACCTGTCTCAACAATATTGCCTGTTTTCAGCTTATTTGGCTTTAAGTCAAGCCTCAGCTGCTCTATAATGATTTGTTCAAGTTTATGACATTACACATTGTTGACTAACAGCCTCATTTTGCTTACTGTCAACATTACAGCTGGTTTTGAATTTTTCTAAGTTGCCTATTCTGGCATGAATTTAATTTCATTGATGTTTAACACTGATCCTGAGGGCTCCTCTTTGACTGTTTGTCACCCAAAGATCAAATACTTTTGCTGTTGACTTTTAAAATCAATTATAATCTTGCAGGATTTGGCTGAGAGGATAACCCAAAGTGAAAGGCAACGAGTCTTAAGAGAGAAAGTTTCCTGATGCATTAAATAAGATTGATTTTCTACTTGCAGAAACAAAAGATCTAGTAAAAGAAAGGAGAAAAAAAAAGGAGCTAAGTCTTTCCTATGATACATATAAAATGTGCATAAATCCATATTGCTGTTGTTGAATTTTAGGATCTGTTATAATAGAGGACAGTCTGGCAAAGTGCTGGAGGGATGCTGTTACACAACATGTTCACAAGACTTAAAGGCACCTTTTCTTCTTTCTTTAAACACTTCAGTTTTTCCTGTGACATATTCTATCTTTAGTTCAATTAATAATATAAAACAAAACAAAAATTTAAATATATCCCTGTCAATAAATCCCTTTAACCTAATATTAAGAAACAACAAAAATCTAATTGAAGTGCAATTTTTCATTTCTACACATTTCCTCATCTGCTTCCTAGTTCTGATATTTTTGTTAATTGGATCTGAACTAAATGTCCAAATTTAACAGAACAATTGAGCCAAACTGAAGTAATGCACTACACAATTTTTTTGTTGTTAATAGATAAATGCCTTCACTTTCAGAGTCATTTTCTTATCTATATAAGTGACTAATACAGATTAATAGACTCATTGGAAAAACTACACGATATCTAAGATGAACAAGCAAATATTTTCTTGAAAATATCCTTTTCACACTGTGAACAACAATTCCTCCAATTCACAGAAAAGATATACATTTGCTTTACAGTTTGAATTAAGTTGAAAAACATTTTAAGGTACTGAATTTGAATTTTTTTGGAGGAATTATTCACATATGGAAAAGCAGAAGGTCACTAAAAACAGATTTTAAAGTGATGTATTTTAAAAGCTTATTGTTACAGCATATTGAATCATCGCAGAAGATAAGCATAAGAGTACAAGGCCTTTTGTCTAGCAGTTCTTAGTAAGGAGTTGCTGTTATGTGATCGATAACAGGGAAGAAGCTTGGGAAAAGACAGCCAGAAGGTAGAAAACAGTGATAGAGAAGCAACTCAGGGAAAGATGGAAGAGCTGCAAATAGCAGACTCAGAGAAGTTAAGGAAAAGAGCAGATGGGCTGGCAGAAAAAGCTACTCAGAGAAGCCCGTGATAATATAATTGCTTAATTGGCTAGAGTGTCTGAGCAAGGAACTGCAGGATTGCCCTTTATTTGTCTTTCCAGGCCACAGATTGCTATAAGTAGCTTCTTTTTACCCCTTCTGCTTTTCAGTTTCTCCTTCCCACAGTTGAGAACCTTCCCATTAATGAGAATTTGTCATTACAGAAGCAAGCCACAAAGTCCTGAGAGACAGGGAATGACCTCTCCTGAGGTCAATGCATACATACACTGACATGGAACAGAAATCCAGAATTGTTAGGAAATAATTTCACCTAAAAATTATGTTTGGAAATGTTTTTGTTTTCCAAACACCAGTATATTTTCCTTCTGAAAACTGCTTAACTGCCTTTTTTTTTTTTTTTTTTTTTTTTTTTTTTTTTTTTTTTAGTCCAAATGGCAACAATTTATTGTATTAAACAGGACAATATATTCTGCTAAAAAATCAATGATAATCATTTTCTTAGAATATTGTCTTCTGGGAATTTGGACATTTTTAGCACAAGTGAGGAAGTTTCAAGTTACAGCCAATTATATAGCCATGTAAGTCATTAGCTAGCTATATGTATTTCAATCACATTATCCAGGGAGGAGTATTTCTCAACCCCACAGAGAAAATGGGAGCCCAGGCAATAACAGCAATACAAATGTGGCTACACGCTGATCAGCTCATGAACAAAAGAAAATGAACCATTTCAGGTTCAGGAATACAGTGTTCTATTTCAATCAAAAATGCCAAAACAAAATATTTCAATTTCTCCAAATGAGTGTTCTGTGGGCTGGTGTTAAAATTCCATCTTCCTCAAAATAAAAGCAAATCTCGATATAGCCCAGGGGAGGAAACCATGCAATTTCTTCTCATCTACTTGTTTCTACTCCTCATTTTCAGAACACATCCTAAATTATAGAAGTAGTTAGTAAAGAGGACAGTGAACATCATGAAATGTTTAAAAAAAGATAGTCTGAGCTTCACAATAAGTTAGTAGGAACCATAGGAGTCTAAAGAACCCTACCAGTGTGATGAAAATAAAATTTTATTTGGGATAGAATCATCGCAACTGAAATCTAAACAAAAATAAACAGATCCACGATGTAACTGTTCATGCACATACAAAACACTAAAAACAAATTCATAAAGATATCCTGTTGTCAGAACTCAGCATTAATTTGCTTTCCAATTCCAGTCAATTTGTTATCACAAATGCCTTCTATTAAAATGTTTTATCTGATACAGGGTGAATTAAAACTATCTTTTTATTCTGATGATAGAGATGCACTTAGCAGCATATAAAATAGTGATTTAATGGACACTTAATGGTCTGACGCTTTAAATGAACAAATCATAAATTAAAGCTTTCGTAGACTTTTATGCTTTCCCATTTGGATCCTAAAAACACAATTTGCATTCATTATTTAGGGCTGATATATAGTAGTTTGCCTCTCAATGACATTCAGTTGTATCACAATGTTTGTCCCCATCGCACGCTTGATAACAACATTTTGCCTTTTAAGGAGCTCTTCATTTAAGGTCCTGCTCACAGCCCTCCCAAGCTGAAGATGGGCAGAATTGTTTCAAACTCCTCTGGGTAACTGAATTTACTGAAATAACTAGAAACTGAGCAATTGCTAGCTATAAATCTATTTCTTCTTCTCCAATTCACTTCATAATTTCAATCGAGACGGTAGGGCGTGGATTTCCAAATCATCATGTGAAAACTGAGCCAAAAACCTTGATAAGTAAATCATAGTCTTGTATGCACCAGATATGACACTACAAGAAATACCTTCACATAAATAGATTTGAAAAAACACATTTTTTCCCTTCTGTAAGTATTTTGTGTTTTAAAATGCTCTTCTATATGTTTTTTACATCTGAACATTTACTACTGCGAACCAAGGAACCTCAAACTATGATACCTGCTTGTCTCACAAGATAAACCAGAAGAAATAAAACAAAACCCCAAAACCTACTGAAATCAAAGCATCAAGATATGTAAGTTCTTAAGCACAGCAATACACATATTCTAAATTGAATTCAAGGACTTCTACCCTACTACCTGGCAGTTTATGTCCTGGTCCTCAGTCCTGGGAGAGGGAAGGCAATTCTGTGCTCCCCACCATCCTCAGCCATGACTTGATAGAAGAGAAGGTTCATGGGAGGTAACTGTGCCAGTCCTTTAAGCACTTCTTAGAAAGAGGAGGAAAAAGTCACTACAGGTTTCATTCAAGGCATTTATAAGAAATCACACATCAGACTGCTTGGTAACAAAGGCAGAAACACTCTGTTCTGTACCCATTTCCACCCACATATGCAAACCATGCAGCTGGCCTTTCCTCCAAACCCCCAGTACAAAAGCCTCTGCTCCCATCATTACTGTCTAATAGAGTACTCTAGAATCTGTCCAAATAGGAAGACAAATCTGTAGCAACAAAGGCATAGCTGTTTTTCTCTTTTAACCAGTAGTTGATCCTCTCTTGTAATTTACCTGGCAAG
Organism: Centrocercus urophasianus; assembly: GCF_019232065.1. Taxonomy (NCBI): domain Eukaryota; kingdom Metazoa; phylum Chordata; class Aves; order Galliformes; family Phasianidae; genus Centrocercus; species Centrocercus urophasianus. Next base: position 34,291,538 of record NW_024884475.1, on the reverse strand, counting down.
CAGCTCGCAAAACAGCTGGTCACTCACTCACTCCTCCAATTCCAGTGAGGATGAGGAGAGAATTGGGGAAAAAAACATAGAGCTCTTGGTTAGAGAGTATAATACTTATTTATCGAGACAGTAAAGGAAAATCACAATGGTAATGATAATAACGTAACATAAATTTACAAAATCAGTGTTGCACAACACAGTTGCTCGCCATCTCTCAACCAATGCCCACCCAGTCTCTGAGCAGCAGCCATTTCCCTGGCCAGTTCCCCTCGTTTTTATGGCTGTTTTTTTTTTCCACATGATATGGTATGATATGATATGGAATATGCCTTTGGCAAGTTTAAGTCAGCTGTTCTGTTTATGTCCCCTCCTAGCTTACAGTGCTCATCCAACCCCCTTGCTGGCAGGACAGTATGAAAAGCTGAAAAACTGATATGTTCTTAGCTCTATACTACACTGCTCAGCGACAACTAAAACACCAATGTGTTATCAACACAGTTTTTCTCCTCAAGTCAAATTATAGCATCATACCAGAATCCAAGAAGAAAATTAACTGTCTCACATGCAAATAGAACCAATAACTTTTATAAGGGGCCGTTTTTATACACACGTACTGCTATACATGTAACATAATCCTACACGTTATCCAGTTTCCCTTCTTCCTGCATCACTGTGGCTTTCAATACATAAGTAATTTGTGATTGAAACAAATATACAAGCACCATATAACACACACGTACACATAGATTTCTGGATATATATATTCATTTTGCATATAAATATTACTTTTATTGAAATATAGTACTTACCTAAAATAAAAATAATTTCTCAGTCAAAGTATTCCTGGTTAAAAGCAATAAAGCCAAAATAATTTAATCATTTGCTCAATATATTTTGAAATTTTAAAATAGAATGCCTTCAATTATTTTTTTCAGAATAAGTAATGGAAATAATTTTAATATTACAGAAATAATTTTACTATTTTTTTCCCCCAACAGCTTCAATTAATTTAGAGGGTTGTTTTATTTCACTTCTGAATTACTCCTGCACATCCTGGTTTATCACAATCTGCTAATAAAGCATTTTCAGACTGTTTCAATGGTAACACATAGGTGGAGTATTTGTTGACCCCATAATAAGGTGTGCTTGCATTTTTTCTTCTTGTACTGTATGACTAGAACTTACCTCATTTTTAAATGTGTTGTCATCTCTAGGTCATTTCAGCCATTTCTGCCTTCTGCACCGTTTCCTCCCAGTAAGTATCTACATTTGCAATAATTCTCTCCTGACCAATTAGTATTGGAAGTACCATACCTCATTTCCTCCTATTCTCTTTCACGTCCATTTTCAACTTCTTCCATACTGCAAGCCTAACAGGATTATATAAATATCAATATCAGTATCTCAAATGATAGATTCTCAAATGTAAGATCTCAAATGAGATCTTACATCCTCCTACTTATTATGATTGCTATTATTAGCCAGTGATCTTTTCCTCCCACAAGTAGTATAGTTTTCTTTTTTATTTCATACAAAACTTTATTGCATTTTTAAAATATATAAGTAACAGTTTAATGCCATAAAAATGAATGTGAATTTCATCACAAAAAATGTGTTTAAGTAAAAAGAGACATGAGAGTAAGAAAAGGTTAAAAAATAAGATATTTTTATGCATACTTAGTCTTCCCAAAATAGTTTTCTAGTTGCTTAATATGTGTGACACAGTCAAATCTACACTGTCTATTTCATCTGTTTCAGGGCTGCATTCATTCCAATTAGAACAAAAATCCTCTTTATAAATTGCCATGTGATGCCTGTTCTTCATCCAGCCAGCTTTGGGACTGCTAATACAATCACTTGTAAACCATTATCAGACCTTCAGAAATTCATATGCTTACAGTCTTCATATTTCTGTCATCTTTCAGGGACTTTGGATATTAAATGAATTGCTCTGTGACAGTCTGCAAAGAAAAGACTTAAAATTATTGTATAAAAAGTGTGTTCAATTTCCTTAATAAAAAATCACTATAAATAGTCTATTAAATGGTCTTTTGGCATTTTTGTTGAATTTATATGTGACAAATGCTAGAACAAGCCTAATTAGACATATTAGTGTGAACTATTGTTAGGGTGCTATCGCATGGCAGTTCTGCAACATATTTCTTCTATAGAATTTAATGCTTAAACCTTTTATAATTAAAGGCTAACCATATCCATTATATATGCTTATTCGTATACAGAGCTCTTTCTTCTTGTAACCAGGTAGTCAAACGAATGTTATATTCAAAGCACTGAATACACCTTCTAATAACTACAGATATGAGAAAGCACTTTTATATTAGCTTCCCAGAACTAAGGGAAGGAGAGCAGCAGGACAAATTAGGACTGATCTCCTCTCTCTCTTTTGTAAAACTTAAGAGATTCACATAAGAGATTTCAGATCTCTTAAGAGCAGATTCCCTGCCTATCACACCATTCTGATGAATTTACATCAAAGTAAGACAATATAACACACTTTTTTCTTGTATTGTTTTCTTTTGTTTTTCCTGTTTTACTGATACAAATATTCCTAAATTAATATAATGCATACAGTGGCACTCTAAAAATCTATGTTCCACTAACGAGGGAATTTCACATAATTATATTGTAGATTGCATAAGTGTTTTTATGTGTAATCAGGATTACATGGCTCCTTATTCAAATATCTTACAAGTGTTGTGTTATAACAGAGAGGCTTAACTCTAGAAGAGTTAACTTTCCTTCAGAAGTGATTTTGATTATCCCTGAGTTTTCCTACAGAACTGCTGCTTTCTCATTTCCATCTAACTACTTTGCCCTTAATCCCTTCTACCTTTATCAGTCTCCATTGCCTCTAAGTTTGGATTATTTCAAACTTCAGGTTATATGAAGACTTATTTTACAGCACTGGCCCATTTAAAAGGTTTTCAGATTTGATGTGTGGCTTTTCTGCATGAAAGTATTGCAGTTGTCATAGTAAAAGATCTTTAGATTGAGTAGCATCATGGTGACTGAAGTCCAGTTAATGTGCAAACAGTCCCATTATTAATATGCAAGAATATGACTTGAATAGTCTTGCTGAATGATTCATTTTGCACACTATCACTATATTTGGAGTAGTTTATAAGGACCATTGCTATCTCCAAAGTTGATCGTGAGCTACAAGGAAACCCCAGTTAATTAATTCTTACATTAACTTTAGATAAGATCCTCTCCAAAACAAATGCTCAACCTTTTTCAGGAGAATCTCACTTGTTTGATTTGATCTTCTTTCAGCATGGAAGAACGTATTTGGGAAATCCTTTCTGCTTTCACAAGGCAAAAATACCTTTTGCAGACACAATCGGCAAAATCCTGTCTTCAGTGGTTGTTTTTTTTTTGCAACAAGTTTTCAAGAACAATAAAGGTTTGTGTAAGAAAGCTTTTCTATTTGAATCTGTAATATGTCTATTTATCCAAATGCTCTTTGCCAAATGCTCTCTCTTCCCTGCAAATCCATTTGCAGTTTCTGATAAATAATGACAGAAACAGGAAAAAAATTGTATTCTAGAAAAGCTTCAGACACATAAATGACAGCAAGACAATAGATACTTCTAAATTAAATTAAATTAAATAGGGACTGGAGCACCTCCCCTATGAGGACAGGCTGAGGGAGCTGGACTTGTTCAGCCTGGAGAAAAGAAGGCTACAGGATGACCTCATTGCAGCCTTTCAGTACCTAAAGGGAGCCTACAAACAGGAGGGGAATCAACTCTTTGAAAGGGTTGACATGTGTAGGACGAGGGGAAATGGTTTCAAGCTGAGGGAGGAGAGATTTAGGTTGGACATCAGGGGGAAATTCTTTACCCAGAGATTGGAGAGGTACTGGAACAGGCTGCCCAGAGAGGTTGTGGATGTCCCGTCCTTGGAGGTGGTCAAGGCCAGGTTGGATGGGGCCCTGGGCAGTCTGATTTAGCATTAAACGTGGAGGTTGGTGGCCCTGCATGTGGCAGGAGAGCTGGAGATTCATGATCCTTGAGGTCTCTTCAAACCCTGGCCATTCTGTGATTCTGTGATTCTGTGAAATTGAACAAGAATAATTAATATAAACATAGTAGGACACAGCAAAGTAAAATACACCAAGAAGTTCATTAAAAGCACGGAAGTAAAGAGGTTTAATGAATATTAGCAACGATGAATAAACAGTGTATTACAAATGTCAATCACATAAATTAACTTAAAACAAAAAGCTAATAATACAACTGTTTAAAAGCAGACATGATAAAAACTATTCAAAATAGTGAGCATTTACAAATAACTGCTGAAAAAGTGATCAGTATAAATATTCTTCACATGCAGTGAAAAGTCAGTAAAAAAAAAAAACCTGCTCTTCAAAGTTGTGCATAAATTTCAGTATTTGAAAGACTGTTTATCAGAGTTTTGTATAATATATTTTTTTAATACTTGAAAAAAAAAGCTTCTAAGGTATTTACAGATTTTGATTGACAATTTCTCACCCTGATTTTAATACTAATTTTTAAGTCTTTATTTTTAATACTTACTAATCCCATAACTAGTGTAAATGAAGTCCTAAATTATTTTGAACTAAGGACAGAAACTGAAATATCTTTTAAATATATATTAATTAGTCCATTATAATCACACCTACTGTTTCTCCATTTAATATTCTGAAATGATCATAAAGGAAAACTTAAAACTTCTTTGAAAAAATAACTGATTACCATTTAAATACAGAGAAAAAAGTCTGTGAGAAGTTTTATTATCTTGCTCCCATCTCTGTGAAAAGTAAGTTTAGAGATGGTGACAAAATAAATTCAAGTCACTCACAGTTGAAATAGACAACTAAAGAAAGACAAATATGCCCTGGCTCTCTTTCTGCTGAAAGACATTGTTTATTAACTAAATGAATTTACAATGCACTTAAGTTTTTGCATATAGTAGATGTTATCAATAACTCTAAGACTCCTTTTTACTCAGGAGAACAATTAGACAACTAGAACAATCTGCATGTAAAGTTCCCCCAGGGTTTTATTACGACTTTTGTTCATGCATTATCAGAAAGACAACCATTCTTCAGTAGAAGCCTAAAAACCCCACTTAGATTAAAAGTGAGAATGAGCAAAGCAAATAGCAACAGAAACACTAAAGTGGATTTGATTTATTTCAGGTAATGTATAATCAGATAAAGTATTTGGGATCACACTTAAGTATCTTTAAGAAGCCTGCGTAGCATGCGCTTCTGTTTTCATCTGCTAGTGTTATAAAACAGCATCTGACAACTATTGGGCTCAACATTTCATAAGTATTACTAGTGGCATCTTTCTTGAATGATTGCCTCCTGTGGACCTGGAATAAATGAATATGATGAAACCTGCATACAAGCCATGACTGAAATTTTTCATGAGATTTATACAAAACAGATCCTCAGCAGTGAGAAGATACACTTAATAAATACTTTGGGAATATTTTTTTATTCATGAAATGCTGCAAGTCCTTGAAATTCCCCAGAAATTTCTGAAGCTCCAGTCATTATCACCAGTTACAGCCATACTCTTTATTTTTAAAGCTTAAAAATGAAAAAAATATATATTTACATAACAATCTTTTGCCTCCTTAGAAGAGGTTCTGCTCCTATTTTGGTCTTACTAGACAAACTTAGATAAAAAAGCAACAATTCTCAATCACATATTTTCCCATGAATAACACCGCGTAATAAATATTCCTTAACAATGAGCTAATGAGATAAGCTAATTGATGCTTGTTTTGCTAGTAATAATCAGAAAGTATGACCCAGGGCAGGTTAGTAAAAAAAACCCCAGAAGTTATAAATAGCAGAAAACAATATTTCACAAACATGTCTATATCACTCCTTAGAAGTCATATTTAAACAATGCATTACCTTTTATAATTTTTTAATGAGATTTATGAGTTTGAACTTAACACATCAGTCCAAGACAGATGACAGTTCAAAAGCTTGAACTTTTTTTTTTAGAAAAAGTGGATTTTTAATGCAACATTATTAGAATTTTGCAAGAATAATAAATGAGTTTATGCCATTGAATTAATTAATGAAATGAATCTAACCTACCTGCTGCAAATCACATGCTATTTGTGACACAACATACTCAAAACAGTTTTTAGGTTTGAGTAATTTATATACTACAATTAATATTACATCATCAATACTAAATAAATAAATAAATAATCAATACTTAGAGTTTTTCAACAGATTTCTGCTATTGCATCCTTTTGCAAATCAGCTGTTTGTCTGTTTTGTTCTATTTTGTCACAAAATGCCTGCTAATCTTAGTGAAATGATTCACAATTCCATCACCAGGATTACTTTGTTCTCTTTTTGAGCCTCAATCCCAAACCACAAATGTCAGTGAAAGGTTTTTATTGACTGTACTGGATGGCAGAACAAGCAGTACCCAGGATGTCCTGAAAATTGCTTTTGATGTTCTCTGGCTTTTTCACTTTAGCTACTTGCGTGATCATAGTCATAGAATGTCAAGCCTAATTTGTTAGCGACTCAGAAGAGGATTTTTCAAAGAATTTCTTGAAAAGCCTTCTTTCTTGTGTCTAACTGTTTCTAAGAATCAAATCTTTTTCTGCTTTTTTTTGCTTTTTGGGATCCATTGGATCTCTCCCACACCTTCACAGTGTGGATCTTATTGGAAGATCATGAGTTATCTGAAGTTCCTATACTACACTGAGTTAAGCTGTTAAGCTAAAGGAGACTGTTTACAACTTTTGTTGTTCCAGTTTACTGGGAAAAAGTTACTGAATTAAAGCAAAGCAATATATACTTCCAATGTATAAAGATAAACCTGCCTCAGAAGGTTGACCAAATATCTTCAGAATCAATACATTGACACCTAGGAGTAAAAGAAAACAATTTTAGGTCACTCTGCAAACAACAAATTCCCTTGCTCTGTGACAAGAAACACTTGTTCTCACAGTTCTGTTACTCTTTCCCTTCTCTTGACCATGAGTCACATGTCTAATTATCTGAAAGTAATTAAAGAACAGTGGCAGGCATGCTTGTAGGACTTCAAGAAAAAGGTAAATGCACTGAAGGACATGGTTTAGTAGGTATCGCAATAACGGGTTGATAGTTGGACTAGATAATCTTAGTGGACTCTTCCAAACTTAATGATTCTGTACTTACAGATGAAGAGGAATCAGGACAAATGAACAGAGCAGGCAGTTTTTGTTCAGTCATTGCTGAGGAATGTAGATGCTGACATTTTTCCTTGTTATCTCTAAAGTCAAAATTTTAGCAAGATGATGTGCACAGAAAATGATTTTTAGCTTTCCCAGTGAATAAATTAATCATAATTGCACTTTATAAAACTAATGGGAGATGAGTGAGATTATTTTGGATCTTGCTGTTTGTTGCCTGTGTAAAGATGATACATACTGCATCTTGGGGTGCCAAGGCCTTGTAGCAACAAGCAATTATGCATTCCTGCCTGCTCGGCATCTGTGATAATACCTCTTCCAAAGCTATTAAATATACGTACATCTGTGTCCAGAGAGAGTACTGCATGCTTGGATTTGATAGACGAGAGCCAAAATCTTTCTTTTTTTTTTTTTTTTGTTAATCTCTTCGGTTAACAGTGGTATTCTAAGTAGCTATTTCCTTTGTTTTTCTTCAGAAGTTGTTTTCTCAAGTTGGACTTAGTAAGAATTGGTTGGCCTGAAACTGCTTTCACCAGTAACATTAAAATGAATTTTTAAAGCACAGATCCTCACAGATAGGGTGTGTGAATGCTGCTCATGAAAAAGTAACATACTTCTTGTGTCAGACAAGAGGAGCCATGCTCAGGTGGAATTTTCTGCAATTTTCTAGCATGCTTTCATTCAAAACCAAATCAGTTTGTGGCTATGTTGTGCTATCAGGTCCTTCTCACCTGGAAGTTTTAGAAAGGAAAAATCATAGTGATTTCATAATTTACTGAGGATTTCTCAAGGGGAAAAAAAGAGGAGAGGAGAGGAGAGGAGAGGAGAGGAGAGGAGAGGAGAATGATTGAAGCTGAAATCTTTCAGCTCTTCCTGTCATTCAGTTTGAGATTGGTCTTAGGCATTTTGTCATGAATTTCTTTAATGCTTTCAGAATTTATTTGGTCTCTTCGTATCCATTAATTCGCATATGGCAAAACTGAATGACAGTCACAGAAAGACCAGGAAAAACTAGCATATTCTTTTAAGAGACTAGTTCAACCTAAAGTTTCTACCATGAATGTTTAATGTCGCTACACTACTTCAGAGTACTTCAGGCTACTACTAGTAGTTCACATGTCCTTGATTTCAGTTCCAGTAAAAGAAGAGCATTTGATCTCAGCCACATGGTATGAGTATGTCCAAGTACTTCCCCTGCAGCTACTTACTGAAAGTCCCAGTTCCATTTCCAGAGACTGCTACAAAGTCCACCGGGAGTGATGGCTTTCAGAGGAGAATTTGAATTACTCAGACTGAAAATATGCAGATGCTACCTGTCCCCTTCAATCATCCAGCCAACCAGCTCAGTTTTAGACTGAAACAGAAGAAAACACATGCAGTATTAAAAATCCTATGTGTACTAGAAGTGTCTCTTCAAAAAACTAAAAATTGACAATGCTTTATTCTTTAGAAGACTTGAAAATAAGTGTTACAATAATGAAATATTAATATTTAAGGAGGTAAACCAAAACTTCAGAAAATAAGTCACCTTACAACTTACTCAGTAAAAGTTACCATTCTGTGTTTTTTGGACTAAATAGGCTGACATACAAAATGAAAACCCATCAGGACTTTCATTCTGATTCCTGACACCTAAAATATTTAGTTAAGCTTTGATTCAGCTATGACAAAGTGTGAAATTTTAACTGTTAGTGTTCACTTTTAGTGCAAAATTTACTCATTGTACAAACTATTCACAGAAACTCTTATAACAATAAAAATCTAGGCACTGTTTCTTTAGAAAGATCTTCATATGCTATTGCAATTTTCTGTAGTGCTCGTAGTACTTTGCAAGATGCCCTCTTACCTATGCTATATCTTAACTTAGGATGGCATATTTTTACATACAACAAAAACTACAGAAGGAATGACAGCACAGAGATCTCTGATTAGAATGTTTTTTACCAATATGATCTAAATGAAGAAGAAAGAGTCACTCTCAAAAGACTAGCAGCTACCAGATGCAACGAGTGTTGGTACATGGAAATTGTACAGCAACTTGAGGAAACAGTAACTAGAGCATCTTGCTCAGGAACATCACATGGATTAGATGCATCAAACATTCTTTAATTTAATAGTTAGAATTCACTTTTCTGTTCCCATAGGCTAGCCTGAAAGAAAAAAAAAATCATAGCACAAATATACCAAAACAGAAGATATGAAAACAAAGCAAGGTGAAGCTCTGAGGAAAGTTTATGAGCAGAACTTTAGCAGCAGAATGACATATCTGACAGTCTCATTAACACTGTATATGAAAAAGTTCAGAATGTTCAAGAGTAATGAGAAAGCCATGCCCATTAAGATGAAGAGGCAAAAGTAACAAAGGCAACTGAAGAATAGCAACAGGATTAGGCAAAAAAACACAACAATTAAGATTTGCAGAGAAAGAGGTTATGGTAGTTATTTGCCTGATTCAGCATAACAGGGAAAAAATAATAATCATACAGCAAAAGTTTGGATTAACAGAAAAAAAAAGAAAATTCTATAATTTTACAGCAATATACATCCTGAAAAAAAAAAAAATAGAAGAGGTGACAGGAATATAAAGAATACCTCAATACTGCTGACTTTTGGAAGGTAATAGCTGTTGTTAGGACTGTCATCTATAAACCAGTCAAAAGACCGATGTACTTGAAATGCCTTGCCCAATAAAGATCCCACATGTCACTCAAAATGATCAGACTATTTATTACAGAATTTGTAATGGAAACATGAAAGAAGGTATGGAACAATATAACAGAGACAGATGGACTGTTTTCTACATATGTCATTTAATATGAATCAGTGACTAGAATTGATTAACAGTTGCTGCTATAATGGATTAAACACATTCAAACGACTAGAGAGTAGGTGATAATTAAAATGCAAAGCACATGGCTTCAAAAAGTAACATTTTCTCCTGATAACAGCTAGTATAATCTATTAAAATTAAATAAAATAGACATCCATTTTTGAAGAATTAAAGTCATTCCACTGACAGATCCATAGAAAGATGAAAGCATCAGCATTACATTGATATTACTTATTGCTGCTTCTTCACCCAACTTTGTTCCCTAAACACTTCCTACAATGCACCTGATGTAAGCACATATACCTGAGCATTGTTTCCCATCAAGGAAAGTCCTCAAAAAGGCAGCACACAGATGCTGGAGATACTGCCGCTATCACAGTTTTCCCCAAGTGCCAGCTAGCAATTCTTTATCTTTCCATTGCATAGCCTGTAAATTATCTGTCAAAGCAACTCTAATTCAGTAGCATTGTATCATATATAATGCTTGTAGGATGAGTTCACCAAATAGTATTTATTATACTGAAAAAGACCACAGAGTTTTTCTCACATTCTCTTTTGTCATAGTCATTCACACTGTTTGGAGCAGCCAGCTCTGGTGAGTAATTATTTGTGGTATTTCCAATGAGTTATCTGGAAGACAGTTTATTTATGTAAAAGCAGACAGAACTTGTCTGGAAGAAAAGTTATTCATTGTTACTTGACTTCTTAAAAGAGCAAGATGTAAATAATTTTAGGATAGGAAAAACTGCAGAACAATGAATGCAATGAGCTCATTGCACAAATTTGATTTCTACTTCATTCTAAAATATGGAAATCTAAGTATAAGAGTGTCAGTTGAAAAAATTTCATACTGATGCATTTTTTAAATTGCTTTATTTATTTTAAGTAACTAAAAACCAGAATACAGATTTCCCTAAAAATCTCAAATTGTCATAGCTATGCCACAAACTACACTTGTACTTAAAATATTTTACAAGATAATTCTCCTGTGCGAAATACAACCTGATTCTGTTGTTTGGTTCCATGATTTAAGTTGAAGTTTACTCATGGCTTATATTCATATTAGTGCCTGTCTTCCCAGCTACAACAACAGGAAATATCACAAATATACCATGAAATTAACCATATAAGTACCAAAACAAAAATATCAATCACTCTTGCACTCTGCAGTCACAATAGCATTATGTTACAACTAACCTGAATTATGCTGTTTGGCAATGGAAAGAATATTCAGGAAAAACAGGGTTTTTTGTTTTTGTTTTTTTTCCCTCTGCTTCCTCCCCTAGTATTTTATGGTGTCTTAATGAATCTTTTCAGCAATATTTATATGACAAAATACAAAGTTAAGAAGAGGAAAACAAATAGTTTCAATCAAAAATTCCAGCAAGTGGTTTGAGAAAGTAAAATTTCAAACCTTTTTAATATACCTTGAAGAGATACTTCTCTTATTGTCAGAAGATACAATTTTTGCCAGTTCTATAAAATTATTTATCCATCTACTTTTGTGCACACAATATGCTGAAAGAAATACTAACTTAATGCATAATCTCAGTCTTTTGACAAACAGGTGTGCATCTGTGTATATATAAATTTCCCTGCGGTTCGCATAAGCTGAGGTACTGGCCTTTTTCTTTAAACCTAGTTGCTTAGCAACTAGGAAAGATAGAGCATTTTTAGAAAATAAGTCCTCATTGTTTAACAACAGTTTGAAGATTTTAAAGTGTGTGGATTTTTAGTAGATGGGACTCAGTTACACAAATTTTAATGAGTAAGTCATACTCGCACTGAAATCAAGGGAAGATTTTTCACTCAGTTTGCAAGGTAGGACTTCCTGTTTGTTGCTTTTCCTGTTTCTTTTTGTTCTAAGCCAACATTGAGCACAATATATAGACTATTTCCCTGAGCGCAAAAGGTGCTGAATGTTTTCACCAACTTCAATTACACCTTCTCTGAAAATGATTCTTTCATGAGCACTTATGAGAAATGACAAATGACATTCATAATAAGCCATGTCACTGGAGCACTAATCAAATTAGACTTACTACCTTTGCAATCACAAGTGGGTCTTCATGTTTTATATCTGAACACAATTTGAGTCAAGTTAGCTTGCCAGAACACTGCCTCTATCCTCATAAAAGTATATGACAGCTATAACAAGCATTTTGGGAGTAGGCAGGTGCAGCACAATACAGACACAGCAAGTCTAATGAAAATATAAACCAGACTGTTTTCCTCACTAAAAGCTGTATTTCTATTAGCAATTCAGAAAAATATCAATGGTAATCAATTAAGAGTGATTTGGATAAGACATTCTGCAGATGTAGGAGATTAATTATAATCATGTTAGCTTACTGATTGGCTAATTCTGTGTATTTATTTAGACAGTATAGTATGCATTGCCTCTAACATTAAGTCTGTTTTATATTTCCTACTGTGTGGACTGAGAAAGACAAAGTGCTACAAATATTTGTTTTGCCTAATGAAAAGGTTTGTGCTCTAGTGCTTGCAAATTGTGATTCAAAAACCAGGACTGGAAGTAGCCTGAGAAACACATTGTTTACTGTTTGATTAAAACACTTAAATAAGTCCTGAACCATCAAGAATAATAAGTAGGTGCTCAACACATAATTTCTTACCCAATTATTTTTAAGAACTCTTAGAAATATAGCTAAGCATCATAACCTTAAGCCCCAAAATCACTGAAGTAAAATAGCAAATGAATAATTCAGGTAAACAGTATTCACAATTAAATTATAATTTTCTCAAGAGAATCCACTATCATGCATTACTTAATAAAAATATATAAAAAAATAAATTTCATAACCATCTCACCAGGTAGACTTTTTGAAATAAGGTGTTACATGTAGAGATAAATGTATTAATATAGGATTCAAATATTTAAAACACTGAATAGAAATTATATTATGGTTTCCAGCAATGCCAGTTTCACTGTGCCATCTGAATGGTTTTATAAATTTTCAGTGTTTTAAAAATATTAAAAAATTTTATCCTCAATCTGACAAATTTCATTTCCATTTGCTTAATATGTCTTGCTTTTCACCTGATGATTGCAGTTTTACGCTGGTGCCAAGTTGTATCTAATGCAAACAATTCCAGCAGATCTTTGCTTACATATTTTAGTTAAATTACCTATTTTAGCAAAATAGATAATTTAAATCAAGGAATTAAATCAAGGAAATTATTTACATTAAATTATGTGACATTTTTCCTTATAACATAATGAATGCTACATCCCGGTTTTGTTAGGAATTTTCACTGGGAAAAGGTAAAGGAGAAAAAGAAGTAAGCTTTTCTATTCTGAGCAAAATTCATATTCTCATAAACACGCAAGTTTTACATCATTCATGTCCAGGGAAACACAGAACAGCTAAGTTTCAGTTAACAGTAAGCTAAGTTCACCTACAGCCACTAGGGTGACAATAAAAGCTGGAAGAGAATTTGGGAGAAATTTGCAGATTTCCTTGATATTAATTCCATTTTCCTTAACAAACCTGTCACTTAAAAATTTAAACTTCCTGAATAAGACACTCACTTGGGAATGTGTCAGAATTGGGAATGTTGTCAGAATGTTGTCCCTTCCACAGGGAAGATGCTCTCTGGTGCAGCTCTCCTGCAACCAGTTCCTCATTCATTGTATAGAGCACCCAAAGTGCATAAGTATATGAACAAAGAATAAGCTGCATATGAACCGATGCATTGGAATTATCATCTTCATTTTAAAGTAAATATTAAAGCAAAACAAGCAAAAAACAAACAAACAACAACAACAAAAAAAACACCAAACCACTTGAGAACTTGCATCAACTTAAGGAGGATTAGTTGTTACTTACATAATTATTTATCTGCTTTTAGCAATGGAACTCTGAACTAGAGCTGGTTCTAATGTCTGATTCCTTACAGGAGTGAATTTTATAATTGGGTAAAGTTGTTTTTTTAATAGGAACTCAACAGTAGTTCTGTATTGTTATTATTATTTGGGTGGTTTTTTTGTTGTTTTTTTGTTGTTGGTGGTGGTAGTGGTGTTTGCTTGTTTGTGCTGTTGTTGTTATGATTTAAACCAAACCAGAAATGAATTAATGGCTGTAGTATTTTACTCATATTCTTCATGTTCTTATTAAAGATGTCAACTACTACTTCAACACTTGTCAGAGATACAGCAAGCTCTTTGGAAAATGTATGTAAATCTCCATATATTCCAGGCTGACAAAGCACTAGCAAGATGAAAAGTTGTAAATACACATCGCTGTTCCCAGCCTTCGGGTGCTTCATAAAATATGACATCTAAAAAATTAAAAATTAACAATTCAAAAATACCTGTTCTTGCAAAAATACAGGTCTTTCATATGATTCTTTTTATAATAACAAAAATCACTTCTGTTTTTTCTCAAAGAGCAGAGCTAAATAGACAGCCACATTTTCAGTTCTCCTTTCAAGCAGAAAGGGCTTAATCATGTTCTGTATTAACTTCTGTTTGCCAGCACCATGTGCTCTACGTCCTGCATGCTAAACACAGCAATTAATATCACCTTTTATCTGCTGTTAGAGAAAAACGGGCAAACCTCTCTGCACCCCTTTCATTACTTCTGTCCCTGTCTGAGGGATACAAGTATTATGGATTGGGCATAAAAAGACTTGAACAGGGCTTAAAAGATTATCTCTGAATAGGAGGACAAGTAAATCAGTTCCACATCCTACACCAGGCCATGGGATACGCAAGACTCTCCTGTTCCATAGGAGGTTTTCTGCCTTTTGTTTGTTTACAGAATAGAGAACTCAGGGTTGCTAAAAAGCAGAGTGGCTAAAATGTTATTATAAGCAAACAGACAATTTCCATCAGTAAGTGATTTTTGTCACAGCGAACTATCTAAGCAGTAGATCTTGGTGCATTACAGAATGCAGAATAGAAAACTCCAGATTTTTTTAGCAACTGCATCATTTTTCACATATACGTACCCTTCGGCTTATTTCAGCAGTACTACTAGAAATTCAATGTACAGTTGAAGATCAAATTCTTTGCCTGTTTTTAAGACAAGATTCTCTTAATATTTCATACACAAAATGAAGCTTGTTTTTACCACAGCTTGTTAGACAACCGCTACTGATGTGAGTAACACGGACAAAGTTAGAGACTAGATACATCATTCTGCTAACAGATCTACTATGGGTAGACTGAAGATACTGCAGTTTCTTGTCACTGCAGTTTTCTGTCACCAGTGAATGAAATGAATGAAAGGAAAAACATTTTCATGCTGTCAGAAAAAACAAAGAAGTACTGCTCTTCAAGGGGCAGCATCTACGTGGAAGGTCACTGGCTAAGTATTTTTTCTGATGTATTAAAACTGTTCTACAGCCTGTATTCAAACTTCTTGTAAATTAAACATTTGTAATCAACAATTGGATTAAAAACTCTCACTTCAGCTATTTTTGATGCTTTTGGAATATGAACTCTTCCTGAAGGCATTTCATGGGAAGTCTTGGCCACTCCTGAAGCATCCTAATGGCTCAGGCCCAAGAACTCCCATGACAAAATCTCAGCATCTCTTCCCTCCTGTTCAGGCTTGTTTTGCACTGCCAAAACCATCTACCCAACAAGGCACCTAACAAGCACAGGTCCCAGATAGCTCCACTATATTTCTGGAGTACTTCAGAGAGGACACTGATAAGGTGAAGTCTGAGGAATTTTAGCACGTACTGATCCAACATACTATGCCTGATAAAACACATTTTGATCAACATTTAATACTTTTCAAAACGTAAGGAGGTGTTCCAGCAATGGGCAAACATCTAGCTGCAACCTCCATGTTTGGCCATAGATCTTAGTATGGAAGCCTCCATTATACTACAGAAACTTGAAGCAATGCAGCATGCCAACATAGAAATTAAAACTTACTTTAAAGATGGGGAACAAAGAGGTAGCCAAGTACCCAGAAGACAACAAGGTCTAGTCCTGAATCCTTCCCAGAATGTCCTAAACTGAGAAAAGCTGCTTGTGGATATGGCAAGGTTAAAAGATAAAGAGATAGACAGAAATATTCTGGAGGATTGTTTCTGGATGAAATTTCACAGGTGACATTTTAGACGATCACATAGGCTGTTCCAATAACTTTTCTGCTGATCTTTCCTATAGCTTAAGCAAAATAGGAAATAATTGTGTGTTCTGCCATACTTACCCTCCTCTTTTGTAACAGATGAAACTTTCTCAGAGTTCACTGGCAGCACCACGTTAAACACATCTGTGTTGAGGGGAGAGAAGATGCATACATCACAGGAGGTCAGCAGAGCTGACTGGCAGGAGACTTCTGCCCCACTGCTATGTTTGAAAACCAGAAGCAATTCTGGGCATACCTTCAGGATTGTTATGTCTCTACCCAGGGATTTCCTTTCATGGGAAGAATGAACAGCTGGAAGTATTAAAAACAAGGATGTACATATAAAGTCTTCACCAGTAACCTGGGCTGAAGAATGAAACTTAGCAGATGGGCTATTTTCTCCAGGCAAAACTGGCAGTTCCTTGGAAAGCAGGTGGCAGGCAGCTTTCCTCCCTAGTGCCACAAAAGCAATAAAAGGATATCAGTTTATAAAAGAAAGAATAGCTAAGTTAGAGTGCTTATTTTAATTCTCCTTCTGAGGTTTAATGACTGTATCTTTGCACAAAAGCTTTATAGCACTGAATTACCCAAGGATGGGGTTTTGTTTGTTTGTTTTATCCTCCTTTTCAAAGAAAATGAAATGTTTCCCAGAAGACTTAATGAGAATTTGCAATACTGTTAATGTTTAAACTTGTAGTTGGAAAAACTGCTGGAATCCAGTAGCAAAAATTTGATATATTTCTTTCCTACCTTTTCGGCTGGTATACGATAACAACTCCATAGACAGTGGCTGACAAAAACAGCACAAAATCTCAGATGTGGTGTAAGACGGTATATATATATATATATATACATTCACTTTTTGGTGAATAGAGTGAACAACTGAAGAAGATTGATGCTTCCCACTGTTTCTTTCATATTCCATCTTTTTTTTTTTTTCTTTCACAGCTCAGAAATTTCTCATTATTGCTATTTAGTTCTTGAGTCTCTGAAATCTCCTTTCTAAAAAGTACTGTCCTTTGTTTTCCATGACCTCTCCCCTACTATCTACACATCATAAATTGTGAATGACTGCATTTTGACATATTTTTTTTCTATCTTTTTTGTCTCCAAGCAAGTTGTAAGTTTTTGTTATGGCTGTTAGGGGAGAGATGTGTCTAAGGGATGACTTTAACAGCACCACTATGCAACTCACTAAGTGAGAAAACCAAGTATAAACAAAATCAGAAATGGTTTTGTTAAGTCAAATCATAGATATTACTTATTTCAACACTTGCAAATATTGATAAGCAGCTTTTCTAATCAGTATCTATTTCATGGGCTATTTTCTGTCCCCCCCCCATTTCATTGAATCAGAATGTGTTTCCATCTGTACTGTGATCAAGAAAATATCCCTGTGTTTAAAACTTCATTATATGCTTGAAGAGGAATTAATTTTGTAAGTTTATTCTTTATCTGCATTGCATGTTATTAAAAGCAGATTGTTAATCATTGCCAAAACAAATCTGTAATTGAATTAAAAAAACCTCAGCTTTCAACAACAAATGTTCATTTTTTTTAGAAAAGTGTCTACTACATCACTATAGCCAATGACATTTGTTTTATTTTTTAAACAGAAAAAATAGGTACTAGCAAATAATTTAAAAAAAAAAAAAAATTAAAAGATTTTAAAGTCTTCTACTGAGATGTCAAGAATGCAATGTTTCTTTTCAGTACTGCTGTGTTAGCCATTCAAATGACATTACAAAAGTCCCAGTAGATACATGTGCTAACCAAAATGTAAATCATAGGGCAAATGGTTAACATTAAAATATAATAAACAATTTGTAAATTTTAAATAAACTAAATTCCCAAGCTTAAAGTTCCTAAAATATAAATCTAGGCTTGCTTATTTTTTTAATTACCTTGAAGTCTGCACACAGATCAAATAGTTACAGAACAAGCTCTTCTGCAAGGACAGTCTGAGTTCCGAGGAAGAGCAGATTTATGTCAAAGGCTGCCAGTAGATGATGTCATTGAAGAAACAAATTTAAATTCCTCTGGAAATGAAAAAATCTTGTAAACATCTTTACATTTAATCACAGCACTTCTATTCTCCTGCCTATGTTCCAAACACCCATGAGGATTAAGAGCATTACAAGAAGAAAACACTTGCCCAAACGAATTACTCTTTTAAAAACATGGAAGAGAAAGAACACCAGATGTTCAAAAAGAACAGAGCATAGATCTAAGAATCAGAAAGGATGATGAATATGGACCATGAAACAAAGCATTAAGCAATGTGATGAGCATCTGTTGAGTAATAAATCTAGTCTTTGTACAGTTCTCTTTCCAAAAAGAATTTAAACTGAAAGTTTTCCAACGTGGTGAAAATATTGTCAAGTAAGAACATATTGGTCATTTTCACAATAATTTTTTATCTATTAATATGAATAATCACATGCTAATAAATTATTTATCTACAGAATAAATAAATACTTCCAGCAATTTATGAATAAATTGCAGTTTTTATTGATTTGTAATCCAGATGGGGGGGGGTCATAATTGATTAACCTTCTGAGAAAACTGTGAAAGCTAAGGGCACGTGAAAGCAACAGCTATAATTTTTACATATAGATTGTATGTATAGATTACATACAACCCCTTCCTAATTAAATAAGCTTATAACATTTGAAATCATGAAATCAAAGTTGTTTTCTGAGGGAAAGTAAGTATTTGTTGAGAGACTGAGAAGAAACGGTGTAATGCAATCTCAAGATCAAGAGTAAGGAACAGCAGGAAGGGAAGACCTTTTGTTCATGAAAACAGTTGCTGTTGCGAACTTCTTCGAAAGACATTTGCAGCTGAAACAGCTGCGCTGGAGGGCACAAATTTGGCATGTAAAGGTTTCTCACTGAGTGCTTATTGCCTTTGAGCAGTCTTCTGAACATATCTGAGCATAGGCAGAAAAAATGTATACTATAACTGCATACAATATTTTTTTTGTCACAGTTTTTTATGCAGAGCACGCAACATGCAGCTAGGGAAGGATATACTTGCATCACTGCAGAGACCTTGGCTCAGGCCCAGAAAACTCAGTGAATGAGAAATATGACCTGTTCAGTACTTTAGAAAATGTTTATAACAGTATAATGCAAAGAAAGTTTGGATGGGGAAGAATTACAATTTGATATCATCTTGGAAAGAAAGCAAGCTCTAGTCTACTTCACCACAGAACTTCTCTAAAGGAAAGCAGAGCCATATGGCACATGCTCTTCTAATTATGTTGCATATTAAATAGGGAATAGCTTATACTTCCCTTTTGTTTCTCTTGGGATTGTTTGGTGGTAGTGATGATGGTTTTGTAATGAAAATGAGAATCACGATAATCTTGGAAGCTATATTCTTCAAGTAACTAGGAAAGTATTTTCAAAGAAATAGCATAATAATAATATCCTAAGTGCCCTCTTTTTGCACAATGACAGCCAAGATTCATCCTGTCAGTCTTTGTTGTTTCAAAGCATAGGTTTAACAGAGATGATAAAAAACATCCAAACCAGAGTAAAAGAATTCAACTTGAGTCAAGATACGAAACTCCAGTGTGAAGGGCTACGTAACTGTTTCTTAAAATACCTTCTGAAATAAGATTTATTATTTAGTGTCTCTTTTATCTATGCCCTGGTTTCAAGATTCAATAAGGGGGGGGTGTTTGCCAGTTTGCTCTGGACAGCAGCAGGTATACATGGAAGAAGGTTGCTCTGGCAAAATTCAGGAGGATATCTGATCCCCCTTCAGACCTAATTTCAGGCGCTTGTGTTTTATTCCATCCACATACACCCAAAATATTAAGACTTCTATTCCAAAAGCAAAAAGACAAAAACACAGTCTATATTTCCATATTAGTATTTTAAAACGACTTTTACCTGCAAGTAAATTTGTAAGGAAATGACTCCTAAGAAGTTGCACAAATTGAGCTCTTCTCTTATCAACTGTAGTCTTAGCTCATTTTACCAAATTTTTGCTCTAACTCCTTCAACCTCACCTTTTCTTTTAATCACTGATCAGAATTTCTAACTTAATTACACAAGAATATGTTGCTACACATATTTCACCTTCTCCCTTTTGTTGATTTACTATTTAACTTCTCCTCTTCTTATTAATTTTTATCTAAACTCTGCAGGTGAATAGATCAGTCTGTTCATCTGTCACTGAACTGTAGATCACCAGCTGTTACATTCCTTACAACAGTTACACTAGATTGGGAAAATCATTTTTCAGTATTGCATCTTAGCTTTTGGAAAACATCCACATCAAGTAAATGTCTAAATGTCTCAACGTGAAAAATGTAATCTCTACAAACACAGAATTAAACTGCAGAATTGTACTAGATCAGGCCTTACATATTTTGTACCAATCAGCAACAAAGAAACATGTATGTGCCACACCGTGCATAGTAATGGTGGTGGAATAACCATCTTTTCAGTAATACCAAAACTAATTTTCCATTGATGACATATTTTTTTGTCAGGGTTTCAACTTATCTGTGGGCAATGCACAGCTGCTGATAAGAGAAGTAGCATCTTTGCAAATTCAACTCTTCAAGGAAAGAGACTGCACTCAAATGACAAAGGAATGTAACTCATAACATAACAGCATAATACTATTAAAATTATGTTGCATCTTACCCTTCAGGATCCAGTGTTCTTAGGTTTAAAGGAATTCTTCATTATACCTACAATATTTAATTGAGAAATGATAAAGGCATTTTGTGAGAAACATTCTCAGGAAGGAAAACTCATACAAATATGCAATTTCCAAAACACAGATATGGATTGTTTTTCAGTTCAGATGAAATCATAGATCCAAACTCATTAGAATTGCTTCTTCTCTACCATCTTTTCTTCACAAACTCCTAAGGAGGTTTTACTAAATGAGTGACAAGGTCATATACTAAGAATCAATTTGCTGTGATACAATTAAGAAAGCAAGTGAAATCACTTCATTTATTTACTACCCAAGAACATCAGAAAATTTGAAGTAAAAATTCTTGTAACCATGATGTACCTAAATTATTTTAAAAATTCCAGTCAAATCACCTAAAATATGATTCAGTTCATGGTAATATCATGGTTTCTTGAATGAGAGTGATGCAGAGAACAAGACAATTGCTACTTCAGGCCAAATCTGTGATGTGTAAAAACTTCTGAAGTTTCAGAACTGGATAGAGAAGTTAGAACATCAGTGAATTATTAGATTTATAATTTTACAAAATTTTTAAATTTATATATTTATAAATTTCCTATTACCCCTGTTAGGTCCTAACCATGTTACCCAGCACAAAGACAGTAGTGAGTGGGAACTGCTGGCCCTGCAGTGCTGTGCCACTAGATGCCCCAGCTCTAGGAAAGGAGAAGCAGAAGGGCACTGCAAAACTGGGGCTGACTTCCAGGTCCACATGAATTGTGAATCTGTAAAATTTTTACTTTGGCATTATCAGGTCTGAGTTTATTGCATCCAGGTTAATGCTGTTCAAATGATCTGCTCATTACATAATTCACTGTGCATGAAAATTTTCTTATATGATTTTTGTAGTGAAATTGAATTCTGTTCACATAGGAAGATAAAAATCTATTTACTTATGCATTCTAGTATAATTATGCAATTTAAAATGTCAGGTGTTGTAGACTTAATTCTCCAATTACACAAACAGCACAGTAGTTACTTAGGGTGGGCATGGTCCCCACTCTGTAACTCTTTCCTCCCTTAATCTAGAGTTTCACCACAATTTTTGTTAAAATTTTATACAAATGTAACTAAAAAAAATCATGTTCTGTTAACAAAAACAGAGGAACAAAAAAAAAATTCATGGTAACTTGTAGATTAAGAGCTCTGAATGCACTTGTATAATATTCATGAATAAACAGAAGCATAATTTTATTGAATATTAATATTCATGAGTGAGGCTAAATAAAATCAAATTCTCTTACTGACTACTGCCTTCATCTAGAAGATTAATTAAATTAAGTTCTACAAGGGCAGTAATTTCATTTCAAAACTCATTTGTAAAGGAATGGTCACTTTATCCAAATGTTATCTTTAAGCAATAAATTCAGAAGCGTTACTTCAGGCGACACTACTCATAATACATTAATGGATTTGAGAGCTTGATGCTTCTTAATGACCTTAATATTCAGGGAAAATATTTAAATCATGATTTTTGTTTAATATTAAAATATGTTGATTTCTGTTGGAAGCTGGTACATATAATGAAACAGAAAAAAACAACCATTATGTATTCCCTACACTATGTTTCACAACAAGTAAAAGGTTATAAGTAATGTTTCGCTGGAAAATATTAATTTATTAAATGAGATAATTCTTCATATTTTGAGCAAGTAATGACAGCAGTGAAATGCCCTCAGACTGATGGATTAATTGAAGCTAAGCTTTATATTCAGCCAGCATGGGTTCATGAAAGGCAAGTCATGCTTGACCAACTTCATCTCCTTCTACGACTGGGCGACCAGACTGGTAGACAAGGAAAAGGCTGCTGATGTAGTCTACCTAGATTTCAGCAAGGCCTTTGATACGGTCTCTCACAGCATTCTTCTGGGGAAACTGGCTGCCTGTGGCCTGGACAGGCATACCCTTCTTTGAGTAAGGCCCTTTGGCTAGAGGGCCGTGCCCAGCGGGGAGTGGTGAATGGAGTTAATTC
Source organism: Centrocercus urophasianus (assembly GCF_019232065.1). Taxonomy (NCBI): domain Eukaryota; kingdom Metazoa; phylum Chordata; class Aves; order Galliformes; family Phasianidae; genus Centrocercus; species Centrocercus urophasianus. Next base: position 34,268,710 of record NW_024884475.1, on the reverse strand, counting down.
CAGCTGGTGGCCCGTTACAAGTGGTGTCCCCAAGGGTTGGTACTGGGGCCCATCTTGTTTAATATCTTTATTGATGAGGGGATTGAGTGCAACCTCAGTAAGTTTGCAGATGACACCAAGCTGGGAGATGGTGTCGATCTGCCTGAGGGTAGGTAGGCCCTTCAGAGGGATCTAGATAAGCTGGATTGCTTGGCTGAGGTGAATGGGATGAGGTTCAACAAGGCCAAGTGCCGGGTCCTGCACTTTGGCCACAACAACCCCATGCAGCATTATAGGATTGGGGATGAGTGGCTGGATGACTGTGAAGAGCAAAGGGACCTGGGGGTGTTGGTTGATGCTCAGCTGAACATGAGCCGACAGTGTGCCCAGGTGGCCAAGAGGGCCAACAGCATCCTGGCCTGCATTAGAAATAGCGTGGCCAGCAGAAGCAGAGAGGTACTGCTCCTCTGTACTCATCTCTGATGAGGCTGCACCTCGAGTGCTGTGTTCAGTTTTGGGCCCCTCACTACAAGAAAGTCATTGAGGCCCTGGACATGTCCAGAGAAGGGCAACGAAACTGGTGAGGGGTCTGGAGCACAAGTCTTATGAGGAGCGGCTGAGGGAGCTGGGATTGTTCAGTCTGGAGAAGAGGAGGCTCAGGGGAGACCTCATTGCACTCTACAACTTCCTGAAGGGAGGCTGTGGTGAGGAGGGGTTTGGCCTCTTCTCCCAGGCAACAAACAGGATATGGACACAAGTTGTACCAGAGGAGGTTTAGATTAGACACGAGGAGAAACTTTTTCTCTAAGAGTGTGGTCAGACACTGGAACGGCTGCCCAGGGAGGTGGTGGAGTCACTGTCTCTGGCAGTGTTCAAGAGGCGTCTGGATGAGGAGCTATGAGATATGGTTTAGTGCTTGTACAAGCAATGGTAGTGGGAGGACTGTTGGCCTGGATGATCTTGCAAGTCATTTCCAACTTTGTGATTCAATGATTCTATATTTCTTAAACACGTATTTTTGTCATTGCTAGCCTTGCAGACAACAGTGCAGTAGCATTATCACTTCATTTCAGTTAGGTAAGCAAAAGTCCTTACTTATATAAGTTAAATAACAAATATTTCAGCATTCAGTAAACTTGCTTTAGCAACTTTTTTTTTTAAACTTCATTTTAGTCTTTATCATGTGCTTTATTTGAAGCATGTTCTTAAATTAATCTTCTCCATACAGGTTCTCTTAAATTGAAGTGTAACTCTTCACATCATCACACCAAATGCTCAATCAATTCTTCCTACTCTTCTCTATCTCTCTTCTAGTTGTTCATACACCCCTATTAAGAACATCTCTCAAAGTCCAGGATCCAGGAACATTTCTGCCCAGAAAACAATCTTCAGTTAAACAGTTAAACAGTTAAGTCACTGACCAAACTATTAGGTGACAAAATTCAATTTCATCCTTATGCAAAACAAGAAGCTCTTAAGACCTTCAAAAATGTTAATTACCTGGGAAAATAATTTATAGTCTCCCTTTGGTATAAGTATAGGAATGAAACCCTCATACATAAGAGCTACCTCAGAAAAACATCTCTGTTACTTACATCCCTCAGGAACACTGGAAAGGTAATTTAATCTTTCTAAAGTGGACAAATCTATCAGTGAAGAATGGAAACTATTTATATTTTTACAGACCGACAAATTTATAGATCACCAACATTATTATAATTTCTATGTCACCTGGAACTCATACAGTTCTAGGAATTAAATTTTTCTTCTTGTCAAGATCAAACAGGCGTAAATCTGTTTGATGATTTATCCTATTTGGGACTAAACAGAGAATGAAGTAGCATTTCAGTTTGTGAGGTGTTAGCATCCATTAATAACTATATTAACAGACTTAGTAAGGCAAACTATAACATGATCCATTTCAAGATTGAATGCCTTCCAAAGTCTTTAATCCAGATACAGTTGTCTAACTTCTAGTAATTTCATCTAACTTGTAATTCTACTCTACTACCCTTGATGTTTTTCTAACATCCTGTTTCATAGAGTGAATCTGCATCAGCAGAAAAACAGCAGAACACTTGATGACTCTATCACTGTGATTTATTTTAACCTCACATTATCCCTCCTGTTCAGACTTCGGGGGAAGAGAACATGCAAAGCAATGCTAAACATCCAGAAAGCTCTCTTCTGCTATTAAAGCACCTTGTCCCACAAGGTTACACCTGGTTTTACTCGCCTCTTTACTCTGTTTTCAGCAAGCAAACTTCTCAATGAATGGATTTTCTCTTACTAGATATGACCAGAAAGTAAAATGAGGACTTGACCTCAGTTTTGCATCTTTAGGTCACGTTAGAATTAGACTATCTTCTATTGCACATGAGCACATACAGCATTTCCTACAAACATTTAAACAGAGAGAATAAAACTTGGAAACTACAACCTTCATCTCACTAAAGCAAATCTTAATTTATTCTTGCCCCTGAGAACTTTATATTGTTCTTTTATTTGTAGTCTTTATTTTTTTAATATTTCCAAATTAAGTATACTGCCTCGGTGCTGGAATTGCAATGAATTGATAGCTGGTTTTCTAGTATTCTAGAATTTCTATGAAGTACCCACAATCCACAGTGAGACATAAATTAAACGAAAAGCAACACAAGAAAAATATATATAAGCCAGTGATTACTTTGATTTCAATATTACTTCTAGTATTTACTATTTTCTCCAAGAATACTGATTTTTTCCCAATGTGAAGAAAGAAATGTTTCTCAGTGATATTCTTAATCATGGTGGTATCAAAGATTGCAATATGAAACTGCTTTGTTTAAGGCATTACACATTAATTTAGTTTAGCAGGGAAAGAGATGAAGGATTAAATCTGAAATCCGATTTAATTATTGGAAACTCCTGCAACTTTCATTAATTTCTGAGACATAATGCAGTACCTTTGGTAGCTGGAAAGCTTTCTGAAATTTTTTATTCCAGTTTATCTGTTTTTGCAAAACCGCATATTGGACACATGCCTTGATTGCAATTCTTTTAAATATTTTTGAAGTACTTTAATATATGTTTAACAAGTTAAAAAGATAGCCTTAAGCATCAAATTATGAGGATATTTGACATACTTTGAAATCTTCAAAATCTGACTACACAGAAAAAATATTTGTATTTTACTTAGTACTTCGCAATCCTCTCTATATGATGTTGGTGCTTAACTTTTTTCTGAACTGATTTTCCAGGCTTAAGTATTCTTTTCAAGTCAAACTGTAACAGCTAAATTTATATCAATAAATGCATCACTTTTTTCCTATGAGAACTTATCTCAGACTAATGTGATATTCTATTATGGATAATTAAAGTAGCTCTAAAATATCACTTATATTAAGGGAAAAGTTAATTTACTGTGTATTTTTAACTAAGGGTGGCATTCAGTATTACTCATAAACATGCTAATGGTTTGAAATTTCTGTATTTTTTCCTTTCTTTTTTTAAAGTCTTCATCTTGTTAGAATTCAAAGTTTAACTAAAAAAAAATACAAGGACAATAAGCAAAGATGTAGGAATTACTGTGGAGCAATTGACTTTAAGAGCTAGAATTTTTTGATCTCTTAGCTTTTTGGCACTGCTTTTTTTTCTTTTTCTTTTTTTTTTAAATATGCAAGTGCATTTCATAGATTCTTCTTTATCTTAATATTAACAAGAGCTTGCCAGCACTTTTAAACATTTAAAATTAAAAAATAAAAAACACACAATAATGAAAAAATTCTAAACCACATCTTTTAGAAAAAAATATTTTTGACAGATTCCATGCTAATATTATCAGTTGTATATTTTAGCAAAAGCAATTTTCTTAATGATTATCCAGTTATCACAGACCTCAGTAGCAACGGTATTGCATTCTTGCTATGTGTTACGTGGAATAACAGCCCAGTTTACATTGTTTAAACCAAATCAGGATGAAGTGGTTTATTGATTTAGTAATGACTTGTAATTAACATACATTCAGGATTGATAGCAGTAATACTACATACAAACCCCATCTGTGTGCATGGGCTAAATGTTAACACCCGCACATTCCTACACCTAATCTCACAGCAACATACCCAAGTCTGCAACTTATTGTGCCTTGAGCTGCTGACTACTTTAGAAGGACTGCCCTGTCTGTCCAATACTGAGGCAGAGTCCACCATATGGGTAGCAGGCAGCATCACATCAGATTTGGGTCACTGCCACTTCCACTTCAAGGAAATTTCCCTGCTTCTTTCAATTGAAAAAATGCCCCAAAGTTTAGAATGGCAAATACATCATAAAATCATAGAGATCAGAAAAGAAAACTAAGGTCATCTACTGCAACCATCAGCCCACCACACCCACTAACCACATCCCTCAGTGTCACATCAATAAGCTTCCTGAACACCTCCAGGGACAGTGACTCCAGCACCTCCCTGTGCAGTCTGTACCAGTGCATTACCACTTTTTCTGGGAGGGGACAGAACCATGACAGTTGATCTAAGCTGTCCAAAGGGATATTCCATATAATACGACACCACATGAAAAAAAAAAACACAAAAAAATCATAAGAATGAAGAGAGTTGGCCAGGGGGACAGCTGCTGATTAGAGACTGTCTTGGCATCAGTCAGAGGGTGGTGAGCAACTGTGTTGCACATAGTTTTGTGAATATAAATCATCATTACTATTAGTACTTTTTTTTCTCTTTTTTCTTTCTTTTCCTTCTCTGTCTTGGTAAATGGTATTTTATCTCAATCAGCAAGTTTTACTTTGTTGCTTTTTCCCAGTTCTTTTCCAGAATGCATTGTGAAGGAGGGGGAGTGAGCAAATGACTGTGTGGGGCTGAACTTCCTGCTGGGTAAACCACAATAAGCATCATAATAATCGCGAGTATAAAAGAAATACAAGCACACAAAGTGCAGTATTGATCAGAAAATCTATGAAGGATGATAGAAGAAGAAAAAAACCCTTAAAACAGAGTCCCTTCCTTAACCTCTGGAAATGCTTTTCATTCTTGTCTTTCCAAGCTCATTAGATGACAGACAATTTAGTCTCCTTTACATGTGACAGATTTAGTATTCATTTGCAGTGTTCACAGTCCAAATGTGTTACACGAGACACAGCACAATTTCAATATTTGATATACTCTTCTAGCCATCTCAGAAATATGTGCAGTCAAACATCCAAAATATTCAGAACCAAGTTTATCAAGATATTGACTTTTCTCAATGTTAGAGAAAAATTTAAACTTCAAAAGGTTTTAAACAAGAAGTTGTAATATTCATATGTGTATTCTTTTCACTTCTCATCATGGTAAATGATTTTTTTTTTTAATCCATTACAGGCTAGAAGGAAAAGTACTGCTTGTGTTTCCTGGATTTGGTGCAGAATACAGCTGTCAGAGCCCCTTGGAAAACACAGCAGATTTTCCATACCTTCAAGATGATCTAAAAGTTGTCAGTTATTGAGTGGTAATACTGATAAGTGAGAAAACAGTTTGATTAGCACTTGATACAAAATCATTTCCAGCACCCTATCAATTAGCATTTATGCTGCTGTCGCTGGCTCCTGCATATATTTTGTTTGATGTGCTGAATACCAAATATGAAAAATCTACGTAGTTTTCACTCATCACAAAACTCAGTGAGGAGTTTTAAGTCAACTATACGGCACTAAACACCTCTTGACTACTTTCTCTCGAGACCTAATGATTTTTGAGACACTTTTAAAAAAAAAAATCATTTTCTAATAGTACATGGCAATGTCATCAATGTGACATTTATTTGAGTTTTATAGAAAAACTACTAGCAAAGTTACTGAAACAAAATGAAAGAGAACTTCAAATTGACTTAGTGTCATATTTTCTTCTCTCATTCTTTAAGAAAGCAAATGCATCAGCCTGTACAGACTAGTGGTGCATTGGTGTGTTTCTCTACAGATTGCAAGATCCTGCTTTTTATTGTAGAGGAAAACTATAACTTAGTGAATTTGACTCTAAACTGTTTTGAAAATATCAAAGCTCAAGTACAAATTTTGTGCATGACTTAAAATATAATCCATTAAAAGCAAGGCAGGATATCATATGCTAATGATTGATTTGGAATAAATATTAGTTTTGTTCAGAACACTACCAATGTCAGAGGAAAAGCAAAAAGAATCCATAAAAGAGCTGTGAACTCCGGGTGTTGCAATTTTCTCTCTTTCGATGACTCTTCCTCTCTGAAATTCAAGCCCTACATTCAAAAATCTATGTTCACTCCAGTCAACAAGAGGAACAGCTGACTAAGAAAATCTATGCAAAATGAGCACTTTTTCTGAGAAACTCCAAGAATAATGACAGTAGAAAATGCTAAGTACATAGGAGAAAAATGTACCTGACATTTTTGCCGTCTCTGAGCAAAGACGTGTTAATCAGAACCAGTTGCAGCATAAGATGAATAACCAAAAGTGTATTCAGTTAGAAACATGCAAGTACTTACCTGGAAAAATCCTACATCTCTGCCATTCCTAGAAATGCCTTAATGCTCAAGCCCCTGTTCCCATCACCAGTCTGCAGGAGTCACTTTGCAAATTCTGAATAACAAGGACACAAGAGTCAGAAACAAGAAAAATAAAAGATTATGACTGTATTTACTAATCTTAAAAGCTCTTACATCTTACATGTGAGACTTGGTTAAAACCCCAGAATAATTGTTCTTCACCTTTTAAAGGCTTCCAGAACACAATACAGGAAGGGTTCCCAGGGGACTCCTTTTCAGCACTGTCTTACTCAGCTTGTCATGGAGCTTCTGGATGTCTCTTCCATCAATGACTCTGGAAGAAAGTGTCTGAAAATCAAGTATTTCCTAACTCAGATTCCTCATTAACACCTCACTGTTAATTCTTGGATATGGACTAAGCTTAAGAAGGAGATGAGCCCCTCAGGCTGTCAACATTAAAGTATAGAAGTACTTCCATGTATCCACTTTACTTCCAACATCTGCCAACATTTCACCTTGCTGGATATTGGATGCTAATCCAAAACAGAGGCTGAAGATAATCTTTCAGTGTTTGGGTATTCATAACTAAAGACACATTTTCCTTGCCTGCCCTTCTTTGTCCCAGACAGACATTCAGTTCACTACAGTTAATGTAGATATCAAGACATCTCATAGAGCAGCCAGGGCACATAGCACAGTAGAACACAATATCTTTTTTTTTCCTTGTGCTTCAATTTTTCTCATCCCCACTCTTTCTTTGTAACCAAATTGAAATTTGTCCTGTCATTGTCAGAGCTGTCTTAGCTGTTAATTTAGCAATTTACCTTTAGGAAGTAAACTAAAATCTTGTAATTAAGTTATTTTGGTATCTAGATTCTATTTCTTTTCCAACTACTATGGACAAAGAGACCTCCCGACCAGAGAATATGAGCTGAGCTGTGCTACGATGTGATCTAACTTACCAGGGCATTTATAAAATGTTTCAAGGTCTCAATGTAGCAATTTTATTTATTATTTTAGTTTACAACCAGTAACAGGAATATTTACTATATTAAAAGGTGGGACAAATTGGTATTGTAAGGCATAATTGAACTGACATTTTAATCACTGTATCAATATATGGCAATGCCAACATTTTGCTCAGGTTAACAAATTGAGCAGAGTAGTGGTTCATTATTGTAATTTGTTTTTACAAATTGCTTTAATACCCCTTTAAAGTAAATGAAAGCTGCATTTTAATATGTGTCCCTCTTTAAAGTCCTGGAAATCCTTGAATACTGCATCCTATAAGTCTCTGCAGCCTGTGTAATCTACAGAATCAGCAAATGGAAGAGTATGAGTCAAATTAAACTTTAAGTGAAAGCTGGGAATTTCTTCTCTAAAACTATTGCTTCATGGTGCTATAAACCATATCATTTCAACAACCATTGCACTGGATCCCAGGAACTAGCAGGCGTGGCCTACTGATATATTAAACACATAATAAAAGCCACAATGGTCACTTAAAGGATATTTCTTTTTTTGTCTGTGTTTTTCTGAAGAGTGGAGAGGGACATTTACAAGAAAATGTCTCAATTTTGCCATATAGCTTGAAACTACCTGGAGATTTTATACATCTGTACTAGTATAACATGCTGTCTAACAGGGAAGAAAATCTCATGGATTTTTATTTTTCCACTGCAAAAACTTTGTACTGTAGATGCACTGTTCAAAGCTGTAGCGTATTTCTGTGTAGTACCACTGCCTACAATTGTGATGTATAAGTAGTCAGTGCTTTTAGATTTTGTTCAGCAAAAATAGAGCCACTGGCAGTGCATCAGACTTCTTGCAGTATTTGAAAGGTTGTTCTCTTCAGACATAGTTTCACCCATACTGTCTTCCAGGTATTATAATCCGTTGATTTGTACCAAATTTCTCACAGCATTTGAAGAGTGATCAAGGTGTAATCTAAAAATTGCCAGCAATCTTAGTGTTCAAAACTGCAGTTGAAGGTGAAATTCATGTGGGAAAAGCTGAAATGATTTTGGTCATGCATTTCTCTTCAAAATCTAGAGCTTTGGTCTAGACATTGTTGACAATTCTGTGATTCTGTGACTTGAGAGAAGCATTATAATATGGGATGTTATGGAGAAATATTTACGATATTTGGTTTTTAGAGAAATTCTGCAGGATTTTGGAGGGCTGAACACTCTGCTTTTTGAGTAATGAGATTCTCCAGGATCATTTCTGTGAGTCCTAATAGATTTTCAATAAAAGTAGCATGCAATAATCAGTCTAAGTGAAAAGGTAAAGGTTCCTGAAGAGATGCATGGTAAATTGTTCTGCATTTCTATGATCTTTTTAACAAGGGGTTTGATGTTATGGTTGAGTCATTTTTAAGTAAGATTCCATATGGATTCAATCAACTTACACCTACCACAAATCTTGACGCCCAAACAATTTTCCTTAAGTAAATATTTGTGTTTTCTTTTGAAGCTAATGAAATAAGAATGGCAGAAAAATATTTAAAAGGCTATGTTCAATTCCTTGTATAGTATTGCCTTGTGAAATTGCAAAGTAAAATTATAAAATATTTACATACAAGATTAGTACAAACAAACAAACAAACAAACAAACAAACAAGCCAAGTATAAAAAAAACGTTCTTAATTCCTGCTTTGCCTGCAGCTCTAAACTAATACTGCATGGATAATTATAGAAACTGACTGGGTACCTTTCAGTATCACAGTCTTAAGCATATTATGCTTATATAGGATGCGTCCTGCTACGGAATTCTGCCTATCAGTTTCAGAAGACGTAAAATAAGGCTCAGTTTATATAACATATGGAATTATGTATTAAAACAGAGTACAGCATAGCAAATGAATGAGATTCAGTTTAAGTTAGATTTAAACAGGAACTGTATTTATATCAAACAATGTAAAGGCACTATGTGTTCACTTAAACCTTTTCAAGTTAAAAGATGAAATTATGGACCTAAATAGTAACCCAATATTAACACAGTAGAGCTTCCTATTTATTATTTTTTTGCTATTTATTATTCCTTATTTATGGAAACTGCAACAGATACAAAAAAAAACTGTTTGATAGAGCTAATTCTCAGCTACAAAATGCTATTTTTTAACACAATCACCACCATTAGTTATGCATTTTTGTCCATGACAAACAAAAGCCTGCTGGTGAGCGTGCAGAGGCAACCCACTGTCACAGCCACCACTGCTGAAACACATAACCAACCACCTCACTGTGCTCGCATCCACTCTTTGGTCTCCATAAATGTTCAGAAAGCATCAATGAATTTCAATGGGCACAATTTTTTTCCACATAGAGGAATTCAGTGACATACTTTTGCTTTATATACACTTCATGTCAGACATCATTCTGTTCCATTTGCTGCCATCTGTCACATGACAACAACATCTAGCAGAATACTGGTGGGAAAACTCAGCCTCTACCGTCATACCATTAACATCCACCTCTGATGTCATAGGCCAACATCATGAAACAGGAGGCACTATGTTGGGAGCAGTTCTCATATTATGATCACATTTAAATCCTTTACAACTATAGTTAGAATTCAAACCTTTCCAATGAGCAAAGGGTGAAATTTTCATTCCGCAGGAAGGATGTGTGCACACTGCAAACCAGTCTTCATGTGAGAGCTGTAAAGTCAAGATGAGAAGTACCACTCCAGGACAAAAAAGAAAACATACCAGTTTACAAATAGACTGGATGTTATGGTTCACAGATACTTTTACCTTGAATTTAAAAAATGGGACTAAGATATACAAATCTTGCCATTTCTTCTAGAAAGACAGATTTCTGTTTGTTAATATAAGTATTTATATTCTCAACCTCTAATAAAACCTGTGTTGTATTTTCCAGAATTCATACAGTAATACATTTTTGGAGAATTTTCGTATACTTTAAACGAATAAAAGATGTGAAGGCAAACTAATGTCATATCTCAACAAAACAACAAAAAACAAAACTATAAAGTGAACAGCAGGAACTCTGCTGTAAATGATAAGGATAAATCACTTTCCAAAAGAACTGTAAATTGCTATGATGCCACGTTGAATATTTCCTGAAAGAACAGAATAAAAAAAACCAGAACTCTTAAAATACCAAATTAATTTTCCTGACACCTCCATTAATATATTTCACTTCCTTTAACCCTTTCACTTCCATAATTGTTAGTTTCTGATGCATATCCCTTTCAGTGGCACTACAGTGGAAAGGAGCTGATGCCTGTGGTGACTGGTGATGAATATGATGCATTTTTAAGAAGTCTCTTAGTGTGACAGAGAAGAAAAAAGTACAGAACTATGTATTCACCGATTCTTCCTTCCAGATCAGAATCACAGCCTGTAGTGCTGTAGTTTTAGCCTTAGCATTATGATTGGCGTTTCACATCTCTTCCTCCTGATGCCACACATACACAAAGAATGTTTCAGAATTGGCGAAGTCAGAGAATATTAAATGGATTTTTTGTATGTGACTATTTTACCTATCCTGTTGGAATAAAAGTTGTTGGGTAAAGACCAGAGGTCGAAAAAACAAAAAACAGAATGAAAAATTTAGTACCAGTTTATTTGCAGAAGCCCTGATTCTGACTTTATTTCACCAGGTTTTAATGCATCTAGGTTCATGGCAAATCTAATCCATTCATCAAACACAAAATCCTATCAAACCCAACTATTCATCCCAGTTATGGTGAAAGATTCTGGGTAAGCTGATATAAAGTATCTCAGATGTGTTTTGGTAGCATCAGGTACTACACATTCTACTCTTTCAAGTTGATATTAACAGCATAAAAACACTTCCATAAGAAGTACTCTGGTGCAGAAGTCAGAGAATCAGGCATAGAACATTATAAAATCAAATAATCAACTGGTCATTTGCTGTTGGAAACAGTCTATCATATAGCATGTATTACTGTTTATCTTCTTAGCAAATATGAGCCTGTTAATGCATTCTTTCTTTTGCATAATTTTTAAATAAAAAGTTACAGAAAATAGCTAATATCAAAGATCAGGCTAAAAAACTGCTTCACTTAATGGTGGCTGTTATTAAGATACATGCAATGCAATACATTAAAAACATTAATATTTTAACTGAATAATGTGTAATAGGTTATTTTTGTCTTCACTGCCTGAGATTTTATTCACTTACCCCTCACAGCAAAAGTGATTCCAATTGTATGGGACTCAGCTCTATTCTGAGATATTTATGATACCCGTAACTACAGTGACAACAGTGTTCTTTATATTCTAATAAACAGAATTAATTTTAAATCTTCTGTGGCCACTGAAAACATAGAACTATCAAAAATAATGTGATTAGCCCCAAATATTTTGTACAGATGCAATTAAAACAGCTTATATTCATCTAAATAATTATTTGTCAGTTCCCTTTGTATCAACTGGATACTGCTTCTGTAATGCACACACAAAATGGAAACAGTCTATGAATTAAAGCTTAATTATCTGCTATGGAAAAAAACTGAGAAAGCTTTGTGAATGTAGCAGCTTTACATTTCATCTTAACCTCTTGGGTTTTTCTGTCCCAAAAATATACACTTAATCTTGCCAACTAATTAATTTTATATATACTCTAGTCAAAACCTTGAATATATACCAGTAACACAGGGATTTTATGAACACACACATCTGGACATCAATACAGTTGTTTGGGCAAGACTGAAAGAAATGAACAGTAGTTAGGTGATCTGAGGGAATGTTCTTCTACACAATTTTGCAAGCAACTACATTCCAGTTAATTTTTCAAAGAGCATATTTGTTTAAATTCAGATTTCGACTTAAAAAGATTATTTCCCCTATAAAACCACTCAAAAAACCCTCATCCTAATTCTTTTTTTTCCACTTCAGAAACGTAGAAAGAAAATTTAAATCCTGAATTCTTAAACGCCTCCTTTGAGTCAATAGAAGAAACTGGATGCTTATGGTCCCTCTAAATTAAAACCAAAAATGTAATGTGCTTCAACTTGAACATAAGAAATTTCAGGGTTTTAGCTCTGGCAGTTTTTTCTGTTTGTTTGTTTGTTTCTTCCTTTCACATCACTTTACAAGGCTGATGGATTTTTGTAATTTTATATTTCTACATATTTCAACACCAGTGGCTCTACCTATGAGTTAGGTCACATTACAGATCGTTATAACTTTTTTCTTCTCTTCCAAATGTACAAGAGACTTCATTTTTAGAAAGGTGCAACATTTTCATCAGAACTTAAATGGAGCCTCAGCTGTGAAGAGGTAAGTACACCGCTGACAGATAACAATCCTTACGGAAAACCCAAATAAAAGTGTCCCACTTAAAAACTTGTCTCTAATTAGAAGAAATTCTATTCTGGAAGAAAGAAAAATAAGTCTGACTATAAGCTGAAGGGATTAGACTTTCGTGTTGTTTTTATATTAGCTTTAAAAAACACTGGAAAATACACTGGAAACAATTGCACTGCTGTTGACCAGGTGCACTCATTCCATTGAAAGCGTTTAACATGGAAATCTGATTATCACAGCAATTTTATTTATTTGCTGTAAGAAATGCTGTGAGAAAAGAAAAGAAAAAGTAGAGAAGATTACTAGTTTTTAGGACATTTGAAGATATGTCCTACCTGAGCTATCAATCATTGGAGCAATGGTCTTGTGAAGTAGCATACTGTTAATGAAATGCTAATAGTTTGCTGCTTTGCCCTGTGGGTATCCATGCTCTGAGAAGAATATAATATTGATCTGAGGATGTAATAATGCAATTGGCTACATAGATTTCCTCTGAAAGTCATTTCTGGGAAGTCCAGCAATTAGAAGCAATTCTTGTGCAATTCTAGTAATTACTTAGGGGTCCTTTTACCCCTAGGACATTTGCAAACATTTCTTAGTCCTAATTGTAATAGGAACAGTTCTAATTACTATAGCGAAAATGTTTTCAGCATATCTTTGTTCCCCTAATTGAATTAATTGAATTACTAGCATTATAGGTATACAAAAGGATGGAAAATAAAAGTTCCTAGACTTCAGATTTAGTAAGAGGAGAGTACTGATGCATTCTCTTATTTTTAAACACCATTCTCCAAGTACCTTAAATATTTTCCTCAAACTTTGCAATGCCATCATCTATGTTACCTGCCACATACTTCTTTCTTAGTGAGATGTTCAGATTCAGTACACTCTACCTATAGCACTTGTAGGACTGGCTTGAATCATTTATTCAGAGACTGCATTCTCTGAAAACACACCACCATCTAGCCAATTATCTAGGCACCTGAAGTAGAGAAGACCCAGGCCATGTCTCAATGTTGATGTTGGAGTTAAAATTTGTGTCATTTCTTGAGGAAGGACACTAATCAGCCTGGAGTTGATTACCCAGGCAGGGACAGAAAATCGTGATGTTCTCTGTTAATGACACGAAACACAAATTTAAATCCCTTGAAGACAAGTACTGGCATCAGAGAAATGAAAATTCCAGTTTCCTCATTAGCATAGAAAACGCAGAACCATCTTTCCTATACCAGTATTTCAGTTTTCTTTTCCTATTCTTTCTTGAAGATAGAGTTAACATAATTTCTTACAACTAACTCTCCAAATGCAAGACCATCATGGTCATGGGAGCTGGGATCCAAGCCCATTAAAAATAGTCTATATTACAAATGTTATCTGAAACAACAGAAAAATAATGTCACAAATATGAGATTTCTTGGGGGGGGAGGTATAATTTTCATGAAACCTAGTCTTAAATGTGTAAGAATACGTTTTCCTCCCAAGACTGTACAAGTATCTCCAACTTCTGAACAGGCAATGAGAGAAGATCCAAAGACCGTCATCTGCCTTAAGGTAGTGTCTTCTCAGAATTGCATCTATCTGCATGTCTTTCTCAGACACCCAATATTACTAGGCTGCGACAAAGCTGGAATGCTTAATAAAACATTATTGTTATTCAAATGATTCCTCTTTCTGTTCCACGCAAGCACACACTAACGTGATCTTCTACAGCACTGTGTGGTATCAAATTGGAAGGCTACATGGGTCAGAAGCCTCAGATTGCATCTTTGTCAGTTGGTATTTGTCACCAATTTCCATTCTGCATATCCATCATTCAATCTTAACCTCCCAGCTAAGATATGAAACCAGGTTTCAAAAATGAATTTCAGTTCTCTGATTTTTTTTCCTTCTGTCCTTTAGCCTCAGCTTCTGAGTAATCAGAAGGTATTCAACTCTACAGACCAATTTCAGAAGCAATATAAAATTTTATGTAACTACGTTCTCTGGAACCAGAGACACATAAGATGTCATCATTAAACTGAGATGATGGCTGATCTAATCCGAAGTGCTCAATACCAGTTGCCTATGCTGACTACATCTGACCCTGCGGTTCATCTTTACAGTATCTCATTCTTCCTGTGTGCTACGTTGGAAAGTAACTCAGAAAGGAAATGTGTTTTCTAAATATAGTCATAAATAAGCTTTAGATCAAAGAAGAAACTCACTTTTTAAAAGACATTAATATAAACTATTAATGAGCTTAGAGAAGGAGAGCTCACAAAAGCAGGATTAAGAAAGAGTTCTTTTGGCTCTTTACATCCATATGCAGAAGTCTGAAATACAAAAGAATATTTTTGCTGATTTGCCTCTGTGAAACAGAAAATTGAAAACTCAGACACTAGACACTACCACTGTCACACTGAAATGCAAAGGAATGCAGTTGTGAAGAGATTTCCGTAACCTTACCATAAAGATATTCTTCGGATCTTTTCATCCTTTCAACTTTGCATGCTCTCCAACATATTGTACAAATAGTATTAAGAAATGTGTTTATTTGTTTGTTTTAAAATTTATTTATTTATTGTTATGTTTGTTTCTAAATACAGAGACTTGATGCTTCAACCTTCTAATTTCAATACATTTTATAATCTTTGTTCTCATTTCAGTAGGTAACTATTAGGCTGCTCTTCCTTAGAAGAATATGTCTGACTTGTAATATGAATTTGATAGAGAAATATGCTAGGGAAAATAGGGATAATTAAAACACTGTGATTGCCAGGTTTAGATATGTCTTCTCAAATAACATCACACCCATCTTAGCAATATTTCTGGCTCAGATTTAGAGAGGAAGTTCAGTGTGCACATAACTTGATACACTTCAGCACTGCTATTTAAGCAAATGGAATTATTCCTGCCATTAAAACTGAGCAAATACTGAAGTATCTTTCTAGTTAAATTAAAGCTAAGCAAATACTGAAATGTCATTCTAAAATGAGGCAAGAAATATTCATCCCTATGACATAATTTATTTTATATATAAAAATAAAGATAGCACAACTTCTATCTTGACAGAAAAGGAAGAACTCCTTTTCGTTATCATTTCCATACAAAAATCCAAGCTGTCTAGCCTTCTTCCACTTTCTGTATAAATAAGAGGCTGTGTGAATGCGCTAAGAGAACAGTGAGTTACCCATCATCCATTTAGCAAACCGAAGTGGTTATTGAAGCATAGACATGCACAAGTGCTGAATTTCTGCACACCACAAAATGGAAGATATCAGTACTGAAAAAGCCAAAATGAGTAGAACTTTCTGAAAAGTAGCTGTTAAAATGCCTCCTCTTATATAAGCAAGTAAAGTCACAAGATTTTTAAACCTAATTTCCTCATTCTTGAACAACCTTAATTTCACTACTGGAAGAAAAGCTATTTTTATACAAGCAACAAATTCAAAGTTGGTTGAGATGTTTCCACATAAGTAAAATTTTTCCCCTCCAACCTAGTTGGGAACACTCTGACTCTCCTATTAGCCCAGTAACATCTGGGTCTTCCACTATCAGTCTCTTCAAGAGTGTATTGTTGTCTGGTGCTTATACAGGACACAGAAGATGCACGAGCGAAGAAATAAGCCTAAAGAAAATGCTGGTATTAGTCATCAGATGATGGGTCTCAAATGAACCAGGGAACATCAGAAGTACTGCACTAAAAGAAAGACCTGGGCTGCAGACAGGCTGTCTTTCTGTAATGGCATAATACTGCAGTTGTCCTTACTTCTCTTCATACTTCAGTTCATTATAGTTGAAGTATTTATTTGCATGGAAAGGTGACTCTCGCCTTGTTTCTACTTTTGAATGGTACTAAAACTACTGTAGCATGATATTTTGTGGCAAGTAGTGAGACTGTGCACATTAAAAAAAAAAAAAAAAGTACTCTGCAGATATACTGCACTGCCTAACATTAAATTACAAGGTCTATCGAATCCCATGGCTAAGGGCACTACTATTATTGGGCATTTATGTAGATCCATAAATGTACCCTATGCTCCAAGAGACTTGCAGATATTTTTGCTCCCAAAAAATCACCATGCTATAGGAGTGATCACCATCAGATATAGGACACATTCCTACATGCCACAAATGTTGCAGTTTCTCTTCATACTTCATGAATTTGCTAAGAAACATTGGACTTGAATTCCTTTTGAAACAAGGATACAAAATTAGATGGTCCACTGGACTTCACTGGCATTTTAATCACTTCAATTACAAAATAGGGAAAACTGGTACAGAACACAGAAAGCAGTACAAGATTATTTTGTTCTTACATCCAGAAGAGAATTAACACTTGCCTTACCAAACAGTAGTGCAGTAATCTATTGTATTCTCTCACAGGAAATCTTTTCTCCACACTTTTTCACCTATGTTTTCTAAATCTGTACATATTGCTATTTCCTCTGACCCAGGATTCTTCTACAGTTTTGAAATCTGTGTGCAGCAGTGACAGTTGTTTCCTAATTGCTTTGAGAAATACACTTTCCAAACAGAAAAGCCCTGCCTGGAAATCCAAGGGCAGTTAGTTACAGAATTGCAAAAGCTTCAAGGGCAGAAGCCTCAGGCAGAGCACTCCTAGCCTGGAGAGCTTCCACTACCTGGCTGTTGGTCCAGGGCTGTTACATCATGCTAGTTTTCTCCAGATCCCTGAGCTCCAGCATCCTACAGCAGGACTGATTTATTGGGCTTTCTAAACTCTGCAAGCCTGGGGATCTTTCTGGTTCCAGTTTGGATTATTAGATTACAAGGGATTATGAATGGTTTGGTAAGAGAACATGTTTTATATGTTTAGAATATTTATGAATTTGGGAATGCATGGAAAAATGGTTTCACGTAGTCCAACAAAGCCTAACATCACAACTATATTTGTGGGAAATGCACTTTAAACTACATCCTTCAGATTGATCATTTCCATGTGGAGTCCTGTTTCTATTCTACACGGTCTGAGGATTCTCCACCTAATCCTTGCAGAGGGCATTTTAAACTGAAGGAAACTGAGTGCTTATTCCTCCTTCAGATTACTCAGAATCATTTATATCCTGAGAGAAGAGTCAAGAAGTTCCCCTGTTCAGCAATCAGAAGAGATACAAATTAATCTTTTTCTGTTATGTTTGGTATGCTAATATAATCTTACTACAATCTTAATTATAACTAGAAAAGTACACATAGTATGCAAAACAGTGAAATTTATCACAGTGTCTGGACTTGATATGAATTGCTAGCATCAAGGAAATGCATTTTTGGAAACCTCTCCCTCTCTATATCACCTTTTCTTCCTCTATTCTATCAAATCAGTGTATCTAAGCATAAGTAGTGGCATTTACAGCAGCATGAAGCTGGCATGCCATAATGGAGATAAAGTTCTTAACTCTTTTCTACTAAGGTGAAAAGGTTAAATGCACCTTTCAAGATATAATTAGCACAGTCATTTAGTGCCAGGCAAATTTTCAGTCAGAGAAGAGAATGTTTTATAGGGCTTTGGCTGCAGGCCAGTCAGAGGTTTCAGATTAGTGGAGGCACTTCACATTAATTATTCTTTAACAAACTTGCATTATCCTTTAAAGTGAGTACTTACATAGAATGCTTCACTAGCTGTAATTTACTCTAGAGATAACCCTTAATAAGAGGAGAAGCCAAGTCACTTCTCCTCCTCTTTCTTCATTTCTCATCTAAAAATCTTACCAGGAAGGTGCCTTAGTTGTGAGCCCATGAACAGCCACAGTCAGTGCTTTGTCACTTACCCGTGTCCTACTCATGCTGACTCAGGAAAGGCTCATTTTCCTGACAGCTCTATACTCCAAACACTGAAGAAGTTTCCATCTTAGATTTTATCTTCTGTAGACACTGGTCTAAGTGTGCCAGATGCATCAGAATCCTTTGTCAGCGGCAAAACCTCACTAAAATTTTCTAGTTGGCCAAGTAATAGCAAGTTATATAAGAATTTGGAAGTACATGGGAATAAAAACAGCCCACAAACTAACTTAATTAAACTGTTAAGCTTCTGTTCACATTATTCACATGATGGGATACAACTGCAGAATAATGCTGTCGGCTTTCTTTTCCTTCTCCCTATTTTTCTTTTTATAAACAGTGCCATGGGGTTGTTTCTTATTTTATTTAGAGATGCACTGATGTGAAGCAAGTGCTCAGTCTGATCAAAAATTGCTTCTAGTTATCCAGAGCTTATAGTAGTATACACTTCATTGGTTATTTTCTTCCCCTGACTGATAATTCCCTAATGATAAGTCATAGGGTTTCTTTTCATACTTCTACCTTATGACGCTATTACATAATAAAAAATAAAAATGAAAAAGAGAGATCACAAAACAAATATAAACCAAGCAGTCAGAAACAAAAACACACATGAATTTGAGATCTGAAAAAAAATCCAACCAAAAGCTAAACCCACAGCTTGTTCCGTTGCATTTTATTTTGTTTTGATTTTAAGAAAACATTTAAAGGGATGAATTTCTCAAATGAATTTCCAGTGATTTCTTGAAAATGTTCTTATTAAATCATAGAATATCCTGAGTTGGAAGGGAACCACAAGAAACATAAAATCCATTCACCAGCTCCAGACAGGACCACCCAAAATTCAAACCCCTCATTTGAGAGTACTGTCCAAACACTTCTAGAACTCTGGCAACTCAGGGCTATGCCCACTGCTCTGGGCAGCCAGATCCATGCCCATCATCCTCTAGTAAAGAACCTTTTCATAACCCCCTCTCAATGCTCCCTGACACAGCTCCATGCCATTCTCTGCAGCTCTGTCACTGCTGTCAGAGAGCAGAGTCCAGCACTGCCCCTCCACTCCCCACCTTGCAGGAAGCAAAAAAAACTTCTGTTAGTAAGGTTTCAGAAATACATTTCCCCTTGCAAAAAGCACTTCAACATTTTGAGGACAAAAGCTGTAAATGCAGCTTTTTGAAATCTTGAAGAAACAGCAGGAAATCATATTGTAATGTTGCTTGCCCTTAGGCCATCTATCACTGAAGTTATGGATATAAGATATTTATAAAATTACACTTTTAATACCCAAGATATTGCAAGAAGGAATCCAACTCCTACATACCATAAACTTGTTTGAAACCTAAAAATAGTCTCCATCCAAGCCTCATGGCGGTTTTCAACTTTGAAGATGGTAGTTATTCCTTTAAGAAGTGATAGATTATTTCTACTGCTTTCTTGATTTCCTATTCTACTATACAAGCAAACAGCAACTGTTGCAAGACAACCATCGCTGTTAATGTGCTATTACAAGCCAATAAACAACGAAGTAATTAGGGCAGATATCTTCTGCCTCCAGGAATTCACTCTTTCCCCCCTGTAGTATCTGCTGATCTCAGAGGTTAGTGTTAAAAAATCTTTTCCAAAAGGCTCCCCAACTGCCCCATGACCAACTCAGAAAACGTCTAGACTTCTATCATTTTGTGGCTCTTTGGTGCCAGAACAAAATACATTTTCTTCCCAAGATTGTGGGAACACCCACACAGAATTTACAGCTTGCTCCTCTTTAAAACCCAGGAATTAATTAGCAGAAAGTTTAATCCAGATTTTCTAGCTCTGCTCTACTTCAGAATGGGGCTATTTCATACCAAAGGCAAGTCCAATATGGCTGCTTGATCTCAGCAGCTAACCTGAATAATTAGACATCCTTTAAGAAAGACTGCATGGTCCAGCAGAAAGGGTGAGCTGCCAAGACCTAATACTAAAATACATCTTTGTTTCTTATGCTCCGTAGGTAACTGAATTATCAACTTTCTGCTGCTAAGCTCAGAGCTAGAGCAAGAATTGAGAATGCATAATAATACAATGTAAAAGAAGAATAAGACAGAAACTTACAGGGAAAACCAAGCAAGCTTTGATTTCAGAATTTCCTAAAGCTCAGAGAAGCCTATTAGAGTCAGCAGTAACTGGTAGCACATCTGTGGCAGCATTCAGGTGAAGAGCATGTGTGTCCTTGGGGAAGAGAGTCGGGGCAGGTTCTCCTTACACACCTTCTGCATCTCCTACCTTCAGGGAACTCACAGAAAGTGACACTCTGGATTCACCTCAAGGAACAGTACTCCAGGAGTACCTCAAGGAACTCTACTGAACAGTAGAAGTAGAATCTCTGCATGAAGAAGCCTGAAGTTCCTGACAGCCTAGTGTACAATTACCAGCTGAAGGGCATACAACCTTAAAAGTGTCAATCAATTTCTCACCAATTTTCAAACTCTTGCTGTAAAATGCAGTCCGGTCCTCACTTTTATATGTGAAGCTGTCACAAGCTTTTCCTGGTAAAGCAAGTCACAGTATGCTTCGTCATTACTGAAACCATTGGTAGTCTTCCCCACCAGAGACAGTGAAGCAGCATTAGACCATTAAGTGCCCAAAAAAATAAATATGAAAAATTACTTTGCTGAACATAAACCAATGCCAAATATTTACCTCACTGCCATTCTGACATATAGAATTTAGGGGAAGATGTTTTTTAAACCTCAGAAATAAAATATTTTTTACAAACTAGAGGGGATAGCACACAAATTTAGTTTTGTATCTGTTATTCAAAAAGTTTAATTCAAGTAAGTATTTAAGCTCATGACCTTTAAACTTTCTTTCTTGATACGCAAGTTCAGTAATATATGGCATGGAGATATTTGGCATGAAATGAAAATGGCCACAGATTTAATTAAAATGTAAGTTATTGTTAGCAAGAAAGGTCATGCTAAGAAAATGTAATTTCAAGAGTGTATTAGCAACAACACTCTAGTGTTATTTGCATCTAAAATATATATTTTGTACTTGACATTTAAAAGGGAAATTGGAACTATTTATAATGGATGCTTGAACACTTTTGTGTTCTTGGGTTTCTTTTGTTCACGTTTTTATGTAATTGGCTGGATCGCACATACAACAGTAGTTACATTTTATTCTCTATGCCTGAACGCAACACTTAACTGCTTTGGGAATTATTTCACAATAGCTGATATAAGTTGAAATCAAAAGCATGCTGCAGCATACTCCTTATATACCTAAGCCTTCAAACAAGCGTAGATCTTGGTAAGAATTCCTCATCTGGGGATAGCTAATTGCCCACCTTACTCATGAATGTTTTTCTCATTCTTCAGGCAGAACTATTTTAAAGGTGACCAAGACCCCTGGCTCCATCTTGTTTATAAGACACTTCGAAAGTGCCTGTGTGAAGTAGGTATAGCTCTTCCTCTGAGAGAGTTAACGTTTTATTATCTGCCAATAAAAGTAATGATGTGTCATACCAATCACTCTAACTTCAGGGAAAGTGGGAGGTGAAGGAAAAATGCTTTGACTTAATTGAAAACATTTGTTTAAAATAAATCAATACAGTGAGCTCTCCTCTGAAAAAAAAGACTCTAAATATAATGACACAGTGTGGTTGACTACAAAGAGGTGCCTCTATGCTCAAAGAAGTTTTTACTGATTTCTATACTCATGTTGTGGATGATCCCATAGACGCATCTTCCACTCCATCAATGGGAGTCACTGCCCTTCAGTGTGCTACAGATATCATAAAATGTCCTAAGTTAGAGGGGATCTCGTTCCAACCCCCTGCCATGGGCAGGGCTGCCATACCCCTTGTGGAAATCCCTTTATTTGCAGAAGCCTTTCCAGCCTTAAGAAGTACAGCGAGGTTGTGTGCAGTATTTCACTACATTTGGAGTTTCAATCTCTGGATTAAGGTGGGTTTTTTTTAATTAACCTTAACAAAATGACAGTAAATGTTTTGTTTATGAGTAAGAATGGTTTGTATTATCCAATGTATGACAAGCAGCTTTAAATAATTGCTAGCTGTCAGGCTTTCTTTTAATTACAAAATCCCTTGCATTCTTGCCAGCAGGTCAGCTTTTATTTCAAATGCTAAATCTTGTTTAATGCCAACTAAGAAGTTTTAGAGAAAGAAGAGCAGTGTATGTGATGGAAAAAGAGAAGAATAAGCTGTGTGGTTGTGCATGATTCCGCAACACAAGACAGTTGTATAAACAGGAGCAATAGCTATTAATCTGATAAAAATAAAATAGAAACATAAAAATGACCTTATCAGTGCCCACCACCGTTTCTCTAACACAGTTAAGTAATAAATGACTGTAATCAATGCATCTGTTATGAACTGAGCATGTGCTGAGCAGGAGGTTTCTTCTTACTATGAATGCTGCTGGATACTATTTTGTTGTTGTTAAGCTGGCAAGAACATTTGTTGTTATACTAGGGCCCAGCAGTTGTTCCTCCAGCCTGTGGCTGATGCCAGCACACTCTCTTCTGTTGACCACTAACCTTCAAGAACTCCCCGATCAGCAGGACTAGCTCTCTTCTCTCCTTTTGCTCCTTGACTCACACAGAATCCCAAATAAAGTGTTAATGTGCACTAATCAGTCACAATAAAAAAAAAGTAAGCAATACTACAGTGTATAGATCTCTGCTGCAACTACTGTAAGTGACAGCAGACAATAGGTACAGGACAGACAATAGGTGCAGCAAACTCAGCTTGTGAAGTCAGAAAGAAGCAAATGAACAAGGTAAAAAGGAAACCCAAGCAGATCCAAAATGTCAATGCAACACATTTTCTGATTGTGTCATTTAAATCAAATAATCAAAATCAGCAGTATGATTTGTGCTCTAAAACATCTGTTAGCATAAAGGCACAGTAATTAATTTGAACGTTTTGCAAACACAGTTTTAGAAGTCAGTCTTAACGTATTAGTGCCTTCTAAGTAGACACTCTTAAAATTCAGTCTCTAAAAGGAAAGAAGTCATCAGCAGTGATAGAGAGAGAGCTGTCACCCAGCCAGGTGGTCCTTCAAGCTAGCCACAAATACAATAAATTACATTGGGATGTCCTGGAAGGATCTATTCGGAACCACAGAAAACTCTGCCACTGGATGTTTAATTGCCCTCTCAATTAATGGTGTGATTTTCTTCTAATTTTGTGTTTAAATTATTAAGTATATAACTTCATTTAGTCCTATTTTAAAATATTTTTTTGCAATCTTATGCAAAAGACTTGACAGACATCTAAACATATTGCACTGCAGTTACCAGTTATGTTGGTGATGTCCAAACCATTAAGCTACTTTGACAACCTGTAAGTTCTAGAATACAAAATTACTCATTATCAGTGATCTTGTCTTTTAATTCCTTAGCAACTGAGTTGAGTAATGTTTTTTCCATGATCAATTTTATGTTTATTCATGTGTATTATCATTAAACCAGCTATCCTGTCATTGTGCATTTCATCCTATCTGACATTTTAAAACATAGACAGAACATTAGCTACTAATACCCAGAGAATGAACCTTCTATAGTCTGTACTTCCTGTAGTCAGATCATGGAAACATTTCCTGAATAAACTGGGCAGACGGAGGGTTTCTTTTCCATTTAGATAAAAAATTGTAGCAATTTAAAAAGAATGTAACTTAATTCTGTTTCTAATAATGAAATACTCCTAATTGTTGTTCTCTTACCTCTTTTCTTCCACAGACAGTTTTCTGAGGAATGGTGTTGCTTTTTTTTTTTTTTTTTTTTTTTCCATGTAACTCTTTCTGGCATCACATAAATAATCTCCTTTCCTCAAAACACTTAATCTTTGGCAAATAGGGTAAAGATAGTGACTGGGAAATACTACTTTCAGCTACAGCTGTGCCTCAGTGTCACAGCAATTCTGCTTTCAAAGTGTCTAGGAGCACAGTTAGCAACAAAATAAGGTAAACGCACAGGAAAACTATATGTTTTTGCAGCTCCATACTCGTTTTAATAAACAAAAGTGCTTAAGTATCACAACAATAATTAGGAAATCTAAATTACTTTAAATAGATATCAATGCAAATATCAGTGTAAAATTAGTGTTAATATAATATTTTTATGACATGGAAAAAAATCTATATACTTTGAATATTCATTCTGAGGGAAGTTCTTACTGTAAAGCATACATTCTGGGCAGGAAACATACAGTTAGTGCATAACTAAGAAACAGGAAAATACCACATCAGTATTTCATTTAGTATTAACTACTAAATTATCAATGAAATGTAAGATTTTGCATGAAAGAAAAGACTTTGAATTTTGTCAACAGTCCTAAGGGTATAGTGATTTCAGAGTGAGTGATGGTGTGTGACACTGGAACACGTAACAGATTCATACTTAAGCAAAGACAGAGGTGTGCTGGAATCATGCCCATGATCATGGAAATTATTTCCTGCTGTGGTAGATGCCATAAATATAGTATTTCAAATTTCTTTCAAGGAAAAAAAAAAAAAAGAGAGAGACTTAATAGTCTTACTGTGGGCTATTTATCCTGCTTGTTAACAGGATCAGTGCTGCAGGTGCCTAATTGCCTAAGGCAATCATTTCCAAATGAAATAAGGCAGTTTTCCTATTTACTTTCTTTTTTTGCTTCAACAGAAACCCCGTGTTTACTTTTGTCCCAATGGGAGAGAAACTGCTGCCAGAAACTAACATAGGACTGAACTGATTAAATGATTAGCATCCTAGAGAAGGTTAGAAAGTGAATGTTTTACTACAGAGCAATTGTCATTGAAAAGTAATCTTATTTATTAATCGCACTTTTGTCTTCTCTGGAGGGATCTTTGACATAAGATAATGGAATTTGTTCACTTTTATTGCTTAAAGCTATAATCATATCCAGAAAAGAAAGTATTTACTGCATCATTAAACCAAGGTAGAGAAGACAGACTTGAAAGTTTCTTGACGTCTTACAAGTCTTTTTATCGTGTCAATTAACATTGCCAAATGTTCTGCTTTATGTTGCAGACATAAATGAAGTTTTACAGACTTTCTAGGTGAACCTATACTCTAATTAATTTTAGCAACTGAGATTAGTAGCAGGAGTGAGATTACACATAGAAAGCATAGGAAAAGCTACTGGAAGGCAAGGCCATGAAAACCAATTCCCGTGTACTCAGGGAATGTTGCTCAAAGGTATTCATAGCATAATGAACAACTTGTTCTCATGCTAAGTTTATCATTTCCAAATATCAGGTTAGAAGTTTGGTTGCCTTTTCTCCCCGTCCTTTAACAAGGCTAAAAAATTATCACCACAAAGTCATGCTCTACTCTCTCACTGCATGTGAAAAACGCTGTATCCAAGATTCCTCTGCAATACTGAATCGATCTTTTCCTTCATGTAGCATATTCACTCAAAGCAAAATTCAAGTTGCTTGCTTGTTTGTTCATCATTTTGCTTCTGCATGAGAAAATATAGCACTGAGCCGAATTAACTGAAGCACATACAGAATACCTGCAGTTTCTTTATCATAAAAATGATTGCCTCACTTAGATATTTCCAAACTTTCAGCCTAAATTTCTCTTTCCTCTTGCTTTTCTGCATTCTTAGAAGATCAGGAAATCAACACCATCTGCCACTATGCCCTCATACTCCACCTGAAAATGTCATTATATTCTGCATTTGGTTCATTTTTGATGGTTGAACTTGATGATCTAAAGGCCTTTTCTAACCAAAATGATTCTATGTTTTACACATCCGGTAATTTAGATGCAACCTCAGTCTAAAAGGGAAGATTGATTGATCTTAACATATTGGCAAGTCCTAACTTCAGGCTACATATAAAAACAATATTTCTCAAGTCATGCATTATTACTTTTTGTTTGTTTCTTATTGATTAACTGCCAAAAGTAAGATCTTGGTTTTTATAATGAGGCAGCTACATCGGGGTTTTTTTTGGTGGTGGTGAATTTCAGTTTGTTTTTTACAGTTTATTGAATAGAAGGATATATAACAGCAAAAGCTAAGGCAAAACTAAGCATTATGCACTTTAGCACTGTTGTGTGTTAAAATAATCTGCAAATACCGACCTTGCAATATATAGTACTAATTCATCTTAGAAATCAAATCTTCAGTTCAGTCTTACAATGAATTGCCACTGTTTTACTTGCACAAAATGAGAAGGTATTTATTTAATTTATTATGCTACAAAATAAAAAATATTTCACCTATAGAAAGAGAGAAATGCACTGTTTTAAAATATCAAGGAATAAGTTTGTTTCTTTATACAGACTAATGAGTTTTGTGACAGAGTTTTGAGACATTTCTTGTATCTAAAAACAAAATCCCTCTATGTTTAGCTCAAGTCCTAGGGTCTAGGTAAACTAGGAACTTCCACAGCAGAGATAGAAAGACAACACCACACAGTTCACAGTTTCAATAACAGAGCACTGAGATGCTTCTCAGAGATGAGAACAATAATTCCAGAGAATTCTAGCATGAAACCAAGTATGGAGCATGGCAGGCAATGATAATGCCAAATACTAAAACAGGAGCATGCCTATAAAGGCATTTTTTAAGATTTAGTTCAGAAAGCAATACAGACAGTGGATCACTCTTTCTGAAGACAGGTGATGTCTCAAGAAGAGTGTGATCTCTGAAGAGAGGTGTTACTTCTTCAGCTGCTAGCCCTTAAGCAAGGGTAAGCAGACGTCTGTCCCTTCTGGTTGCTCAGGTGCAACCTGAGCTCCCAAAGTTAGCCACACCTTCGCACCTGGTGCTCAATCACTGGTTCAGACCATGACCTAGCAATTCCCATATATCAAGTAAAAAGGAAAAAGTGCAAGGCAGACAAATAAAACCTCGCTGTATCACAGTTATGACTCTAGCACCGTATCACTCCCAAATGAAAGATGCTTGTAAGCATCTTTCTGCTTCCTTCTTCCTCCCTGCCTCACAAGCAATACATCATTCCTATACACCAGCCTTCTCCTGTGTGTGCCAGAACATATACTCCTTCCTATTTGAAGCTTTCCAACAACAGTGGTGGGAGAAATTGCTTAGTTTCTTCAGTGTTTCTGCTCCCAGCCCTCTTGGCATCTTGTGGTTCCTTGCAAGAAACCTCAAAGTTGCTCCAGTTTGTATATGAGTGCAATGGCTTGCGAAGGCTCATTTTCAACGTTTGTCAGAAATAGGAAAACTGCACAACTTTCTCATAGCTTACTTTTAAGAAAGTCAGAGATCCAATGGATTCCTGAAACATTTTTATAAGCTGCAACATTAGAATAATGCCTTCGCAGTGAACATTGTTCTGAAACTCTTTATCCATGTAGAATTACTACATTTTCACATAATAGAGCAAATTATATTTCTACTTAAAGGAATTTTTTTTCTATGGATTCTTGCCTCCCACTCATGCAAAGTCATGCAAAAAATAGAGGATATAAAGTGCAAAATTTAGATAAAAAGCTAAAATTCCAAAATCATTTTAATTAAGACAACAAAAACATTCTAATTCAGTGAAACCTAAACTTGTATGTTACACTCAGAATTTTAATAAAATTAAGTTCACAAAACACGTTGAAGAAATTCTCAACATTATGAAGACATTAAAATAAATTGCTCGTCTCGTGATTGTGTGCTTTTTACTTTTTAGCAATGTCTCATTCATGCACTCATAATTCACAAAAATAACCAAATGTTAAAGACCTGATTTGGTGGTTTTTTCTCTTTCAGAATGGGAATACCACTAAACAGCTTTTACCATGGGACACCACAACAAAACTTACGCAACTACAATTAGGTCAAAGCTCTGTCCTCCACGTTTGCTTTGTCATAATTAAATTCTTAGTAAATTTAGTAAATTTAGTAAATTTGCAACAAAAAGCAAATATTTATAGGAGGTCTGAAATTCCATATGCCATTCTGTGCACAGCAGGAATTACGATGTCCTGTTTTTCCAGCAACTGGCAAATGCTGTTACAACAAAATTGCTGCTCCCTCTGCCTCCTTGTCCAGGCTATAAAATGAGTCCCATGGGTTGATTGTGATAGGCACTAAGTCAAAAACGTAAAGACCTCTTTTTTTTCTTGCTGAAGTCAGTCTCCCCTCTTTCTTATTAAAATACAGTAGACTGAATATTCTGTCTTGAAATTCTAGATTTCTGATGTAGCTTTTCAGGGTAGCTAGTTAAATATCAACCCTAGTTTCTCAATAACTGAGAGATTGTCCCAAGTGAGGTTACTCAAAACTCATGCAGTAACAAATACGGGTCAGCCAGTTTCAAGAAGGCACTTTGTTGTATTGGAAAAGATTCTCTGGATTTTTTCACCTCATTCCAATATGAAAAACAGCAGTAAATACCACCAATGATTATTTACAGAGAGTACATTTGAAAATATGAACTATGATACATGGCTTCATAACTGCAAACTCTAACATTTAAGAAAATTAAAAGAAGAGCAACATCTTTTTATTTCATGTGACAACCAAGAAAGAATGCAAAAGATGTGTCAGGAAATAATCAAAGCAAGCCGCTTGGCCTAAGAGGGCAAACTGTTTTTCACTTGTAAAACTACTGCAAGTTTCTAGTTTTGTAGAGATTTAGGATATAGAACATCAGAACCAGATTTATGAAAATGACAGCTTAATGCTCCTTTCCATAAGAATTAATCAAGAAATTCAAGTATAAATCCAAGCATAAACTGTTTTCTTAATTATTGAAATGACCTCAGATATATTGTGTTTCTGAAATGTTATTCTTCATCTCCTTTTAAATCTGGAAATCAATTAATGGGTTGAAAAAGAGCTGCAGGCTGTGAAATAGGCTCCCTCTTACAGATCTATAGAAGGATTTATGTGGGACAAACAAAAATAAGATGTTGGCACTCAATCAAACCTATGATTAGAAGAAAAAATGCTGGTATTTATTATCTATCCTTTTTGCAGATTTTCTTTTAAGGATACATAAATATCTTAGATTTCTCTGATGTATCCTATTACACATTAGAAAGGACATTGAAGTTTGATTGGTTTCCTTATTGTTTAAGTCAATACATAAAGAATTTTTCCCTTAACCTTAATAAATGTTGCAAAATCAGTGAGAACTAAATTGATTAGAAAGGATGTTCCCAGGAAAACAAGTGTCAAGTTGGCAGGGAAGTTTATTGCAATTTCTCTATAACATAAATGTGCTTTAGAAGTAACCATGGACTTACTCTAAAGACTTTGCAGGAACTATACAGAAATAAAAAAGTAGATTTGATTTTGCCTTTCATACATGCACAACACAACACCACTGTAGATTTTGTTTTTACAGAAAGGTGGTGACAATTTGTTCTTATTTTGTTTTCAAGTTAACAAAACAATATATTGGTAGTATCCCCATCTAGCTCTTCCCCAGTCTTCCCACAGCCACAGCGAAAGTGCAAAAACAAAACAAAAAAAGCAATGCAAGAAATGCCTCATCTCTTGAGGTCTAAAGCAGAAATACAGGAGAAGTCACCATGGTGATGAATCTAGGTACTGTGGCACACTTCTACAGTAAAACAAGTCAGGAGATCTTAAAACACAGCAGAAGTTGAACTGAAAAGGCAGCGATAGTTTTCTCTGGTTTCTAATCTGTGCCTCTTCTTTGACAATACGTTTTATAACTTTTCCTTCTATCCTGAACACAATCCTTTCTCAAGTTGGTTGATTCAGCAAGGAAACATCACCTAATCAACACAGCACAAATAACCTCAAGGAAATAAAAGAAATTCCAAAATTTTACAAAGGGAACAAGTTGGAAAAGGATAAGTCATTTTTAATTTATAGGTAAGAGAAAATCTAAAGTTAATTGCAGAATGTATTTCACTGAATTTTTAGCTGAATCTCGTTCTAATGCATCCTAAGTTGTGCAGTATGTATCATCTGTCAGTTTTGCAAATCCCACAATGCATTCACTGCACACACACCTTCTTCATAGTTTGTCAAGGTTCAAACAACACATCTTGAGCCCTAATGTGTATGAACAGCTTTTTCCTGTAAGGCATAGAAAACACTGAAGTAGAAAATTGTTAGGAAGGTTAAAGATATGCAAGGTTTTCAGAGTTCGAGAGTATTAACAGTATTTTTAAAGAATGGTGATATTACTGGTGAAATTATGAGAGAACTAATACAATGAAGCCATCTGGTTTAAGAAAACAAAAATGCAAAATCAGTAGTAGAGATGAAAAGCTCCAAGTTGCATTAGTTTTGCTATTACATTTTGGTCTCATTTTAAGGTTAACCTACTCCATATCTCCTAAAGTCCAGTGAAACCATCCATTTTAATTCCCTGGTGAAACAAATACAACCACATAAAATCCACTCATCTTTGCCCGTACACATGTGCATAACAAAAGTCTTTCTGGTCCTGCTCTTCATCCATCACAGGTAGTCAGAAAAGTTATGCTTCTTACAATTGCACTTTCTGCCCCAAGAATAATTGATTAACTGAAGTCCCTTACTTCAGTAAGCTGAAGGATTTTTCAGAACACAGTGCATTTGTCATATGCTTAAACTGAGTGAAGTTTTCAGGATGTTTGAAAGTAACTTCTCTAGACACCAGTCCTGACTGTTAATAATTTAGAAGTGTTTGCAGTGGATCAATCTGAGCAGGAGAGCTTGAGAAAGTCCCCCTGTGAGAGACTGCATCTCGCAGAGAGTCCAAGTGGCAATAACAATTTTAGGGGACCTCAGGCTACAGATACAAATGAGAGCACCTCAAGCACATGACAAACCTCCTCAGCTTTTCTTGACTCACAGTGTGGTTGTAAGCTGTGCTCAAAACCTTTCACATTCCCTTATAACTGTAGCTTAGTAAGTATGAATATTCGAGCTGCATTACTATCTGCTGGAAAAAACTAATATTTTTAAACTACTGAGACACCGCACTCTTTGGTGATACAACATCCTAAGAACCTCCTATAGGCTGATTTTTTTGTTCTATCTTACCAGTCCTTCCCAGCCCTGCAACACTGAAGCACAGTTCCAACAATGAATTTGACAATGATGCACATTTTCTTCCATTCTCCACACATCTATGCAAAAGTCTCAGTTAAGCATCACTGTTTGTTTTTTTTTCTTTTCTATTTCTCTTTAAAAACACTACTGACTTCTGTATCATTCTCTAGATATATATATATATATATATTTGTCCAATAGGTTACAAGTAATTAATTTTACATTGCAATTTCAACCTGGTCTCCCCCTGAGTACAAGAAAAGACTCCATCCTATTTGCAATTAAAAGACAATGCTTTTCATACCTATAAAGCATTTGGAAGCATTATCATGCGATTTAACATTGTAATGGACAATGAACGATAGATACATAATACCTATTCTACCCTTTGTTCTGCACATTCTGCAGGTGGTACTGTTAAATGTCATTTATCAAACACACAAAGACTATTTTCTCTCTCTGCATGTGCAAGAAACAGCAGTTATACTACTTAAGACTTTTTTCAGGGTAGAACTCTTCACTGTACTTTTCCCACAATGTTTCCTTTGATATATATATATTTAATAATAGTAATGGTATGGTATGATTAAAAACAAACAAAACTGATCAATCAGATGTTTGCATATGTCTTTCCCATTATATTCATTTCTTTTTTCTCTCTGGTGAAACAAAGACTGGGTCTTGATAGCTACCATCTGCTTTTAGACAATAAATAAATAAATAAATAAATAAATAAATTTCAGTAATTTCCCTAAAAATTGCATTTTTGCTTTCTGTTGTCACAAGGAAAAATCAAAATATTAGGAAGATTCTAAATGGATTAGAATTCTTTTTTTCATCCATTCTGTTCCAGCAGGGAGTTACAAGAATGTTCAGTGTATGGCCACCACAAAACACCTTGTGTACAGCGCAGAATTCTATCATCCCAAGCAAATCATACTTTATTTCCACAAACTCAAGAAATTTCCTAATGGTCACTGTTATTCTGTGTAATGAGGTTACCTGATATGCCGTTATATTGACTCCAGATGCCTCAGATATAATTCATTTACATCCTTTCTCTATTTCAGTAGAGCTATTAAATTAAAAACAACAACCTGATCATTGAAAGAAAACCACTGAAGATAGCGCTGCTCACCCTCCCACCTGAAGAAGTTCCCCATCCTGCTGCAGCAAATATACGTGTGGCATGCTCTCTTCTATTTTAGATCCACCAAATAATTGTGTGATTCATAGGCCATTTTATCAATACATAACAACCAGTAGATTATAGACTTGTCACTTGACAAGAATAGTAAGAGCCATTACAAACAAACTACAAACATCAGGGGGAAGTTCTTTACAGAGAGAGTGGTGAGGTGCTGGAACAGGCTGCCCAGACAGGCTGTGGATGCCCCATTCCTGGAGGTGTTCAAGGCCAGGCTGGGTGGGGCCCTGGGCAGCCTGGTCTAGTATTAAATGGGGAGGTTGGTGTCCCTGCGTGTGGCAGGGGGGTTGGAGACTCATGATCCTTGAGGTCTCTTCCAACCCTGGCCATTCTGCGATTCTATGAAATTTGTTCTGCAGATTGAGGGATAAAGTTTTGCTTAATTTTCTGACTCTTAACAGCTAGCATGGAGAGGATAAACGCTCTTATGAAATTAGAGGAATCAGAACCAGTAATCATTCAAATGAAGTTTCTGTCACATGTTCAGTGCTCGGAGGCAAATACCTTTTCCCTTTCAGCACCACTCTCATCAACGCTCTACAAATGACACTAATTATTCATACTTGTTTCATCTTTCGTTTTAGTCTGAGAAGCATCTTTGCTAATACAAAATCACCAGGCTTCTTTGTACTGATGGGAGGTAGGTTAGCAAGCAAAAATCACTGTTATGTTCGTTTTCCAGGTGTGTAAATGGATTCACAGAGGTTGAATGACTAATCCAAGCCCTTATGGCGATACAGGCAAAAAAGATGAGAAAATCCACATACCTCTAATTTTACTATAACACAGTCTTCAAAAACATCAAATCCTATACTCGGGATTTTCATTTATTACTGAAATGTTTATGTAATGCATCTGTGACTCAGAGAGTAAAACTTGGTCAGATTTCTTCAGATTTACTAGTTAGTTATGTGACTTTGTAAATCACTACGGGTCATACTGACAAAATATAACATTTATTTCCCTTCCACCTTCTCCTTACTTATATAATGATTATGGAAACAAAATGAAGAGTCAGAGTTCCCAAAAAGGCTAGAAGGTTTTCTGACTCAGTTAACCACTGATGTGCCATCTCTTAAGAAAATACAATCAGCAAGTTACTGGATAACAAATAAGAGTAGTTCTAAAGTGAATCAGCAACATTTTTGTGGAACTAGAATTTTTCTTCTGCAGAACAAAGTTAAAGATCTTGAACAATATACATGTGCAATTCACAAGCTTCCTGTTATGGAAAATATTTTCGTCTAAGACATTAATTCATCTTTACTCATCACGCAGTGAAGCACTGGCACAGCTGCACAAAGAAACTGTGGATGCCCCATCCCTGGAATGCTCAAGGCCAGGTTAGATGGGAGCCTGGGCAGCCTGAGCTAGTGGATGTTAGCTCTGCCTATATCAGAGAGCTAGATTATAGTCCGTTCCAATAAAAGCGTTCTATGATTCTGGCCATATTAACCATTTAAAAATATGTATTTCTTGTACACTGCTCAAAGCCAATTACAAATAAAAGATTAGCTTGGGAAGAACTCTGCTTCAATTGATTCGAAGGAAAAATCACATGGGAGCTTTCTCATCAACTAAGTGACCCAACACAGTGGTCCAGAAAAATCATGAATGCAAGATGTCTAATCAAAGCTTCTAATGTGGCAAGAAGGTATTTTTGGCCATGATTAATTTTACTAAAAATGCCTCTATTTTTCTCAGTAGCATTACACATGAATGTAAAGCTTTTACCAGCTCACCTTGTGCATGCATAAATATCCATCTCCAGCAAGAGTAGGCCCAAGCTTTTAATCCAGGTAACCTCTGAACTTCCTTTCTATTTAAAAAGACAAAGAAACAAAAACTGCTCTATCCTCTACCTCTGTACTCTTTCCCTTGCTATATTTCCATTAAGTTTATCCTTACAATAAAAACATTATATCTGCAATTCAGCACCTAGATTTGAGTAAAGTAAGTGAAACGTGCAACACCTAACACCAACAAAACAATGCAGATTTTTAGTTAGTATCACACTGAAAGCATATTATACGTTAAAGGCACTGGAGAAAAGCAAGGACTTCTTAAATTGTTTCCAACCATGTGTTTTTTTGCTTGCATATTTTTCTTTGTTTGAGAGGAGCTGTTTCTGAGCACCAGAGCAAAGATGCTAGGTTTCCCCATCCCTTCCCTCTTTGGAATCCTCATCCCTCCAGCCACTTCTCAGAAGTGCAGCTGTTGAGATTACACTACAGCAGCATCAATGCTGTTTTTGCTGCACTGTCACTTTCAGCCATCAGGTTCTTCCTAATCTGTCATCACTATCTGAAAGACATTACCGTATTTATTTGAATTTACTCGTCTGTAGTCTTAGGAGTTTGTTAATACGCTAAATCTGAAACCACATATTACTTTGCTTGTGATCCCCAGTACTAAAAACTAAAATATGCCTCCATCACCATAAAGATCTCATGAAAAAGGAGAGCTTTTTCCCAGCCACTGCAATCTGGCATCCAATAATCTCTGAAAGTTGCACATTTAATTAGAGTGAGAAACTCATTAAGGTATCTGGAATATTAAGATGATAGCATTGTTCTAAATAGCACCATGCACAATTTAATATGGCAGATGGCACAGACTGCTGACACCTGCGCTGGTTTTGCTATCTTGCTGACAGATACAAACAGTCAGCAGTATAATTGTAAGAAACATAATCATAAAAAAAAGGTTCTGAAAATAAAATACTCATCAAATCTTCAGTTTTCTGGATGCCTGTTTGTTCATAAAGATGCATTTTGTATTCAGTCACTGAATGTGAAACAAGAGATGCACAGGTTGAGGTTTTGTTTTTATTTCTTTAAATGCCACTTAGGTGTTTATGCATTGATTATACCGAGGAGCCAACCGTATTTTTCCTTCTGTGGAAGTGACAATGTAACGCTATTGAGGTCATGGGAAATTTTATTTCTCCTCACCTGCATGCTCAGATGACATATTCACTTTTGTTCCTCATTAGTCCAGTACTTTCAGTGCTCTGGGGAATCTGATTAAACATGAATGGACAAGGTTTAAGACAAACACGATTTGCAACTACTTTACTTCCACTGGTAACACTGATGTGATGGGAGCCCTTGTTTATCCATAGCAAACTCTAAAATGTTTTAGTTTTTAAAAAGGTATGCAACAAACAACACACAGAAAAGTTAACTGGAAAATTTTAGTGAAATGTTGTCCCTGAAATTGTACCAAGGACAGAGGATAGAGATAAATGACATTCAAGATGTAATGTTTCTTATTTGCATTTGCTCGAGGTCAAAGATGGAAGAAATGACTCAGACATCTCACAAAGTGAGCGCTCTGAAATTTTTGGAATGTTTTTGGAAAAAAAGTTTTTAGGTGTTTTGTGTGTGGGTTTTTTTTGGTTTTTTTTTGTTTTTTTTTGTTTTTTTTTGTTTTTTTGTTTTTTTTTTTTTTTCCATAAAACAGCACTGCCATAAAACAAGAACTGCCAACTTTCCAAACAGTGAAAGCAATCTAATTTCTGATTTCTGAGGTACCTTTTCTATCATCTTGTTTATTGACACAGAGAAGAAAGAGAGCATTAAAAATGCGATGGTCATAGAGAACTTTGTGTATTGAAGAGTTTCTTCCCTAAACCATGTCTCATCTATGAAAACTACAATCTGTGTTTTAGTTTTTTAAAAAATGATTCCTCTAATCTTATCTGGATTTTTTTTCAACAGGCTTGGATTGTTACAAGTATCTTTGTCAGAAAGTAAACCGCGAGTTTTAATGCTTGCAGTGTTTGGAGTTTCTTTATTCATTACTGAAATAAGCTTGGATGCATTCCACCGATCAATGCTGAAAATTAATTTCTTGTAGTTCCTGGCATAAATATGTCTCATCAGCACTGACTTTTTGTACCATAACCCCAGAAGGCCAAAGCATGCCAACTGATGCGTGCAGACAGGCTTACAATTATTGGCAATGAATGTAATATCATCAGGTTTTATGAATGCCTACATTTTCAGAAAATCATTAATATGCATGTATATCTGAGCAGGCCATTACCTCTTGCAGTGCTAATGCCACATTATCCATTTCTTCAGTTTGATCTTTCATCTTCAGATCAGAGGTTAGGCTGACCAGACAACAACATTTCTGTTATTAAGTATTCTTTCACACCAAGAAAGAAATCTTCCCTGCCTGGCTTTTTTCAGAGAAAGTGTCCTTTAGCATAGAGGATTTTTATAAATGACATAGCAACATACTTATGAGAAAACTAATGATACATTTTCTTCCAGGAGAAGGAATAAAACTCACAGCACAGCAAAACACTTTAAGGAAAAGAAATGCTATGAAAATATAAAATTACTCTTCTGATACTAGTATTAAGTTTCTGTTATTGCAGTACTTATACTTTAACAGCCAGTGGAGACTAGCCATTCAGTTAGCTTAATAATATGCATGTAATTCTAATCTTTGCAACTCAGTTTGCATGATATTCTGCTAGTGAAGCATGAATATCCAATTCCCTATCTGAAGACTTGTTGAATATGTAAGAATTAACTAAGGTTTTTTTTTGAGATACACATAGATGGGTATATCATATGAAATGCTTTTTTACTTCCAGGCAAATATTTTTAAATTTAATGAAAAAGTTAAATGAGCTTGGGTTTTCCTTTCTTACACTAATTCTCTTGCTCCTCTTAATTAAGCAAAGCAAACAAAAAATTGAACAGATGCTATGAAAAATGTCATAAGTATTTCTATCATTCCTTGCACTCTGATCCACAATATTTCTCCCCTTTCAGGGCAAATGTTATTACATTTCTACTCCATAAGCTTCTTGCATGAACTTTCCCAGTCGTAAAGCATAATTTATTTTGATCAATCATACATAAGAAAGTTATCAAGAAACTTGAAATCAGGAAATCCTAAGCTCTCCCTGATTGAAGTTCCACATTAACTTTTATACCTAATTTTAAAAAGGAGAGTATGAAAGACAACACAACAGTAAGTACATAAAGGGAAGAAACTGTTTTTTCTTCAGAATGAACCGCAGTGAGAACAAGTTAACAGCTACCAATGTCCTTCTGAAAAGAGCTTGAATGCATATGCTCCGGTTGGATTAGACAGTTCTTAGCATAAATTTGTTACACTGTATACTGGATACAAGCAAACATGGATTATTCCTGCTGTAAATTTGTCAGTTTTGCAAAATGCATATCTTGTAAGGAAACCAGGTACTAACATTAACACTGCAAAAACAGGCAGGAGAAGAAAAGCAAGGCTATGAAAGAAGATTCTTTAAGTATTTTCAGGTTTCCTTACAAAGGATCTGCACACCTAGGCAGCTGGTTGTGCCAGTCATAGAGTTCTTCCATCTTTTTCTCAATTTGATGTTACATACTATGTTTGAGGACTTTGAGTCTCATGGTACAAAACAATTTCATTCTTAGGAATAGTAGATGAATGAGTTGTCTCCTTTGCTACAGCCTATCCTCCAATTGCAGTTCCTTAATCCTGGGTAGATTGCTTCTGGTGGTTTTACCAGCATGGTGCATTTATCATTGTTACAGAAAGTCTTTTGAGCTGATTACCTTTAAAGAGCAGAATGAATCAGAGAAGATTATTTTTCCTATTTTACCAGCAGTTCCATAAAACTACTAAAACAAATCCAGACAAGCAACTGCCTAACGTAAGTATTTTCTGGCTGTGGATACGCACTGGGGAAAAATCACTGGTTATCAGAGAGACTTGACTCATAAAATGAAAAGAAAAACCTGCCCTGCAAAAGAGGTAAAAACAAACATTCTACACAGTTTTGATATACACCAAAGGAAAACAAAGCCATAGAAGAATAGATAATTTTCTATTGTCTAGCCATAGCTATACATTCTTCACCCATGAAGTTCAGGGTTTTTTCATGTATACATTCTAAACTGAATTAGGATTTTGTTACCTTTCAACTTAAAAACTTCAAGAAGAATTTTTAAAATGACAATTTCTAATTTAACATGGTTTTATTTTGAGCTACCACCAGTTCCCTTAAGGCCAGTTAAAGTCCTCCTGTCTTTAAAAACAGTAAAAAAAAAAAAAAATAAAAAAAAATAAAAAATAATAAAAAAAAAATTAAGCAGACAGACGTGGATTTCCTTCTTATGATAGTTGCTTTAGTTATTATCTGTCCTTTCAGTGAAACTGAAGAAGATGCAGTTAGACACCAGAAGATGCTGATAAACAATTTTGAGGGCAAAAAAAGAGATATTAGCCTCTTCTCTTTCTCAATTTCTACTGTATACCTTTATTTTTTTCTCGCAGATAGGTAGAATAGACAACTAATCCCCAGGCATTTGTAAAGGATCTCAATTTGACAGCAGAGCATGCATTTATTTAAATCAGCTTTGGATTGTAAACACTTTTTGGAATAGCCAGTTCCATTCTCAGCCCCTAGGTGAGAGATTCAGATAAGAAGATTGTATCTAAACTTAGAAGGCATCTAGCACAGCACTCTGAAATTATATTTTGTCCTACTAGTCTACTGCCAGCTACTCACATTAAAACTGATAAAACTCTGAAGACTGGTAGCATTTTGTTAGCAGAAATCTTGAAATTCAGAGTCAGAAATATCAATATTTTTCCTTTCCCTGCTCCAACCACTTTCCAAGAGTGACTAGAGATACTAACTTGCTTCTGGAATGTACCATTCCAGATTAAATTTATAGGAAGATTGATGCATCCTTCCTGCTTCCTATCAGAAGATGAAAGCTCTACCACCACTGATTTTGTCAAGGAAAGATAACAGGGTAAATATTGTCACTGCAGCACCATCAGGTCACTGCAGGACTTGAGATACACTCATGGTTCTCGTGTTTATGTTATCAATATTCCATGCCATAACACCATGTAGCACACAGGGATTTAAAGAGTTAATGCTCCAGTTCCAAGGATTGCTGATATTTCCTGCTACCTGGTTCCCAGAAGTGAATAAGAACTACATCTCCCAGAAGATGCATCAATATTGTGTTTCCATTTTCCAGTTAGAGGGAAGGATAAAATTGCTTCTGAGCCATAAGATGGCCCCTTCTTTTACAGCTCTGTGTGTGCTCCCTAGCTGTCTCACCTTCAGCATTAAAGTCTTTGGTTTTAGATATACCTCTCTCCCATTTTATTTGGTTTATTAACTTCAATTCCAATTATATTGTATTATATTGTGTTATCTCGCTTTCTGCTATCACATTTAGTAAATTAGTTTGCTCCCTACCTCATTGCCATTGTTTTGTTTTTAAGCCCATCTCCCTTTTCCCTCTTCCCCCCTCCTCCTCTACCAGGCTATGGGTCTCCCCCACCTCATTAGGCCAAACCAGCACAAAACCAAATCCTAAACAGATACCTTCTCTTGCCTTTATTACAAATCATTCAAGCTTTTATACCCAGGATGACAATAAGGTTTTGATTTTATAGAGCAACAATTTGTTTTCCATGGGATTTTTTTGTTTCTTAATTTCCCGAGAAACTATTTACTTGGACAACATACAAGAAATCTGCCCTACAAGTCTATGGAAAAAGATGCATCTTCTCTTAAAAGCATACAAAACAAAAAAACAAAAAAAAAAAACCCCAAACCAGAACAAATACAGAATGCTGAGGTAGCAGTGCTTTCTCCAGGCTACATAAAATACATTGAAATATATTTAGGATTCTAATGATATTGGTTGGCTTTGATTAAAAAAAAAGAACAATTTTTCAAGGTCATCTATTTTCTGTGAAAATCTAAGTTGTCTTTTGTCACTGTTCCAAATATCATATTGGCTTTGGTATTCATAAAAGTAAGCATTTATTTGGGTGTGGCAAGAATATAGACCTGTATTTTTTGTATCAGATTTTGATAGTCCCCACATTTTTAGGTTTGAGTATAGCATTCTAAATCATACTTCCAAGGTTACCAGCAGCAATACTCAAGGCACCACATACATTCATCACTTTGTACTTGGATTTTCTCTTTACGGAAGCACTGACATGGCAATACAATAGCTAAAAACTGGGGAATTTATTAATTTAGAACCTGAAGTAATATCAAGTCTGGCTTCTGTCTTGTTACCTTCCTACCCTATTTTCTTCTCCACAATACCTGTCTCGGAATCTATCATTATCTACCACTTCTAGAACAACAAAACACATGCAGTTGATGAAGTTTTTTTGTTGTTTTTCTTTTCTTAATACATTACATGATTCATTTTCTATGTATTCATTTGTTAAATAATTCAGTCCATATCCTTTCATATTTTAATTTTCGTTAAAGTGATGCAGTGACTGGGTATTTTTTACTTTCACGGAGATTAAAAACCCAGTCCTGGAATGACAAGGTGTGCAATGCTGAACAAGTATAGATAATCTTTCCTGCATGATTCACACACATACAGACATCCTTCATATATTTGGATGGTCATTTGTAAATTAATGAGTTTACAAAAAAAGCAGCAGAGGAGAAATGTTGAAAACCTTCAGAACACAGTCTCAGAGCACAGACTTATTTTCTGGATGATTTCAAGTAATCCAATCCCCAGTTTTCATATATAGTATATACATATGTTATATATATATATATAGTTTTCATATATACATATATATAGTATATATGTATACGTATACACTATATATGTATAGTACATATAGTAGATACATATATAACATATGTATATCACATATAGTCTATATAGGCCGAATGCAGCATTACAACCCATTCTCAATTACATATACGTACCACACGCTTACTTTTTGCAGCTAAAATAAATGGAAAGAGAGAATTACCCTTTTTAGTGCCTGCTGAATGCAAAAAATCTTCCTGAAACTGCTGTAGCACTCTGTGCCCTGTGTAATGCATTCTCCGTAATAAAAACATGACTCCTTTTCCAGTTTTTATTATATCATATTTCATATTTAACTGATTAGTTATTTATATTATCACATTTGTTTCTGCTTTATTCTTAGTTTCAGAATATTAATAGATCAGTAAAAAGCTGTAAACATCCATTATGGCAAAAATATAAATAACTCATACAGGAAAAGAGCATAAAGTGGGTTATAATCAGATTTTGGGGAGGTTTGAGAGAGACCTCCCACCTTCAAAGGCGTGAGCTTTTCCCAACCTGAAAAGAACAGATGAGTGTGTTGTACACAAAATTATATTACAGAATTTGATGAGATTATTAGCAACAGGTCTGGTTTTATTTCTCAGCAAAATGTGGGGAAAAAGAAAAATAAAGGAATACGGGTTCAGGCAGTGACGTGTACTGAAACTAAGAGCTGTGCAAACCCGAAAGCCAAATCTAGCATCCTTTCAGAGCATTTACTTTAATCTTTCAGTGCCAGAAAAAACACATTGGAGACTAAAACCAGGATGTCATCTAATTACTTCTTTACCCAACTTCCCATCCAACTGCTTTAAAAATCTGGGCCTGTCTCTCATATAGCACAGAAATACACTTAAACTCCAAAAACAGAATCAGACTCACACAGTATGTAAAAGAAGAGAAAGAAGTGCAGCAGCAGCAGCTGGAAATAAAATGAAACCTAGCCTACTCCTAGCCTACTAAGCTCCATTCCACTATTACTTTTCAACATGAATTTAAAAGTGTACCTGGTATAATTCTTCCAGTGCACAGAATGTATATATATATATTTTTTAACCCACAAAACAAAAAAAAAAAAACAAAAAAAAAACAAAAAAAACCAAACAGATAAAAAATGACATCGCTCAAAAGAAGAGAATAACTAATTTGTAATTACAGATACAATGGAGGAGTTCAAAGTGTGGAAAAATACACCCATTTTCATTGAAGTGTTTCATTCAAGATATAGAGACAAAAGGAAAGTCTGACACTGAAGTGATTTCGTTTAACAGAAACCTCAAAATATCTTCAGTAGGTTTTAAATATCCTTGATCTGAAGGTGTTCCATAACAACGGCATCTACGCTTTAAGTAAAACAGAAATAAAAGTTGGCTTGTGTTCATCAGTCAAGACAGTTTAGTCTGCATGTACAGAAACATCTATGCAATAACAACACCACACTGTCTCAATTACTTTAATATATCCTCCAAATGTATTTTAAAAATCTGCCAAAATCTGAGACTAAGGGGTAAGGAACCCGTCTGTATCCTGCACTCTGATTTGCCCCAAGGGAACAACATGCCTGGAGACATCTGCTCTACTCTTACCTTCAGGTTGCCACCAAAGACCACAGATAGTAATTTAAAATAACAAGAACTGTTGGCATCACAGAATCACAGAATGGCCAGGGTTGGAAGGAACTTCAAGGATCATGAGTCTCCAACCCCCCTGCCACATGCAGGGACACCAATCTCCCCATTTAATACCAGACCAGGCTGCCCAGGGCCCCATACAATCTGGCCTTGAACACCTGCAGGGACGGGGCATCCACAGCCTGTCTGGGCAGCCTGTTCCAGCACCTCCCCACTCTCTCTGTAAAGAACTTCCCCCGATGATGCAAAACATTAAAAGTGTGCTACAAAATGAGGCAGTCCAAAACTGCTGCAGATGAAACAAATCACTCATACAGGAAAGGATAACATATTTAGAGGCTGCTGGGTAAGTAGCCAAAGGCTGAGAGAATGGCAGCATGGGCAAAGGCAACCCAGCACTGCTTCCCATGCAGAATCCCTGCAATTTTGAGCACTGCATTTTGCATCTCTGCTCCCCTTCCCCCTATTTTATCTTACCATTCTAATTTGTCATCACTTTTTTAATTTGCTTTGCTCTTTTTTATTTTATTGCAGGTGCCAGACGTACTGAAAGTCTGATCTTAATAAGGTCTTTAAGGCACAGTTCTACAAATTGCATCCTTCCAGCTATCAGGAGCACCTTATTTGAAATCAAAACTTTGCACCATGCTTGAAAACAGGTCTGCAACTCACTAATTCTCCCATGAAACATCAAGCCTTAAAACTCCATGGATCACACTAACATGATTAAAATCCGTTGTGTGCAAAGAGGAGCAAGAGCTCTTCTGACAAGCTTTTCTTTCATTCTTTGTATCATCTTACTTCCTATGTCTCCTTGTCAATTTTCCTTTAACCAAGAGAGGTTCTGTCACGCAGGCATGCCCATGGGACTTGATACAACTTATATTAAATAAAGGAGAGAAATAAATTTGGATTCCTGGAACTGCAAAGTTGGATAAGCCACGTAATACAAATCAGTAGATTCAAATTGAAATGATTTATTATCTTAAGAGTCAAACGATCTCTTCAAGCCATTACATAGAAGCTACAAAGAGCAAAGCTGTACTTGTTCAGATTTCCAGAAACCTATTTTAAATTGAAAGATTTTAAAATTTAAACAGATTTTGTACGTAAATACTTAGGAGAAGATATTTATACATAAGCTATTTTGCCTATAGCCCAGATTAAATCTTCTCATTAGCAAGCTAGCATGCATCTTATATAATATTGGAAGTAACAATTTCCATTGATGTTCACAAGCTTATTTGTATTTCATCAGGATCATAATCCAGTTCTGCTTACCAATGAATAAACTTGCATTCTACCCTGATATCAAGAATAAACAACTTTTGAAATTAATAACACAAGGACATAGCAGAATTTCAGAGTGCTCAGAAGGTATCTACTACATTTCATTCAAACTTACCCACTTCACTCATATTCCAATTTCTCTGCTCTTTCATGCATTTTAGTATTCTTCTCCTCCTCTATAAGTGTGGAGCACAGGGTCCCCCAGCACCAGCCAAAACTATTTCTGAGCCTGGAAATTCCACTTTCCCTAAATTCCCATGAAGAAGAAATTTCCCTTCTCCTCCTGTCCTGAGCACAAGAGAAAAATCAGAGCTGGGCCATCTTTCCCACAGGGGAAGTTCGCCTTGAGACCAACAGCAGCCTCACTGCTGGGACTGGCATCCAGTGGGGCAGCAGCATAGCATGATGCATAGAAGAAACTAGGTTATACCATTTCGAAAAATGACATTAAGCAACAACCACTACTGCCCATTTTCTTGAGCACTGTTCTGCTCTACTTGATAATGTGGATGAAAGTGCTAATTTGGACTAGCATTGAAAAAAGTTTTATGTCAGGTATTTTATACAATTGGTGTTACTCTCCACTTTGCTCTAGAAGCTATGTTTCTATTCTCTTTTCCCAGAAGATTCATCCCCTTAGTGGGATTAACAAATATGTAATGTGTTAAATGAAGTATATA
Organism: Centrocercus urophasianus; assembly: GCF_019232065.1. Lineage (NCBI taxonomy): Eukaryota > Metazoa > Chordata > Aves > Galliformes > Phasianidae > Centrocercus > Centrocercus urophasianus. The sequence goes on along the minus strand of NW_024884475.1, from coordinate 34,223,755 downwards.
TAATGTATTAAAAATGAATAATCAAAAAAGATTATTTATTCTGGTTTAAAAAATTGGTAGCGGCTTCCTTCTGTTTACCTGGCACTGTAAATCAAGATCTAAGTAAATGCAGCAACAATAACACAGCCTTCTGCTATTCCCATCCTTCCTTAGTTTCTAGGTGTAAAAAGCACGTCATTGTGCCTGGTTTTTCTAACCACTGTAGTAGTATATTTCTGCATAGTTTCATATTTATAAACTTGGCTAATATCTTTTTGAAATAATTCAGTGAAGTTTCTCCTCTCCTATTGTCTACGGCTCTCCTGAGAATAAATATTCAGACAGAGCTTTTTGGGTTGTCTTTGCAGTAGGCATCTCAGAAATGAAGGATGTTTACTCTTAAGTAAAAATCAATTATTTATGTATGAACTCTTAAAAAAGCATTCACATTAACTTAACACCAATGCATGCAATTTGAACTCTTCAATACTCATATTAGCTATTTAAAAAAGACAATATTTCTGCCATTTTATATTGGTGCACTGCACAGTAGTCAAGATGTTTTAACAAACTGTTTTATCCTGTAATTTTGAGGGTTCAGAATTAGAGTGAAAATTATGTACCTGGTAAAGTGTGCAATAAGATATTTATATTTTACTTTTATTAAGGCATATTTCCTACTGAGCTGAATATTCTGTTTCTCGATGGAGGTGGCGCTTCACAGCTTTCAAGAAAAGCACTTGTTATGAGTAGTATGCTATATTAACTATCACATCATTTATGATTATTTTCATGTTTCAACCCATTCTTTTTCTGTACTTCTTAGAAATAACATTATTTGCAGACCTATGGATGCTCTATTTTATAGCACACACTAATCTCCCCATATTTTCAGCTACTTAATTTTCTAGGTAACTGTTCCCTTATGTTTTCACAGAAAAAGGGAGAGCAACATATTTCTTTCAAACATGAATACATTCTGACTGAGCAACAACAACCATGTGGACACAAGAAGATAAAAGGATGATCCTGAGACACCCTCAAAATAGAGTATGCTTACCTCATGTTTGTCAGTTTCAAGATTAAGTGAAAGCATCAAAGTATTGTACTCACTACACACTAGTTTCTCAGCTACTGTTCCGAAAACAATTCTTTTTTAGGAAAACATCCTTTTTTTTTTTTTTTGTTTCCACCAAAGTTTTTTTTACCCAACAGTACACAAGATATCAGTGCAAGTTTGCAAAGCGGTTTACAAAATCAAAACAACTCAACATTTTAATCTTCATTTACAAATTTACATGCAATTATCCTCTCCCCTATCCATATCTGAAGTTCCCTCATACACTACCTGAAAAGCATCCAGAAGAAAGTGGACTTAGAAATCTTAGCTGAAGCTTCACATAAACACCAACTCAGGAGACCTTGGAGTCATTTCAAAAGCTGAAATTTGTGTGCTAAATTAATTGTTAGGTAAAGTTTTACTGTGGCCTCTTCAGATGATTTATTTAGCCATGCACACCCGTGTAAAAGGAAGTTATTGTTACATGGAGCAGAGGAAAGTAATCTACAGCAAAGACTTCAATGGAATTACAGTTAAAAATGCTGAAGATTGTATTTCCAAAATACTATTAGCTCCTTGATGTTAGCTAGGGTAGTCACTGCATACAGGAAGCAGAAGAATAGATAGTACTTGAAGTTATGAGGAGGAGCGATGACAGGACAATAACTAAAGCCATTTCCCTAAACAGTCAGCAGAATAGATTTCACCAGAGATAAGAGATCTCAGAGTTTAAGAGACTTAGCAGAATTCAAAAACAAGTTTGTGGTACAGACAAGGAAGCTGCTAGGAGATGCAAATAAAATAAATATAGATAATTTCTTTTCACCTGCCTACAAAAAGGAGAAAAAAGCCTACAAAAAGAAAATATTACACAGTTTTAAAATGTATTGTGCAGTGGTATTGTAGCTAGCCATCAGCAATTTCATATCTTATATTCAACAGGATATATAATCAAACCAAACAGTGTTGCATTTTCTCACAACTGCCAGTCCTTGATAACCTAATGCTTGCGTATTTATTTAAACTATTGCACCATGCCACGTCTCCTTTTTGCTCAATTTCTAGCTATCTGTCAACCTAGAACCATAGAGACCTAAAACTTTTATTTAAGGTGGTCTCTTTAACATAATTATCTACTCTGTGTTATTTTGTTGTTTCTGGGTAAATCAGATGGGAATCACTAAGTCCTTACATAAAAGCTGTATCTTTCTACACAAAAGTTCCTCCTATTACAGGTTTGGAGAATCAAGCCTACAGCAACAGTTCTACTGCATCACTACAGGTGTTAACAATAATATATCCTCTGTAACTGTGGCTTCTCGGTAAACAAATCACATAGAAATCAAATTAGGGTCTTCAGTATTCCTCCATCAAAAATGGTATTTTCTATTGGTCAAGCTCTTAAATACATGAGGGTAACTATACACTGATCTTGCCAACTTTTCTCACTTTCAGGACAGTAACAAATAGTGTATTTCTAATCTTGTTAAGCAGTGTAGGGTCATAAAACCCATGATTGTATCACTCTGAAAATTCACCATAGCCCTGAGGCACTATTCCACCGCGTATATTAGATTAGGTTTCCCTTCTACAATTGCTCACCTATACTTCTAACACTGCTCACAGAGCAGGACCCTGAAATTCATTTTTAATTGCTTATGCTTAGAGTTTCTTAGTGTGACATGAATCCATTTTGCTATCCTAATGTCAACAAAGAAAAAATGTTCATTACTTTCATTTATGGGAAAACATTATTTTTCTGAGACATTTAAGACAAGTAAATAGCCTTGATTTGGAAAAGATAAAGTAATAAACGTGCCATGATACAAAGGAGACATTAGATGAAGATTCTGTTAAGAAAAATTAAAGGAGAATTGAAGAACCATGCCTATTTTCTCTTTCCACTGTTAACTGTTTTAATTAGCTGGGAAGAGCAACTAGCGTACCTAGCTGGTGTGAAACAGGTTATTTTCAAGTGAATCTCTCAGATGAGTTTAGGTATAACGCTGACGACATACTGATCTTACAAGAGGTTACAAATGGCCTTATTGCTGTGAGCTGATTAAGAGAAGGCAGAACTCCTGAAATTACAGAACTACAGATCAACAAGAAAAAAAGAGATCAAGCATACAGAAGATCTATAGAACAGTTCTATTCCTAACAGGTATATATATATATATATATATATGTATATATATATATATATACACTTGTATGTATATAATATTATATTAATTATGTATATTATTATTTTATTTTTTATTATTTATATATACATTCCTAACAGTCCTAGTCCTAACAGGCCTTCACCATAGGCCAACACTAAAACAGATGCAATTACTCAATCCCTACTTGATTTTTGTTTTTCTCCTGAGAAACTGTTTTCTAGGGCACGTCTCAACAATTTCCATGTTCTCTTTACTGACAATAAACACACCTGTAACACTGCTCCTTCCAGAAATAGGAACTTATGAAAGCTGCAATTTATCTGTAATGGATTTCAAGATTATTTACATATGAAATTGAAAACGTCTTAAACTGCTTAAGAGATTAACACTGGAAGTCAATAAAGATTTATTATTAAAGTTCAAACACTTGATGGCAACAGACGATATATCAATCATTCTTAGTTTTGTTATTTTGAAAAAAAAATAGAAAATGACTGACAATTTTATACTATTAAATATACTCCTTCTATATAATCTAGCTTTAGGTAGTCACCTAAACTGCAAGGCTGATCCAGTTGAAAATTATTGGTAATTGAGCTGCGCATATGCATGCAGTGGCAAAGATGTTCTATGCCTTTTTAATCTCCATTAAAAATACTTGTATTGACAAGTTTGAATCACTATTTTCAACAGGAACAAAACTAGAAAAAAAGTATGTATTTACTCAATTGAATATTCTCAACCAGTTTCAGTTACAAGACAGCAAAAAAAAAAAAAAAAAGTGTGATTATAAATTAGTTACAGGAAACAGATAAATGCTTACAGGCTTCTCAGAAAGGTAGACTGGTCTTCGCATGTTAATACAGAGAATACCTCAGAATTTCCTTAGAAAACTCAGAATAAAAAGGTTAAGGAAGCCAAAATGCAAAAGAGGATACTTTCCAAATACAGAAAACAAAAAGTGAAAATTTATGATGGCATCTATATAGGAGTTTTATTTTCACAAGGTTCAGTTAAACTCAGTATTAGGTCTTAAAGAGAGAAAGAGGATTTAATACTTTTTTTTCTTTCCCTGGAGAGGGAAAACTACATACACAGCTTTAACTGGGAGAAATAGAGTGTTAAAGCTAAATTAACTGTTTTTATAATTTATATGAAGTGAAATTATAACATTCTTCAGAAAGTAGCAAGAAGAGAGGCCAAATTTAAGTATTCCTTTTTATTTGAAATTCAATGCTATAATCATTATAAATATGAAAATGCTAATTACTGTTAGATTTTTGAATGAGATAGGATACAAAAGTATACACTCTTGCAGTCTCTCGGGAATGCAACTCTGGTGAGTGCATTTTTATATATTCTTTTTAATTTTATCTTAATAAATCAAATTCCAGTATGGAATTACCAAGCTCTGTTACTCTGCTGGAGAGTCTGGAAGAATGCTGATATTACCTCAGCATCCTGTACAATAAAGCCAGTTAGGATGGATTTTAAGTTAGAAAGCAGGAGAAACATCTTCATGATAGGTAAATACTTATCTTTACAATTATTAATTCCTGGATAGTCTAGAGATATATGTATTAACATTAATGTTACAAAAAAAAATAATAATAATAATAAAAGTCCTGCTAATAAAATATTCTATACCAGCTTATTTTCTTCCCTTATCTGACTCAATGCCTCCCACATACCCTTACCTCAGGATGTGTAGGATATGTTACGAGTTACTCAAAAGCCCAACTGTGAAATCTGATTTGTTAATCAGATCTTCAGCATTTATCCTTTTAACAATATATATATTAAAAATACAAATGGGTATTCAGAGACAAGTCATAAGCATGGGGATGATAGAGAAGGAATAACAAATAAGAAATCAGCATAAATGTGATTAATAGTAGCAAAAATGTGATTAATCCTAGCAAAAATCAAAATCTAGTGTAAAAATAGAGGTGCTTCTGAAGCGCTGAAGAACAATAAGTCACAGTGAGGTGTATGCACAGGACTGTTTCCACATTAGAGGAACTGAAAGGCAGATCTCCATACACTGTACTTAACATCGCAATTCTAGAAAGGTATCAGCTATCTTGGAAGTCTTGAAACAACACACTTGTGAAACTGCAGTATAATATTTGGATAGCTTATGAAACATGCACAAGTTTGATAAAGGCAAAAAATGGGGAGGATAACAGTAGTGTTTGGAAGGATTTTAAGTGTATAGAGAAAATCAATACATTGTCAAGGAACCTATGTCATACACGACACAGCAATAACATAAAGATGCATTAAATTTGAGCACAGCATCAAGACAAACTGCACAAAAATGTTTTCCAAGGAAAAACATGGAAGCTTCATCACTTCAATCACTAAAAATGATATGGATGAAACATATGAGCACCCACAACTGCAGAAATTAGTATGGCACCAAAACACACCTACTGCAGATGAATTGGTGGACTCCCTTCCACTCAGGATTCACAGTCAGCTCAAAACCAATGTGGCAGAGATTGCAAGTGCCCAGACCAGTCCTTTTTCGGGAGGAGGTAAGGGTCAGATTTAAGATGTACACTTTTAACAGAAGAATAGTGAGAGAAAACGTAAAGTTCAGTTTCCTGTGACAGAACTCCTGCAGCTTTAGATAAACTTAACATAAACATAGAAATTGTCCTTACAAACTTTTAAATGGAATCTCAAATTTAGGATTAAGACATACTAAGCTTTTACCCAATTTTCTGCTAAAGGAGATCTTTTCAAGCTCAGGCACATCAAAATGGAGATATCTGCTTCTATCACAAACTAATTTTGAGCAAGCATTTTCAGCTCTGCCTAGCATAGAGATGAGATAACTCAGACAATTTTTTATAACAAGTCCCGAGTTAGAGCAGTACGATTGCTCTTGGTGAGATTTATGGAAAGTCACTACTGATTGGTATTACTGATTGACAATGATTAGTACTCCTGCAAAGATAAGTCTTATTCTCAGTACATAGTTACAAAATATCTATTACAGTGAGGGAATGGGTGGTTTTACACATCTCCTTGTTCATTTCTAGAGGAAGAATTGTAGCAGTAACATGCACTATTGGCATCTTGAAAAGCTGTATGAAATATTTAGTGAAACAACATTTCTTTCATAAAGTACCATTTTTTTATGGTACTTCTAAACTTTTTTACTCTTATGCATCTGCAAAGGCATGTAAAACTGTTTACAGAAGTTAAAAGCTCTGGACCAGAATTGCTACACTAGTTGAACCATTTTTTGAAATTGGACTACCTGCATATTTATCAAAATTCAGTTATACATCGTGTTGGAAATGATGCTGGTTATAAACAGTAGCTAGGTAACAGATCAGCTCCACTACTTCCTCAGTCTTCAGTAAATTCCATTACAACTACAATGTCATTTCTTCCCAGCCTTTCTCTGGTTCATTCAGCACACCTTATGTACTTCGTGTGACAGCTGTTCAGCAGGGTTGTGCCCTCTCGTAAGGTAGCTTGTGGATCTGACAAACACTATATAACTTTGGATCTCAACTGAGGAAGTTAATTAAAATTCAAGAGATCCTGAGCATTCCTCATATGCAAATACAGACACCCATGGATGGAATTAATTAAAGGTAATAATAATAGTAAAAATATACATTTAAGGGCACTAAGCAGGTCTAAGATACCCTAGAAAAGAATTCTCAGAAGCTCTAAATCTTTAACTATGTACCACATATCACTTTTGAAACAAGCCATGTTCTGTAAAAACCAACTGAAAGAACATTTGCAAAAAAAAAAAAAAAAACAAAAACCAAAAACTTACATTCTGTTGATGACAAAAAAAAGAAAAAGAAAACTAAATGCGATTCAATTACAAGTCACTTTACATTCAACAGAAATAGGTGACTTGTTCTCCTCTTTGGAATACAGTAGTCATCCAAAAACTTGTAAAGTGTGGATCTAACATTTTTTTCTAGACATTTAACTTGCCAAAGCTCTCAAAAGAAGCACATTCCATTTCTAAAAGTGTAGTAAAAACATAACTTCACAAGATAAGCACAGAATTCTTCATTCTTCATTCTCTTGGAACAAAATTACAATCTTTACACAGCTCTTTAATTTGTACATTCATCTCCATTTAAATGGTACAATGTTAGTAAAAATAACCTAATCAGGATTTGTTCTGCATTGACTTTTTTTGTAAGGTCACTTGCCACATTTGATGAACGCAGTTCTAATTACATCATGCACAGCAATAAGTTTCTTTATCCCCAAAAGAATGTCAGCGCAACATCAACAGGACAGCTGCAGCTACTTGCTGTCTTCCATAAGGGAAGTTATCATTCAAAATGGCAATTTTTTATTCAAGTACATCCATAATATCATAGACACATTTCCAAATTATTTGCATATTTCTATTAATAACCCCTTCTCTTGTTCTGAAACACTTATTTAAAACAAATGAAAGTGCCTTTACAAACACTCAGCACATCCCTACCTAGCCCTTGTTTATTACTTGCTGTTCTCTTTATGGCCATCCCTACATGACTGTACTTTTCACACACAAGAATGCTAGATCTGCTATGATAGAAGCGGGTAGAAGCCCTTAAAAAAGAGCATGGAAAAAGGATGTGTACTTATATATGTATACGTAAAACAGTGAGTGTAGGAATAGGAGATAAGCGAATTATTACAGCTTGTAGCGAAACCTGTAACTGAAATAGGCGAGCAAAGTCTGCTCATGATGCAGCATATAGAGAGAATGAGTCCATTTAGTTAAAATAAAAATCAAGATTAGAGAAAGTGAGATTGACAGATTAAACAGTAAATTGAGTATGTAAGTGTCCAAATGTCCAAAGCTGGTAGAATGGATAGAGTAGCAAAGGATATATACATATATATATATCTGTTTTTATGGCCTAGGGAGAAAATTATTTCAGAACTTGGACCCAAAACACGCCTGCTTAAAGACATAGGACAATGAAAAAAATGAAGTTGATTTAAATTAGAAATATGACAGAGTGCTCCACTCTAACCACCAGGCAGGGGCTAAGGCCTTATTCTTTTCAACATTATTCATTTTTTCCTTTTTACATGAAGGCTCAAACAAAGCCATGCAAAGAGATGAAGTAATTTTACTTGGTTGTGCTCAAGTGCTTGCAACTTAACTGAAACCTATATGTAGTTCAATAAATTTCAAGTTAAAGGAAACGCTGTGCATTTCCATTTCCCATTTCAACTGGTGCGGAGACTGATAAAGGCTTTAACAACCTTTGCTAAATATATCACATTTTTTTTTTTCCCATCTTAATACCAGAATACATATTTAATTTTGTAAGTTATAATTTTAATTTCTTCTGGTTTTTACCTAGTCACCCTTGGTTTGCTTATGAATCCCAAAATACATTTCTCTGCTGCCCAATAGTAGGTACCTAATCAAAAGAGTTCTCTAAATCGAAGTCTTCAAAACAGAAAAAGAAAACAATGCAAGGAGAAACACTGGGTTGAGACAAAGCAATATCAGTCTATGCACTAAGTATGCTCTAATTTAAGTCCATGCTCTATGCTCTGTCAAAAGGCAGAGTTCCACAACTTCAGAGAAGAGTTAATACCAGACCAGCAGTGCACATTATTGTCCCTCAATTCAAAAGTTCACATATTTCTTTCTTGTGTGTTCATGACAGCGTTACTATCAGCTTTTGCTGGAGTCCTTACGCTGTTAAGAATTCACTCAATTCACCTTCAAAGGAGTGTCTTTTTTGTTGTTGTTGTTTAAATGCCCCATAATATCTCATATTCTGTGTCTTACTTCAAGAAAAACCTTTACTCTTCTGGCTTGCAACACGATTAAAGGATTTTCCACTCATTCCTTCAATCTTCAGTATTACACAGATGCACATGCACTAAATTGCCTGCTATGATTTAACTGCTGGCATATATGCAACCTCAAAAATGCTACATTTCCAGAAATGAAGATTTCTCATTCTGACAGCAGGGTAGAAAAAGCCTCTAATAGGCTCCCAAGACACTCATGTAATTGAATTAATGTATATGCCTAAGCTACATGAGCTATAATATGTGGGAGCTAATACCACCCAAGCAGGATGGTACTAAAACTGAGTGAGAGACAGACTCTTCCAGGAGACCCTGCAAGCACCCAAAATCTCATCCCCTCTGCCCAAAGGTTCACTGCTTGCAGGAAAAAATGCAAACTTGCAAGTAATTTCAGTGTCTGATCTTGTACTGGAAAAGGCTTTTTCCACTCCAAGCTTACAAATTAATAACAAGGAAATCTTCAGAAAAGAGGATTTTTTGTTGATTAAAAAAAAAATGAAAAACCAGTCATAATCCACAGGAAGAGGATTTCTGGTAATGAATAAGCTAACCAAAGAATTAAAATCTCATTTTTCATATAATAACACTGTAATTCTCTTTTCAAAATATTCGTTTTTCTTCTTTAATCTAAAAAAAAAAATAATAATAATAATCAATACATGGCCAGAATTTCCAAATCTATTTCATAATCATCCCCAGCATGTTCCTCCTTAGTGCATGGTATGATCCTGATATGTTCATGATGTCAAAATAAAAATCTACAAAAGTCTGCAGCAGATTTACTACAGTCCCCCAAAGAGCAAGTTTCTGAACTCATTCTCTTGAAAACTTTCATCATGGATCCTAACCTCAATTCCCCTGGAATCACAAGAGACAAAATTAGTTTGGTGCACCTGTGAGAACACATAAGCATCTATGCAGAGGTATTACCACTAGACTTGTATTGGTTCTAAAAACTCAGTGGACTTCTAACCTCTTTTTATCATTCTCCAGAGCACAGACAGAACTGTTTTTCCTCCTTTCAACTTGCCACAAAAATACCTTCTTCCATGTTATGGGACCAAGTCTATACTACTATCATCAGGTTCCAATAATGACGTAAAACACAAACTCATTCTTCACATGTCGATATTCATCAGAAAAGAAAAATTTAAAATAAAACCTATCAAGGGAGATTCATAAAATTGTAAATAATGTCTGAGAAACAACTTTCAAAATATGAAAAGCGTCTGCATGTGCTTAATTTTTTTTCCCAAAACTTCTTAATTTCCAAGTCAAATTTGACATATAAGTAATTCCATTATTAGTCTTGGATGTAAGGTACTGAGCTTGATTGCTTTCTCATCTGTTAAAAAAAAATTACTTAGATTTTCTGACATTCTGTATAGACAAATAAAACATTAGCCTATAATAAACTTAACTTCTGTATTATTTTTGTGATCTGATTACATATTTGGGATAAATCAGTAAGCCTTTCTGCAAACAATTTACAGAAGGCACCATATGGGATGTCTTTGAGGAAATGGTGCCAGGTATATCCATATGCTGCACTGCAATAGCAAATATTTCATGTATCCCCAAGTATCTGGCTTCCAGGAGTGAGACTGACTTTTTTTTCTTTCCATTATTCACATATGGTAACAGATCTGGTTCTCATTTTGTGCACAGTGCTTTAAAAAACCTAGAACAGCTTCCTCCCATAGGCATTGACCATGCCAAACATTCAAGTACCACTTACTCTCAATGTTGAGGAATAAGGATTTTAATCAATGTCTTCCTTAAGAGCAATGTTATTTTAGAACGCAGAATAGCTTATTTCCTAATTCCCATTTATTCACTATTTCCTCTTCAAATAATTAGCAGATGTATGCAGCTCATAACCACTAAATGAGATCACTGTTCTAATTCCTCATATTCTGATATTTTGAACCCAACAAAGCCACAAACCCACCCTGCACATCTTTATCTCCGGAATTTATGTTGCCCTTACCCCCAAACCATCCTTAAACGATCAGATGTTTTCATCTTTACTATGTGCTGTGAAGAGGGGAAGTAAACCATTTGCTTCATGGCTGGATCAGTACATGATAAATTCTGTTAAGTGATTTACCCTGGGTTATGAGAGATGAACAACCACAGCAGAAATCGATCCCCTGCCTCCCATTCCAACATGAGCTACTATTAGAACCATATTTTGCCTTCTCAGCCATTCTCTACTCTATTTTCCTAGCTATGAATAGGTCATCCATCTGAAGAATAACCCGTATACTGAGGCTCTTATCAATTCTTAAGAGTACATCCACAGATCAAACCCATCAACTGCGGAAATTCACTGGTCCTGTGAAGCCACTGATACCCTCATCTCTACTAGGCCTCAAATGTTCTTTATTGTCTTCTCCTGGACACTCCTTTCCTCCCTAATACCTACAAACACTTTCATGCTCTGAATTAAATACATTCCTTTCCAGATATTCTTTAATTTCTGACTGTATTAGCTGTTACCTTTCTGTCTTTATAAATACTAAAAAACTCTATGCACAGTGCTTGCTCCAAAAGTAATGTCTCTCATTTTATTATGTTGGCCCACAACATCAGAGACTGATGGCAGTGGTATGGCCATAGAGGTTGAACTTCCCCACCAGCATTCCATTTTATTTTGTTGCCAGATGACAAATGGCAGCAAAGGGGCAGTCTGACAAAATGGTGTCTGACACAGAAGCGCACATGAAGTGAAGGGGCGTCATCAAACTCCTCCATGTGGAGGAAACAGCACCCACTAATATTCATCAAGGCTTGCTAAATATTTCTGGAAACAAAACAGCAGCTGTGAGTGCAGTGTGGCAGAACACGATGTGTTTCAACAGTGGTGACAACAGGTCAACTCCACTGAAGCAGATTTTTAAGTGCACAACTTGCAGGCTCTTGTATATCACTCACAAAAATGTATAGCTAATGGTGGTGACTGGTTGAAAAATAGTGTTTTATAGGTGAGAATTTGCTCTATCAAATAGTGTTATAGTTTCCACAGAAATAAATAGGAGTCTTCACTTTCAGAGCATTTTAAATACATGTAAATGAAAGATAAAGACTTCATCTGATAGTGCTTCCATAGATTTTTGCTTTTTTCACTTTTTTAAAAAAACAGAACTATAATAAAATTGATAAAGTTAGGTTATCTACAATTTGACCTGACACATTTCAGCAACGGTCTACAATAGGGACACTTTTACCATAATATTTTTCTTTTTAAAATCTGTAGTTCAAGGAGGAGGATGAGAGGCTTCTGTCCTGGTGGACCTGCTGCTGGGTGGGATATCAGCCTGTGGGCTGCATAATGAATTTACATTATCTTCTATAGAATCACAGAATTGTAGGGATTGGAAGGGACCTCCAGAGATCATAGAGTTCAACACCCCTGCCAAAGCAAGTTCCCTACACCAGGTGCTGACATAGGATGCTGACAATTTAATAATCCCTTTTAAAGTCTACATACAAACACTTTAAAGGTCAGAAGTTATTCTTATAGGAATCCCAGATTAAAAACAGAAGAGAAGTAGAAGAGTGTTCTGATTTACATCTATTGATGTGGTGTTTTTCTTTAAAACTTGAATGATTGATGCCTCAGTATACCAATTAAATAATTATTTTCTGTTCTTATGTATTGCTGTTCAAACAGATTATTGAGCTGTAAAACATATTCCTAGCAGAGACATCAAGAAATAATAGTTTGTCTTGATTACACACTAAATTTGAAGATCAGTAACCTGCAGTTTAAAGCTAAGTTATATCCTGTTCTCACAAAACATGGATTGTCACAATTGCCTTCCAAAACAATATTTCACTTTACTACACTGATATTTCAGTTACAATGCTGTAGGGAAACAAAATTCAGAAACATCATAAGAATAATACAGAAAAATACATCAACCATATCTATAAATACAGCATTCCATTCAACATATTGCTACTCACAAGGGTTTGTAAACAGCCTTAATTACTATCAGATAATGAAATGAATTTTTAATTCCTTTAGCTAATGTACTAAAGTAGTCTTAGAGACACAAGATGATATATATATATATATATCCTTTATGCCTGTTCATTGTCCTGGGTTTTTTGGGGAAGGGTAAAAGTCATGAGCCCTAGACTTCCAAAACCAAGAGACTAAAAAGCAAAGAAACAACAGAAACTAAAAAGAGAAAGCATCTCTAAAACATTCAGTTCTTCAGTTAAATTGATTTCACACACACACACCCCTCTAATATACCTTGGTGAAAACTCCCCTTATGGCCTGATCAGGAAAATTCTATTTTCCATTCATCAGTGACACTCATTTTGGAAAATGAGACTTTTTTTGTGTGTAAATATCTCCTTCCTGAATATGCACTTGATGTATCTAAGCAAATTTCTAGTAGATTTTCCTTCTTCTGTTTAAAAATGGATTAGTTACATGGAATCATAGAATCATTAAGGCTGGAAAAAATCCCCAAGATCATCCTAGTCCAACCATACTACCAATACTGCCCACTAACCCAAGTCCTTCAGTATCACACCTCCACTTTTCTTGAACACCTCCAAGGATGACTCCACATCGCCTCCCTGGGCAGCCTGATCCAATACTTCATCACTTCTTCAGAGAAGACTGAAGTTTTTCCTAATATCCAATTTGAACCTTTTCAGGCACAGTTTGAGGCCACCCCTTCTCATCCTATCAGACAATGTACACGGTGCAACATTACTGACTGTTTCTCATCTTAAACAAGGACAAGAAAATGGACACAGGAATTCATGAGCTGTTCTTGCGAGATGCTCAGGATTCTCCAGGACACAGGTATGTTTATTAAAAATTAATCTAAAAGTGAACTACTTACATAATAAATACCAAATTATTAGTATGTAAAAAGTCGTTATTCATACCTCTAGCATTTCTCAATGTAAGATTTAAACTTTTTACTTTCTAAAAACCTCAAACTCTTCTACAAATCAGAAAGTTTATAAGGCAATGCTATTATTGTTCTTATTACAAAATTACTAAATTTAAAGTATGAAATGCTATCAATTGTAACAAATTACATATTTCTTTTTCCAACATTACTTAACATTCAAAGTATGAAATGCTGCTGATTACCAAAAAATTACATACTGCTATTAAAGAACAAATTTCATTTACGGAGCAGACTATTTTCAACATAATATACCTACTTAGTTAAAATACGCCATTTACTTAAAATACATGGAATTTTCACAGATAGTTCGTAATTAGCAGCAGTAGTTAAACTAGAGGTAAAGCAAATCAAAGGAATGTACTGATCTGCTCTGTAGTGTTTTTTGTTTGTTTTTTTGTTTTTGTTTTTTTAAATGTATTTGCCTTAAGCTCATATGATTTTAAAGTGTATTCAAAAGAGTTAATCAAAATGATTTTAGCAAAGAAGCTACAGTACTCATTACCATCAAAGGAACCACAATAACATGGATCTAAACTCCATAACTTCTGAGTTGAGGAATCCAACTCAGGATTCAAGAGTTGATTTCCTGAACAGCTGCAAACACTGTAATGGAGGATGCTGAGTCCACAGGTCTGAACAGAAGCAAACTATCGCAGTTATTTCCACCACAGGGCTCACTGCACTATTAATCACAAATCATAGCCAGGACCATTTGCTACTGCTGGTTAAAGCCCACCAACAAGACTCCTGTACAACTCATCAACAGGAGCACCTGGACAACCACATAGTGGCTCCAAATCACAGCTCTGACACAGCTTCCCTCCCATGCCTGCAGCACTCTTTTAAAAATAATTTTCATATGTATAGTTTTAATAATTGCCCCACTAAAGAAAAGGTGAGGAGTAACACTACTTTCTGTCTGTGTTTAAGATGTCTTCTGTAACTGGCCCCAGTTTTCAGAGCAGCTGAATGTTATTACAGTGCTAGCACCAATGATTAATAATAGTTGCTAATGCACAATAAAACTTGCTGGGAGACATCAATTGCATCTTTGGACATGAGTAGGTTAAAATAACAGGAACATATGGGCAGATATTAGTTACATTACCAGTGACCTCATATATGATGATCCAAACTATTCATTATAATTGCAGTCTGGAAACTGCACTTTTAACATTAAGTTACATCTGATTTTTCAACAATAAGAATTAATCATCAAGATAATGCAAGAAAAGATCCTATTTCATCAGAGTCATTTAATGTAACTGAAATTTTAAAGACTAATTCCAGAGTCGTTATACAAAAGTAAGGTACCTTATTTTCCATATTTGTCACCCAATGGATGACAAATACATCGGCAAAGGAGAAATGAGGAAAAGTTAGAATATTACTTCTGGTCATGATAGTCACTAAAAAAACATCCAGAAAACAATGCTAGAAAGTGGAAGGTACTATACAGTTTAAAGCTATGAATTTAATAGACTTTTTGACTACCTATGACAAAAACAAATTCCTCTGCAAAACATCACAAATTGCTTATGGGAAGCAGGACCCAAACGAATCTCTCACTTTTCTTTTTGTTGTAACATACTGAAGCAGCATAGAAACAACTTGTTTCTTTCATTTCAACTTTGCCTGAAATGTGATCTTTTTTAATGAAATAATGTGTCATTGTTGAACATCGTAGGAACACCAAAGAGAACATGACTGGCATGCCTGGTCTGTAAGACATTACAATATCCAACCATACTGCCACAGAGAGAGGTTGAGGAAGGCCAGCATTTAAACAGTGTATCATCTGCTTGCCAAGCACCACTGCCAGGATTCTGCAAAGCTTGCTCTCATTGCTGGGACAGCTCAAGAGCTGGCATTAAATATTGTTGAATAAAAACTTTTCTCTGAATGTGTAAGTCACTCACTTTGCCTTAAGAAACTTAATAAATGACTCAATTTAATCACATCAATAATAGACCAGCATGTGCTTGCCCTGATTTAAACCAGAAGCTGGTCTAAAATATAAAATTTATCACTAGCGCATTCAGGTTTAAGCTACAGAAGCTTAATTTGTAAATATCTCAGCTACAGCCTTTAGTCCAAAGAGCTAAGAAATTTCCTTAATGATGAAAGATCTGTGCATAACAATGCACTGATACTGCTTGATTGGCACTGTGTGCAATGTCCCTGCGAAACAGACGCGATTTTCCTGATTGAAAACAAAAAAAGCAATCCAAGAATTGCAAACTCCTGGAGAAAGCTGAATGTACGAGTGTGCATACAGAGTATTTCTTTTGTTGAAGTGGCGACTTTTTATAATACTAGGGCAAAGCCACATTATTTTCATAACAGTTTAATACATCACCCTCTCCTACCCTTCTCAGAGAGCATGCTAAAATCTAAAGACAGTTTTCATCTCTTCACAGTCCTCTCACCCCATCTAAGAAGCTAAGAAACAAAGAAAAGATGCTCAAGTGTTCATTTCATATGTCTTGTAAGACAGTCTACTCTGCAAGCAGACACAAGTTTTTTTCTCACTGTGCTCAACATACTTACTGATTATCCTGTTCATACCCAACATAGATCAGAAACCACATCACAACAGCCTGTGGCCTGCCAAGTCACAAACTGACCACCTTTCCTTAGTGGAAAATTCAGCCTCCTCCTCTAGAAAGCAGCCATGTACATTTCCTGCATTTTCAATGTTAAAAATAAATTAAAATGAAAAGGGCAAACTGTGATTCAATATTGGTTCTAATCTATATGATAACATGGTTTGTCTTCATTTTCCCTCTAATGAAAGCTTCTTTATCAGCTATTAAACTATCTGACCAGAAAAACTCATTTATACTTCTAAGCTTGAAGTGTCACTGACAAAGTAGTAACCAGTGGACAATAAAAATACTAAGTTAGGATGACAGATAAACACCTCAAATTTTACTGTTTTTTTTTTTTTTTTTTTTTTTTTTAATCTATTTTTCTTTCTTTTTTCCCAGAAATGTTTGCTGTCCAGATATTGGTTTGAGTCTATATTTAAAGCCCTACCAGTCATGTATTAGAGTAAGAATAGTGGAAATACTGATCCCATCTCATTTCTAAAACGCCAGCCCTGATACAGTGGGAAATCCAAGAGTGCTTCAAATGTCTTTCCTAATGACAGGAAGCATTTTCTGGTGATATAAATTAATGAAAGCAACAGTTTCTCAAATTATATCTGCCTTACACGTCTTACTGCCTTACTTATTTCAAAAGGTATGGGGTTTATTGTTTGTTTTTTTGTGAAGGAGGCATAGATGGGGATTGAGAAACACACAGTTCTCTGTACAACTAAGTTAGATCCCAAAAGAAGTGTGATGTGATGATTCAGAAAGTGATAGAGAGACTAAGCATGGCAAAGTAATGTACCATCTGTTCTCCAGGAGGGAACTGGATATGCCATCACCGCCACATCTGTTTTTTCCCAGCAGAGAACTTCAGGGGTCCATAGCCAAACCTGGGCAAGCCAATTCATTCAGTCACCACTTGATAACAAAGGCATAGATTATCCCATAGGATATCAGCTGCCCATGAACTTTCAATTTTGTTGTTTCATTAAATAGAACTGTAAACTAAGCAGTGCTTAGATGCTCCAGTAAAAACTGGATATCAATTAAAAGATAATTTACTCCAGCACACTAATAATTCCTGCCTACATAAGTGCTAGAGACAAAGCAACAACCATCACTCCACTGAAGTCAATGGCAATTTGCCAACAACTTCAACAAGATGAAGTTCTCATTTAGACCATTTTATTTCTGGAAAGAAAACTAAATTAAAATTTTAAAAAAGGAAAGAAAAACTATTTGAACAGGCTGAAGCAGAGGGCAGAATTCTGCTAATGATTATGCAGAGTGTAATTATTATTCATATATAAAAAGCTATTGAAATAAGCATGTTTTTAATTTTACATTTGTAATCCAGAAATGTAAGAAAGAAATGTATGAAGGCACTGGAAAATCCCAGTAAGATATAATTTTATTCATTTCCATTTGTTTATAAATCAAATCAAACACTTTCCCCTCTATTTGGTAACATGAACTTTTAGCTTAATTTAAGCACATTTTTGGTAATAATTTACTATAATTTACTATCTTATAATTCCCATTCTACTGTGACCTAAGCCACTGCTGAAAACATGAGATGATGCCATCCATCTAACACATCTATTAATAAAAACCTGAGCTGCATTCTGTCCAGATGAACAAACTCACACCAGAAGGTGGCACCAAAAGATTCAGCTTCACAACCACGTTTGGATACCGGCTTGAGATTAACATTCATCAGTCTTTTTGCACTCAACAATATATCTGAGAATCATTTAATTGCACATAAGTACACCTTGAAAAACATAATCAATGCAGATCATATAGATAAACATGTGCAAATCCTGACCTGCTATGATGAAGAGATTCTTGTGGACCTGTTCATCGTTCACGTAATAAAATGATAAAATTCTTGTTTTTAAATGCACAGATGTAAAAAACTTGCATCTCCAGAAGAATCCCAGTAAAACTTATTTGACCATAGGTGCATTCATGCTTTTGTTCAACCAGATACTGATAGATACTCCAGTCATTCATCTTTTCATAGGCTCCTCTATCAACTGTTGCTTCAGGCCTGGGTTTTATGCACACAAGAAAGTATTCCAAACAATAAATTTCTAGGTAAATAAAAAACTACAGTATTTTTAAAAATATATTTTAGTAATTAAAAGAAATATATCAACCCTATGCTTTTTTTTAAAGTAAATACTGCGATTTACAAATTCAGAACAGAAAAAACCTGAAAAAATAAATGAAACAAAAACATCAAGCATCCAGGAAATCATGGCATTAAAGACACACAATCCCACCCTCAGCATTTATTTTGGCTAATTTCAAAGGTCTCTGAACTTTTTTATTTTCATAGAATCATAGAATCTCCAAGGTTGGAAAAGACTAAAAGATCACCCAGTCCAACCGTTCACCTATTCCCAATAGCTTCTACTAAGCCATGTCCCTCAACACAACATTCAGCCTTTTCTTTACATTCTATAAAGGCATCCACTCTTTTCACCGGCTGGAAAGGAGCCCTGAAGACTAACACTGTCCAGTGACTTCTGCTACAAATACCACAACAATTGTGAGACCTTATCTAAAAAGCTGTCTGAATTTGACAATGAAGAGCCCTACCAGCATGCCAGCCAAAATCTGTGTTTGTCTTTTCGAGATTAAATTTATGTTTGCCCTAAAGCTATCTTCAGTGTAAGTCTAAGAAGGTAGAAGAAAAATAAAGTAATCCAAGGGGAAGGGGGAAAAAAATGTAATTAAGTTTGATGAATGGAAAATAGGAGATTTTGCTCTACAAGGAAAGGTGAAAAAAATGTTTATTTATTTATTTTTCAGGGTTGCTTCTGTGCAAATATTTCCTAGCACCCGGAGAAAAAACAGGAATTAAAAAGTTTAAGGAAATACAGTCCAGTCCTGAATAATGTTGACCATTATTATAATTCACATCTATCTAGCTCAATTACATCAAATACAGCTTAGTAACTGCAAGTTCAAAAACTGGTTCAGTGCATAGAAAGAAACAAGTAGGAAGACTGGATGTCTTTTCCCCAACAGTCTGGAAAGAATGAGGTCTTACTAAACCACGTTATTTTTAAGTAGCATTGTTACTTAGACAATAAAACAAGTCATATTTACGGAACGTTTCTCTTCCTTTCCATCATTAAAAACAATGTAAACATCTTTGGCTATGAGCAACAATAAATAAGGCTTGTTTGATAATAAAAGAAAAAGGACACTATCATCAAAACTAGTTCAGAAAAATCACGAAAAAATGACGGAGCCATAAAGAAAATGAATCTTTATAAAAAGATGCTTTTGGCTTTTTTCTGACAAGTCTGACAAATCCCTCTAGTTCAACGTGTACAAAGAGATACCAAAATAAACAATCTGGAAAAATATATGCTTTGCTAGAATTCACATGCTATGGTTAAACAAAAATTAGTCCAATTTGAAATTAATCTTACATTTTCCATACAGTGCAGTGCTTCATAAGAAATTTGTTTCTCTTGTAAGAAAAAAAATAAGTAGAACTGACAGAGTGACTTAAGCTGCAAAATTCATCAGTCAAAATGTCCTCTCCTGTCAGGGACTCAACTTTTCTATCACTATAACATAAGTAACTGTCATACTGAGGAATAAATAACAAAAACTACATTCACAGAGGTATTTAGACACCTTAGATATAAGATTCTTTATGATATGATGTGAACTTTAATATAAAAACACAGAAAAATCACAAGTAAAAATAGACTTCCAGTAACGCGTTAAGGTCATATGCCAGTAAAATAACAGTAGCAAAAAAGAGCCAGACTTCTGAAATTTGGACATAAACCATGCTTAAATAAATTGCTGTTGAAAGCTGAAGCAGTTCAACTAGCTAATGTTGAAACAACACACTCGCTAGCTTCTATCCCCCTGAAAACTCCAGTAGATGTCATAGTACTACATTCAGAATACATTCAGATATATCTGATAAGAGAATAAAATAAATGGTCTGCTCATTTGGGAGAACTCCAGAAACATTGCAAGGGCATACAGGGATGCAACAAGGAAGGCTCAGGCCACTTAAGGTATGACATTTGGTGTATGACATTTGGTGAGGGAAGTCAAGGACAACAAGACAAGCTTTTTTTTTTTTTTTCCCCAAGTACATCAATAGTAAAAGGAAGACTAAGGAAAATGTAGGTCCTCTGCCAAATGAGGTGGGTTCTGTCATAATAGAGGATACTGAAAGTTACTGAACATCTTCTTAGCTTCAATTTTTGCTGCTAAGATTTCTCCTCAGAAATCTGAGACCCTACAGGTAGGAGAGTCTGGGGAACTAGAGACTTCCTCATGGGCAAGGAGGATCCAGTCAAAGCAAACAACACACAGAAGTCTATTGGCCTCAACAGCGTGCACCAACAAGTGCAGAGGGAATGGGCAGAAGTGATTAACAAGCTGCTCTCTATCATGTGGGAAAGGTCATGGAAAACAGGAGATGTACCTGAAGACTGCAGAAAACCAAACACCACTCTAGTCTTCAAAAAGGGGAAGGAGAAGATCCTGAGAAACTTCAGGCCATTAAGCCACACCTCTGTCCCAGAGAAGGTGATAAAACAGATATTCCAGATGTCGTCTCCAAGCTAGTGGAAAAGAAAATGGTCATGAGGAGTAGTCAACATGAATTTATGAAGGGGAAATCACACTCGACAAATCTGGTAGCCTTCTATCATGCCATGACCAGCTAAGTAGATGAGGGGAGAGCAGTAAATGTTGTCTACCTTGACTTCAGGAAGGCTTTGACACAGTTCCTCTTAACATCCATAGGTAAGCTTAGGAAGTGTGGGATAGATGAAAGAGCAGGAGGTGGACTGAGGACTGGCTGACTGGCAGAGCTCAGAGGGCTGTGATCAGTGGCACTAAGTCTAGCTGGAGCCTCGTAACTAGCACTGTTCCCCAGGGGTCAGTACAGAGTCCAGTCTTGTTCAACATCTTCATCAATGATCTGGATGAAGGTATAGAAAGCCCATGCACCATCAACAAAGTTACAAATGGTATAAAGCTGGGAGAACTGACTGACACACCAGAAAGCTGTTTGGCTGTTCAGTGAGACCTAGTCCTGAATTCAGTGACACCTTTTCTGGCTGGAAAGTTGGGCAGAGAGGAATGTTATAAGGTTCAAGGGCAAGTGCAGAGTCCTACGCCTATGGAGGAATAACCACATCACTACGGGTTAGAGGGTGGCCTGCTAGAAAAGAGCTCTGAGAAGGAATTGGGTGTTCTGGTGGACTAGTTGATCACAAGCCAGCAGTGTGCCCTGGTGACTAAGAAGGCCAATGGCACCCTAGCATGCATTAAAAAGAGTGTGGCCAGCAGGTCAGAGGAAGTGATCCTTTCTTTACTCTACCCTTACCTTGTGAGGCCACATCTGGGGAGCATCTCCCATATAAGGAAAGGCTGAGAGACCTGGGACTCTTTAACCTGGGGAAGAGAGGACTGAGGGGAGATCTTATCAATGCATACAAATATACAAATATTTGACAGGAGTCACATGGAGGGGGGCAGGCTCCTTTCAGCAGTTCCCAGCAACAGAACAAGGGGAAACAGACACAAAGTGGAACACAAGAGTTTCTACAGAAACATGAAAAGAAACTTTACTCTGAGGGTGACAAAGCACTGTAACAAGTAGCTCAGAGAGGTTGTGGAATCTTCTTCCCTGGAGATATTCAAAACCCACCAGGATGCTTTCCTGTGCAACCTGCTTTAGGGAACACGCTTTTAGTAGAAGGGTTGGATTCAACAATCTCCTCAAGTCCCTTCCAACCCCTATGATTCTGTTATATTAGCCCAGCTTTAGTAACTATGTTCAGAATATGTGTATTCAGATACATCTAATAATCAAACTGAACTGTAAAAGGGCTTGCTTCTCTAAAAGTAATGCCTCTCATGCTATTATGTTGCCTCACAATGTCAGAGGCAGATATTGGTGGCACAGCTGTAGAAGTTGAACCTTCCCATTATATCATGCTATGTTTTGTTGCTGTATGAACAGATGGAAGCAGATTGGCAGTCAGTCAAAAAGGCACCTGACATGGAAGATCATATGAAGCAAGGGTGTGCATCTGAATTCCTCCATGTGGGAAAAAAGACACACTTTGACATTCATCAACATCTTCTGAACATTTCTGGAGACCAAACAGCGAATGCAAGCACAGTGAGGTGTTGGGTGGTGTTTCAGCAGTGGTGACATCAATGTGATAGGCAAGCCACATTCTAGATTGCCATGCACAGCTGTCATACACCACCAAAAAAAAAAAAAAAAAAAAGGCCATCTCAATCAGCTAATGGTGGTGACTGCTGAAAAAGTCTTTTTTAGCTGAGAATTTACTCCATCAAAGTGTTATTGTGCTCTATCTGTTGTAGTTTCCTTTGAAATAAATAGGAGGCATTACTTTCAGAGTAACCTACTTATATTTTGACTTACTGTAGTAAGACAAAACAGAATGTGAAAGTTTCGTGAAAATGATTCCCAAATCAAAAATAAATTGACTTGTGCATTTTTTTTCCTACAAATAAACTGAAAACAAAATTTGTCCTCATATGCTCTCATTAGAGAACTACCTTACAACATTGCAATCTGTCACCACTTTCACTAACAGCGTTTCCTCCATTCTTTCTGATTGAGTTCTGCAGAATAACAGAACAGTTCACTTACTGCAATAGATGACTGCAAAGTACAATAGAGCAGAACTGTGGCATCAATTAAAAAAAAAAAACAATACAGTTGTCCCAACAGTTCCTTGTTTCTATACTTCTGGAGACTTTACAAACTGTGGAAGGCATTGTAGCCTAGTAATGAGGTGTGTTGCAGAAGTTCAACAGAGCAGCAAGGCAGAGTTAGAGGCCGAGCAACAAGGTGCACTCATTTGAAAACTGAAAGATCTAGATAAGACCCAATTTGGCACCTAGCATGCTATGCAATTCCATGCAAACCACATAAACCTTTTCCACTGCAATCCATTTATTTAAGTGAAATAGTTCTTCGTATCATTATCTTGGTATTAACATCTTCTTAATCCCACTGAATTACGTGGAAAATATCTTACATGGCCTTCTGCAAAGCCCTATTTTTTCATACTGCAATCATACAGTGCTTAATGCAAAGATTCCCTACTTCACCTAAAGTTAACATAAAATACGGATGTTGCAGTAAAAGAAAGAACACTACAGCATTAAAGAATAAAATGTCTTAGTTTGAAAAAATAGTAAAAATGAACACTTTGCTTTTAATAGTAGCTAAAGCACTATTCTTTCAGTGAAAGCTGGTGACTGCATCAGTGAAATATAGCTGCCAGGTTTTGTCAACTTCAGCATCACTGCAAGTTTGGATTTAATGATGGCATTTTGGTCAAAACTAGTTTTCAGGAGGTGAAAGCGCATACCTAGTTTCAGAAAAGGCACTTTTTCTTTACAGGAGGAAGAAGGAAGAAAGCATTCAACTGCATGGTAGAAGTGATGGCCAACTACATCCAGTTATTCAAAACCTACTTTTGATCCAGGGCATTTGGGAAGTAAGCCTCTTTAAAACTTTCTACACCTTCATAATTAAGGCTAATCCCTTTCAATATATTAAAACTTAACTGGAGCAATTCTATCATGCCCAAAGTCTGATTCTAGAATAAATCCGAAATTTACCATAAACCCATTTCTCCAGTATGCGCCAGTAGAAATGACTCATTTGAATGCTACTCAATTGCTGTAATCATTTCAAAAGATGTCAAAAATAAAGGTTCACTCTGAAAAATAAAACTATAACCGTCCTCTGAAACCACACAAACAAATCTGAATGGGTTTAAAACATCTTTTTCCTCTTTTTTTATTCCCATTTTGAAGTTGATATTTCAAAAAGAAAATATCTTCTTAAAATATTCCAAATTTGACAACATTTGTTTTCCTCAAAGAATGTGTCCAAATTTTTAATTCGCTTCTACTTCATAGTTTTTGGTAAATTTTATCTGAATCTTTAACAAGTTGTTTTCACTGAATATCTTCTCCCCTGATTAGATAGACAGAATCAAAATACAACACTGTTGTTTGAAATTAGTATAATGCAATCAGCTGAATAACAACCTACTCTATATTTTCAATTGGAATATCTATAGCACAGACCTTGTAATGACATACCTATACAGAAAAACACACACTATTACATAATAATGAAGTTCTGTAAAACTTCTGTCTTTAAACTTTGTAACACCTAAAAAAGGTGTTGAGATCAGTCTGCGTACACATCAGACTCCAAAGCCAAAGTATAATAAAGGAGTGAAAGAAACCAGAAGATTGTGATAGAATTTTGGAGTGAGACGCAACTGATGGGAGGGATTTTTCTTTCAATAGCCCCAACTATTCTAGAATGATACACCCACAAAAAAAAAATTTCCCACTTGGAAAAAATTTAGTTGAGAAACAAACCACTACTATACATTACTACTATACATTACAAGTGCTCTGCTTGGAAAGAGCTGAGAGGATGGTGATACTAGCTCCCTTTAATCACTGAAACTCTTCACCAAAGAGACCCCTGCTATAACATGACTTGCCCGGCTTTCCTCAAGAAGCAGCAAACAAACCCTTATCCTAGACCATACTAAGCTGTGGTTAAGCCAAAATAAGGATACGGGACCAAAACACCAACAGGAAAAAAAAAAAAAACCACTAAAAAACACAGAATTCAAGATGCTGATCTCTATGTCATTTTCCTTTCCTATTGGACTCTGGATTTCTGAAGCTGTTGTCACTGGCTTTCAAAGCTAAAGAGCATGGGTTTTTTAGATACGTGTTTCGTTAATGCTGTTAGAGAAAATGGTAGATGGAAGAACATTTTTGAAAGGTCAAAAGCAATTCAGGTATTTTTCTAAAGGAGATGTTTCATCTAAAAGTACCCAAATGCTGCATTCCAGAAGTTTATTATTGAAAGCTCTAATTTTGTTTCAAAACTATTTTTGTGGTTGAAAATCATCTTAACTTTTAAAAGATGTAATTATTTAAAATAGACCAAAAAAAAGAGAACATCATTTTTGAAGAATTTTGACCCTGAGTGAATATCACTGGTTATTTGATTCATTTTATTCCTTCTCCAAGAAGGCATAAACGTTTATCCAGAAAGTGCATTATTTCTCTAGCATCATTCTTGTGCAACGTTCTGGTTCATGCTGTATTATTTCTACATCGAGAAAACTTTGCCACAAGCCCAGTTAAAAGTCCCGGTTTCTGTATATCAAAACAATAATTTCTCTGGCTCTGCACTTGAGACACTTAATGTACAGGAGGGCTTAATGGGCTCAGATTCCTCCATGTTATTCTTTCAGAAACCTGGGCCAACCATACTGCCTCACCAAATCCACCAAACATAAATGAGTTTGCCTCCAGATGCCAAACTGCACTAAATACACATTTAAGAAAAAAAAAGTTTAACATTCACAATCTCAGCTTTTAGAGTGATAAATGATATTTTTTTGCTATAAAATTGCTTAAAATATTTTTTTTTCTGTTTTCAGTTTCCTTATCAATGACACTAAAAAAATAATAATAGCATCAAAACAAGTTTAAGTAGATGTCATCAAAAAAATCTACTGAATGGTTACTACATCCTACTTCAGTCTCTTATATTTTGATCTTTTACTGCAAATCTACTTCTACCATGCTCATCTATAGTCTGGTTTCTCTACTCGGTTCATGGCAGAATATACTGAAACCTTAATTCTCTATCCTGGGTAGTCTGTTCAACTGTTCTTTTACCCAGTGTCCTTTACCTACTGCCTTTCCTCACTGAAGAGTATCAGTTTATGTTTGAAACTGCTCAGTTCTCTTTTAAATTTCAGGATGCAGCTTTAAAGGAAGCCTTAGAGATGCTGGACACAAAGAAAAGCATGTGACACAAAACAAAAACTTTTTCCCACAAATAATTGGGAAGAGGGTTTTTTTTTTATTAATTATTTTTTACTTAGGGCAGAAAACTTGTTTGTTTCCAGATTAACTAAATAATAATAAATTATTATTAATATACTCTTCTTTCAATATAAAGATGCTTAAAGATTTTTCCAAATATGAATTCTGCACTGGAACATCAGCTTCAAATTTATGTCATCAGTTACCTGAAACACTACTAAAGAAAAAAAAAAAATAGATGATACACAATTCTATGACAAACAGCACACAGAACAACAGGGAGAATAAAAATGTATAGTTCCTTTCTCTGAGAATATACTTTTATTTTCATTGTGTAATGGCAGAGAATTTCTCAATCTTATAATTCCTGCAAATTCAAAATGCAAACATTCTTAAAAAGCATTAAATGCTTTTATATAAGTGATATTCATCAACTAGTTCTTTTGTGGTTTTTTTTTTTTTTAAAGCTTTGGAAAAGTTTTTTAATGTTTCCTTAACATTTCCTTACATTTTGCAGGAAAACGAATCTTAGCATTCAATAAAAATTAGTTTTTCTTGAGCAAAAAGGCACCAAGGCACTTAGTTATTTTTAAAGAAACATGCAGAACTCGAGGCAGTTTTAAGGTAGTAATATGGTCTGATAACTAGAACAGTCGAATTTCACTTAAGCTATATATCCTACATGGGCCAAATTATTTCCCACTTACTCAGCCTACAATTTACAGAAAATGAAAGCTGTATTTTTTTAAATTAAGTTTAAAAAAAAAAAAAAAATCAAGTAAAATTTCCTTTCCAAATCTTGCAGATGAATTTATAACATTAGGTTTAAATTCTGAGCATTGATTCACATCCTATTTAATTCAAGTCTGTAGAGCTGAAATTGCTGTTTGATCATTGTCGTAAGAGAGGAAGGAAAGAGCAAAGCGTATCCATATAATTAGTACACTGCAGTGCAGAAATATCACGAGCATACATTCATGTACTGTCTACAAGAAATTTGCACTTTGACAGACAATTAAGGAAAACCTTTGGTGAGAATTTTTAACTTCACTATCAGCTATGATCTCTAAAAAGACATACGCAATGTTTACTGAGATTAATGATTCTCTGTCTTCAATTTAGTTTGAGTAAGAAAGAGCTGTACTTCAGAAATTCAAGCAATACCCAGAGCTGAAGCACTTGGCACTAATTTAGAGCAGAGGCTTCACATGTAAGTTTAATTAAAGCCTCCCATGCCCCATTTGCCAATCACTGTTCTACAGCAGCTGTGGACAATGGAGTAAGGAATTCTGTATTTCTGCAGTGTTCACTGTGGTGGGGTTTATCAATTGTAAGTGAAATCATAGCTTCATACTCAACATATTCACCGAGTTAAAACATTTAACACCATCCTTCTCACTTCCCTGTTCGCTCCTGTTCTTGTCTCCTAAAGAAATACAGGACCAGGAGAGACAGGTTGAGATAAACTTTAGGAAGCCACTTCTTTCTTTAATTCATGAGAAAAAAATTGAATTTAGGGGGCTCTCCACATGAAATCTAAATTATTCAGTTTTGGAAAAAAAAAATGATATGACTTAATTCAGTCTCAGCTACTTGGCTTTGATCAGTATGTCATACAATTCAAAAATAGAACACTGGTAAAGAACTTGTAGGCACTGAGCATTCATCTCCACATTATTTAACTCAGACATTATGACACAAACTCAGTAAAAGATATTGAACAACACATGGTAACTAAGGTGGTGTAATTATTTACAGACCATTTCCTGGCTGTAAATATAAAAATCTTAAGCTGGTGCATTTTTTGTGCCTTTGTTCACTACAAGTGTGTGAATGAACATCCCTAACAATAAGTTTCCTCTTAGGTAGGAGTCTGATTTTTCTCCGTTTGCTCTGATTAACCCTATAGCATAGAGGTGTTTTTTTTCCATCTGTTTAACATTCAGGTATTAAAACATTCCCGTGTCAAAACTGTAATGGTTAAGTTACATGCACACCTTGAGGCAAGCCACTAAAAGCTTAGAATTGCAAAGAATTTCAACTACAAAGCAAATACAGAATGTAGATGAGCAAGGAGATTTAAAATAGAACAATTGAAACGACGTTGATCCACTCAGACTGTGTAGTTCAGGTAAATGTTAATTTTCATTCAATAACTACTGTTTATTTTCAAAAGCAAAACTTTATTCCCCGTATGTATATTATACCCTGTATGCTGTGCTGAGAAATCTGGAATTTAATACTTAGCATTTCAGAGTTTATAAGACACTTGTAACAAATTTTAGTTTGAGACATAGACAGAAGTCTGGAGTTATCAGGAAGCTTAAGACTCCAGATCCTGCCCTGCTGATGCCCTCTCTGACACAGCTGTCTTCATGCACTTTATCCAATGTTGTGCTGAATGGTATCAAAGCACCACAGTATGAAACTAAGGAAGCAGTCATCAAGGCATCCTGTTTGCTTTCGTCTGAATTAGGTAAGGTCCAGATGAGATAAAGAGAAGAAAGACTGTTGAAAGTATCTGAAATACACAATTCCAGTTGAATACCCACAGAGACACATGGCTAAACACGTAGTATGTCTCAGCCCTTCCTGATTTCCCCTCATTTGCCCGCTGTCTCCGTCTGCATAACAATAATAAAAACAGTTGCCCTTTCTAATTCACCAGATGCCAAAACAATTGCTTAAGGTCTGGGCAAAATTTCCTGCTTTGGAGTTTTATAGCCTTTAGACTGGAGAAGTAAACATGTAACAAATAAGTTGGATCAGTTTGCATCAGGTGTTTTCAATGTTATAAAAACTTTAATTACACATTGCTAGAAGAAGGCTTCAGGTAACCACAAATAAAGAAAAAAAAGACAGTCTGCCATTTCAAACATTTAAATTCAGTGGGTTTTTTTCCATTAATATTTAAGGTAGGCTTTCACTGTTGGGTTCTAATTCAATTTGCACCAGACTCAATAGAAAAGCCACCCCCTATTTAAAGAGTTTTAGTGAAGATCTTTATGAGTACACTTGTTAGAGTCACTTAAACACCTAAATCACAGAACGGCCCAGGTCTGAAGAGACCTCAAGGATCATGAATCTCCAACCCTCTCTGCCACAGGCAGGGCCACCAAACCTCACAAACTAGACCAAGCTCCTGTGGATTTCTCCAGCAGCTACATAAACATACACACAAGAATCTGGGACATTAGAATTAAGGAACACAAATTTCTCATTTTATTTTACAGAAAATTCATATCTTGATCAGCAAGCATTCAGCTTTCTGACAGAAGCGTATTTCCTTCAAATGAAATTCTAATACATTCTTAAAAAACAATTTCATAGATCAGTAACAGTCTGCAATTTTTGCATTTTCTTCCCAAACTAAGCAACCATTCTGCACAGGAAATGCAACAGACTGACAGCAGTGTTGCTCCACTCGCCCAGGATTTGAGGATCAAGTCCATTTCTCCAGCTCTTGCAACCTCAGTGATCATCTCTACAAGCAGAAAAACTGTTGCAGTGTACAACAGCCCTACAGAACTTTATCTAGCAATGGGCAGACTCGGGGTCACGGTCTTTCAGGAAAGACAAGAGGCAAGACAGAAACCAGTAGTCTATATGCTGATCCAGTTCAGCCACAGAAGGTTGCACAGGTATTGACAAAGAACTGATCAAAGTAAAGAATCAACATATTCCAACTTAGTGAAGTTCTGAAAAAATGTAACAACAATCTCAACAGGGGAAAGAGTTTGCACCTACTGAACCTACTGCTAGTGTTTTCTCTCTTTGGCAGATAGATCAAGCAGTCCATATGTGCACCTGAATTTAGACAGCAGTTGAGTGAGAGGACACAACTACCACCAGAACTTCTACAGTTTCAGAGCTGACAGCATCACCAGATTATTTGTAGCCTAGTCACATATAGATCACAGCACCTTGCATATTGCAAGTAAACATAATTTCAGAAAATGACTTTCCTTTCAAATACAATAAATATTTCAGAAAGGAATCCAAGCCCTGTCTAGAAAGCCTCAAAGGCAAATCTCTTCTGATCTGTTAGTTTTTATTCTTCGCTCCCTCCTTCCTCCTGTTATTTTTGTCTTCCTTTATTCCCTCCCTCCTTCTCTGATTTTGCATGTTAACTACTGCCTGTTTTCAAAAATTACACAGTTTAAAAGGTTGAGTTTCTCCAGCTGAAACAGGCTACTCAAACTAATAAATACTGATTTGTCAGTTATAACCAAAGAGCTCTCTATCACCTGCTTTATTCTTCTTTTACGTTGTAAGCAACACATCTATCATTTACTAATTTTGCAGTTAACTGAATTAATTATAGAATGACTTAGCTTGAAGGGGACCTTCAAGATTATCTAGTTCCAACCCCCTGCCATGGGTAGGGTTGCCACCAAAAAGATCAGATTGAGCTGCTTACTCTGGAGCCTTTTTACACCATGATTGCTCTATTCTGTTCTCTTCCAGAGGTCTTTTAGAGAGATTGTCTGTTGCTCTACACATACAGCCTACAGTCTTAAAACTTTTAAGTTAGAGGTTATCTACATGCATTTTTTTTGATGAGTGATAGAAGATACAAGTAAAAAAAGTCATGGTATCTGACTTTCTTTGGAGCTCAGTGATATTTTGTCATTGACACTAATTTTATGAAAGCTGTAAAATAGCTAATTCTTAATCATTTAACATCAGATGCAATTATATTGGTTTCTAAAATGCTATTAGCAAAATGCTATGTGATACTACAATATCTTTACTTATCTGATTTTATTATCTCATGCATGTAACTTTATTAAGCAAATGTGTCATTTTTTCAATGACTTCTTGATATCATATTGCTACCCTTCAGTTCTTATAAATTGAATTCCTCATGAGGTTTCTTATTCTTTTGTTTAGAATAGGTGCAACGTGACCAATCTACAAGTAGCTGTTTTTATCTGCCTTATCATCTTTCAGATATTCCTGAGCTTTTACCTTGTAACAACTCCCACTGAAAAACAATGTCAGCTGATGGAGATTTCCCTTAACTTGTATTGTAGAAATCCCGGTATCAATCATACTAATTTAACAAAGTGAAATATGATCTTCTGTGATAGAAGCTATAGCACCATACTGATGGAATGTAACCGCAGTCCTTTTTCAATAAACTTACATGCAACTCTTCAAACAGTTTTTTTAATTAACTCCCCCTCCCCCCCCCCCCCCCCCCCCCCCTCCCCCCGCACACAGTAACCCCATGCAAGTTAGGTAAAGCAACCCTTTCTGAAATTGTTGTGGCACGAACAATTGAAAAAATATTGTATGTAATGGTGTATCACAAGAGTTTTCCATCTATAACCCAGAATCATTTTCCTGCATTCTCACAGAAGTGGAGCAAGTAGCAGAGTAGGTTGCATTAGGTTGTTTTTCTGTATGTTTTGTCTTTTTTGTATTTGATTCATTTTCAGGTCTATATTAGTAGGTGAAATTCTTCTAATTAAATCTTTTCTTTTTTAACACTTTTAGTTTCAGTTGATCAAAACATTTCAGAATAAAGAAAAAAAAACATGAATAAGAAAAAAGTGTTTATCCTTAAAATATTTTCCCCTTTATAATGAATTAAACAAAAATAGCTGACAACATCCCAATCACTAAACACAGAAACAGAAGCTTAACACAGCAGGCATACTTTATAGCATTTTTAATAGCTGACTGTAGATGCAGTACCACTAAAATATTATAATTCTTGGGCCAACCAATATCATGCCATTAAAGTGCTTTATTCATTTATTCAAGTTGTTTCACTGACTTATTCCTTTTACATGTAAGCCATTACAATGTCAACTGCAATGTCTCCATGTTATGATGTTACAGTAATTGCAGTCTCATACATTTCAATTTTTTTATGCTAATTTTTATTGCTTCACACAGCCCCTCTTCTGATGTTAACTGCACTGTCTCAGACATTTCCACTGGCAGTAACCATTCCAGCAATACATAACTGCAGCTTATTGGCAAGAACTTAGACTTAGGTCTGCTATTTACATTAAAATTAGTCCAAATCATGTTAGTTATATGAAGAAATTAATGATATTGACAGTAATTCGACTCTAAATACAATTTTAGCATTAGAATTATGACCACATTGTAAATGGTGCAGGGGAGGTGGAAATTAATAAATTACATTGCAGATCTGAAACTGCAGCACATTTCCTCATACAAACAAAATAATTTGAAGTGTGACTTGTTTTCCAGACTTCAAGTTCTGTAAAGCATTATGTCATAAGCATGCATTTAGGACTGCAGCTACATTTTCCCTGCTTTTATCTTGCATGAAAGATCTGAGTAATCAACTACTTTTTTTTTTTTTTTTTTTTTTTTTTTAAGATGCTTAAATTTTAGCTACAAGCAGCAGTCCAGAAAGTCTTAGACCCTTCTAATGAAAGTCAAGGAGCAGGCAAAATCCCAGACACTGTGTCCTCAGTAGATAGAGGAACAGAAAGAGACCTTCCATAGCTCAGAGAGGATACCTTGCACAGTGCACATAGAGCAACATTTGGCTGAATCAGTAAACAGACATACAAGGAATATAACTTACCCTGAAATCTTCCTCTTGCTCATCTCTTTCTGTAACTGTCACGCTGTTAAATACGTTTGCACGCTATAAGAGAAAAAAAAATGTGCATTTACTCACTAATGCTATACAATCTTTGGATATAAAAATCTAAATCCTACTTTCCAAATTAATGAATATCAACCAATAAATGGTCAATAAATGGCCACTCATGAGCATAAGAAGTCAAAATGTAAGTCAGTGGAGTGAATTAAGTATAGAACAAAAGCTCTGTAATACTTCTTATCTAAGTCAAACTCTTTACCCGCTTTCACATACCAACTTTAGATATTTGGAAAGATCAATAAAATTAGAGCAAAATATTCATTATTATTGATATTCACCTTATTGATCTACACATGCAATAAACAAATCAAATATGAAATCCAGCAACAAAACTGTTGATCTCCAGAAGTTGGCTGAAAAGAAAACCACTTAGGACATAAAGGTGAAATATTTAGGAAAAGATACACTAACAATGATCTAAATCAAAAATTATTTTCGCAGTGAATTCAGTCCATAGAGTTTCTAAGTAATCTGACCAGGTGATTTCTACATGACTATGCATTCAGAGTACAATTAACTGTCTAAAAACAAATGCATAGAACATTAGCAGCCATCCAGACCTAACACTTCTTGGTTCTTATGCTTCTGTCTTCAAACCTGTACATCAGGATAAGGTCTATTTCAATAATGGAAATGGTTTCTTGTTCCACAGTCAGACTGTTTCAGACAACCACAAGATTTTCCTCTTCCTATTGAAAATGTTCTCTTCCAGTAAGGACAGAAAAATTACATTCTCCAGGTTTTCCTGCTGCAGCATTCTCTAGAGGATATCTGAAAATAGATACCTATTTCTATTACATGCTGTAGACAAAATTTTACTCACTGTGCTATTTTTCATGCCTTCATTATTCACTAATCCCATGACTAAGCTAGAGGTCCCAGCATCACAAATTGCTCCAAGCTCCCAGAAACCTCCAGTTTAGCACAAGCAGAGTAATGCTCTGGGCAACCTGCAGTCTTTTTTTCTCTGTTAGACAACTACAGGCTACTTTGTTTCTCTTGATCTCTTTTTACCTGCAAAGATGGATGAAGGCCTTCATCAGATGCTCACAGGTGGTCCCATAGTTTGGAAACCTGTATGCAGGGACATCAGATCCCCACCCCATCACCAGCTGCTGCAAAATTAGTTAACCTAAACTGAATGATCCCAATACCAAATTAAGTTGTTAAGCATTTTAATTTGAAAATCATTTCCAAAAGTATCAATTCAGTTTCCTACTATAAGAAGGTGGCTGTAAGACTTGTATTTCTCAATTGGATTTAAATAATTCAGCAACAGCACTCCAAACACTTTTAGCCCAGATGTTCCATTGCTCCCAGTATACCGTTAAAAATCATTCCATTGCATCTGGTCATTTATTTTTCCTCAAGTGTCAAAGCTCACAGTATAGCTGCCACAGCAAGAAAAAGATAGAAAAGCAAAAAACTGCCACTATGAGTACCATAAAGCATATGTATAAGCAAGAAGTATCAAGTCTACAGTCAACCATTCACGAGATACTAGAAATGAATTCTCTGTATGTCATAAGCATCATTCATCCTCAAATTCTGAGGTTGGAGACTTGATGATCTTTAAGGTCTTTTCCAACCTGAGCAATTTTGTGAATCTGAACTTCTTCATTAAATTGCATCTCTTAATATGGACAGTTTTTTGTCTCAAGAAACAATATTCTGTACTTCATGATTCCAGTGGGAGAAAAGACTAAATCTAACTGGTTACATTTCAGGTGTGTCAGGCTGCATTTAGAAGGTATGTAATCCAAACAGTTCAAAAGAATTATAAAACAGGCAAAAATATTTCAAGTTAACCTTCAGTTCATTGTGTTTTTTGTTCTCCTATAGAAATAGCACAGCATCATTTTTTCATTTTAGGATTTTCTTCATCATTAGCTGTTTAGTTTTTAATCACTAACCGCTTGCAAAAGTTACAAATTATTACTGGTTGCTATTTCAATTTTTTTTCTTCAGGAAATGCATTATTTGAGTACCCTCACTGTGCTCATGCAGCTGTATCATTAATAGCACTGCACATGGTCTCACACTCACTATAAAATTAGTGCCACCAGTGGGGATAATTGAAAATTAACTGTTGAAACCTGGATGCGTGGTCTAAATAACCAGTATCATTACACTCTTCCAAGGGATCCTTATCTCTTTCATTTACACTTTGAGAAGAGATTAGGAATAATAGTTTTCACTTTATAAGTACACAATGAGATCAGTTTAAGTTAAACCCAGGGTATGCCACGTGAGTTGTACATGAATGGCAATGAGTAAATGCTGAATATTTTCATTGATGATTAAGCTGACAAAAAAACAGGAATAAGTTCATTCCATTTCAAGTAAACCCAAATACATCACTACTGACCTACAAGAAGCATGAAGCAGTCTCATTCTCTAATTCTATCTGTCCTGGCTTAGAGACCAGTCTGCAGAACATGGCAGAAAAGGTTCTGCTTACAAGGTTGGCTTTTTTGCTCACTTTTTACCTTCCTTGGAAGTACTAAGGAACTGTTTTCCAGATAAACACGACAGAGTTCAGATTCATTCCTTACAGCCTACGTATGTGAAATCTTCCACTATCTGCCTTTATCTACCACTATTCTACTCACTTAAAAATTACAGAAGTGTAAATTGTTTCTTTTTAAAATTTGAGTACTTGCAGTGACTGGAGTAATTTATCCTTAAGTAAACTGTGCTAATAAGGTAGTTTAATCATTCAGCAGGTTTGCTACCTGTAAATATATTTAAACCAAGATTAATACGAAAAAAAATTTTCTCCCTTTCTCTACTATGATTACAAAGTCATTCATACTTCCTGACAGACCAATAAGATTTTTTCCCCCTCATTCTAATAATGCAGCTATTTTCTGGTAGTTCTCTGAAACAGAAGACAACTCATCAATTTCCACTAATTTGATAAATATAATAAAATCAATCAAGCATTATAAGAAGTGGACAAAATTCACTGCTCTAAATGCAAGCTCATTTATTCTAGGCACTCTGCTTATAACTGAACCACCAAAGAAATTAATTCCATGTCCTCAATAACCATCTTTTCTATAGAAGAAGGCCCTTACAAAAGATCATATGTTCCAAAATAGTTGTAACTTTATTTTGAATCATGCAGTTAAAACCTTATGACCATTCAAATGCTCAAAGTTTATTATTACCTACACATACAATCTAATTCAAGTCTAACAGAAAAGTTAATATTGATTCTGAATGCTGTATATTACTCACTGTTCTTCTGTATTAGGAGTGCATAAGCTAGAGTAAGAGTAAAAAGGCTAAGTAATTATTTAATTGGAACTACAAGGTCAATAATCATAATGAGGTCCACATGTTTCAGTGACAGCTATTGCTAAGATCTTAAGGGTAAAAACATGCCATACACTCAAGACTTCCTGAATACGATTGTGCTTGACCTTAACAACTAAAAATCTATGAGGAACTGTTTAACTGCATAACCACTTATTATTATGTATCAGACATGTTCAGAACATCTTGGTTTGTATGTTTGCAAAGTTCATCAGTAGAGACCCTGCTACTGAAAGATTCAAGTTCATACTGAGTTAACTACAGCGATAATTGTTTTTTTTTCAGAGACAAAAGATGGCATTTAACATAATCAAGGGGTACCAGCATCCCCAGTTAAAAAGACAGACAGTTTAAGGTAAGACAAGTGGCAAGACTATCTCCTTACTAAGAAAAACATAAATTTTGTAGACAAATATTAAATCTACTTCCAACTGCAGGAGGCCTTCTAAAAGGTTTGCTAATTAAATCCCCTGGTGCCTACAACTGCTGGTGTGACGCATGTAGGTAGTGTCTGAGAAGATGCATGATAGCACAACTTCTCCATCCTAAATTGCATTTGTTCTTCCATCTCTTCATAGACCTTCTAGAAAAGATTTTTAATCAAATAAATATCTTCATTTGTGTGACAATCTGCGTTATGAGCAATTACAATGTAAAATGATAGTGGAACTTAGCACACCGAAAGGTTTACTTTACCTATAAATCAGGACACTTCCCAGGTCTCCTGCAATGCTTGAAGGTGACAGCAAAGTAGTCCTTGAATCCATCACTCAGCAACAATCACAATATAAGTGTGCTATTCCCCAGGAAAAGGAGAGGGCAAAGTGCAGCAATAACTCCACCTCTCATGTCCACCACACACAGTGAAACTGAAACCCACTGGTCTTACATGTTACTGGTGCCTGTGCCACTTGGTGAGTAAAACTGCAGTAATTGCCAATATTTCAGCCTACTTGATGTCATCTCAAAGAAAAAAAAAATTGTGAACGAAGGAAGAGCTTTCAACAAAAATGAACATATGAGTAATTTTTGTGGAGACAATATAGCACTATGCTTGATCTGTAAGGAAGGAAATCGGTTTTCAAAGATTTCATTTTGAAAATTAAATGCAAAAACATGAGCCAGATTGAACGTATATCAAGGAAAGTTCGATAAAGACGAAACAATGGAAGTGAGAAGTCTCATCTCAAGAAAGTTTTGTTGTTGTTTTTTTAAGTTACTACTCAAGTGGGTTTAATTATAAAATCTACTTATGCGGTTACAACTTTGATTGCAAGAAAAGTCAGAAGTGGTGAGTTTATTATGCAATATATGGAGAGCATGGCAGGCATAATTTGTCCTGATTTAAAAAACAATATTTTTCTAAAAAACATTGGTCACCAGACTATAACCCAGTAAGTGCAAGAATTAGGAAAAAATTATCAAAAGAAATTTGGAGAGTAAAGCTGCTGTCAAATTTTATGCTGTGGTGACAGATGAAAGTACTGATGCTATAGATATGGCTCAGCCTGCCATTTTTATTAGAGGTGTTGATAATGAATTGGTGCCACTGAAAGAGACAACTAAATCTCTTGTTTTGTATCAAGCAGTAAAAATTACATTAAAGCAACATTTTTAAACCTCTGTCAACATACCAGATATAGCTACTGAT
The DNA here is from genome assembly GCF_019232065.1 of Centrocercus urophasianus. Classification (NCBI taxonomy): domain Eukaryota; kingdom Metazoa; phylum Chordata; class Aves; order Galliformes; family Phasianidae; genus Centrocercus; species Centrocercus urophasianus. Next base: position 34,185,646 of record NW_024884475.1, on the reverse strand, counting down.
AGCATCCCCATTGAGGAATGATCAAAAAAAAGGACTTAAAATTAATAGATGATGCTATTGCTGCTAGCAATTCAAGTTTGATGAAATATCACTGTATTGTACATCAATACAAGTTACAAGCAAATGCTTTAAAAATTCACAACATCATGCAAATCAAAGCTGTGAATTTCATGAAGTCCAAGGGACAGAATCATCACCAATTCCAGGAGTTCCTTAAAGTACGGACAATAATTACAGGGATATCATTTACTTTTCTGAAGCAAGGTTGTAAAGAAGGGGTAAAATGCAAAAGCAATTTTACTATATATAAATTTAAATCAAATCATTCATGGAATCAGAAAAATGTGTGTCAGAACATGAAGATGAAATCTGACTCACAAACTTTAGCATTTTTATTGAATTAGATTTAAATGAATGAAAGGTGTCTTCAAAGTTAAGAATCAACTTACTTTACATTCCAAGCCATAAATGCATTAACAAAGAAACTTAATGGCAAGCTCAAGCTACGGCAAATAATTTCATGCATTTTTGTGAACAGTAAAAGTTGTGCAGCCTGTTCTATTCAAGAAATTTGGGAATATGTTTCAAGTTTGCCAAGAAATCAATTTTTTTGTTCTATTTGAGACTTCATCTGCAGCTGACTTCTGAATTTTCCCCAAAAAATGTACAGAGTTGCAATCAGATATTCAACTCATAATTCAGTTGTATTTCTTTACCAGACTCCTGGAAGACCTGTCTTACCAAAGGAAAATATCTCTCACTTCACAATCACACCTTATTCATGTCATTTCCTTTGGGAAGTATGTGCATTTATGAACATCTATTTTCAAGGATAAAGTACAGGAAGAGAAAAATTTCAAAAATGCAATAGACACCTTGAACTCAGTAATAATTGCAACCACTTCCATCACATGAGATTGATGTATTAGTTTTAAGAAACAGCCAAATATCCCAATAGCTTTATGTTTTTGTTGCCTTTTTCGGTTTTAATACAAAACATGAAATAAATTTTGTTATCAACTTCGTTATAAAAAATATAATACAGTTAATGTATATATGTTCCAAGACAATTTGTCTTCACACAACATGGTCCTGGAAAGCCAAAATGTTGGAGATGCATGTTTTAAGTGGTTAAAAGAAAACAGAAAGTTACCACAACTAATCTAACTTTGCATTTCAAAGGACCCCTGTTTAACAGGAAAATGTCTTTAGCATATCATGTAACCTTAAAACCAGATAAAAACATTCTTTAAAGAATACATGAATATTCACTGAGCCATTAACTATTGATGAAGTTATCAAGGACAGTGACGCATCCAAAAGAAAACCAAAAGCACCACAGCCAGAGCATGAAAAACAGATAAAATGAAATGTTCATATTGAAATCTCAAGAAGAATGTATACTGGAAATATATTGGAATATATTGTAAACTGGAAATATATTGTAATCTTTATAGTTTGAGTTTTTGCATAAAAGAATAACAATACTATGCTGAAAATGAAATGAAAACAAGACACAGAGAACTAGACAAAATTATTCATCAAAAAGAAAATGATGTTCTGTGGGAATGTTTTATTGTAGCCTGGAAAGACAACCTAAAATAGGTAGAAAATTTTGCTACAAGTTTTTGAGGCAGAACAGAACAAGAAAATCACTTTTTATGCTGCCTAGTGTACTAATGTGCTTCTAAGTATAAACAACTTCAAATAACGATGCATTAATAACAGTCATTTAATATGCATTAGCATGTTTGTAGATGTCTTGTAATTATCTTTAGCTGATCTGAGGGGTGCTCATTTTTCTAGATAAAATCACATTCTTAAGAACTCAACAAAATCTAACTTAAAACTAATATCTACTATTAAGAAAGTACAGGCAGAATGGTACAGTTAATACCATTGTATCTTCCCTCATCCTTAGTTTACAAAATATTCTGTCCTTATTCAAGAAGGTCAGTGCAAAAGAAAAGGAATAGATGGGAAAAACCTTCACCAGTTCTGTAAAAGAAACAGGCTGTTTCTGTCAGTCCCAAAGAAATAGAAGAAGGGCAATTGTAACACAAACATAAATTCAACGTAAATATAAAGTCTTCTCTGTCACAGTTAAGCCATAAATTTAGTCAAAACAGCCTTGGGGAAATCAACTTTTTGTCAGTCAATATAAGACCATTTGGGAATGCCATTTGATCACCATACAGTTAGAGAAGCTAAACTGATACTTTAAACCATCAGGAAGCTAAATTAATCATCTCCTTACAGTAATCAAGGGTTCATGCTTTTGCTATCAGTTACTCAATTCATGCACTAAAAAAAAAAATAAATAAAAAAATAGAGCTGAGCTCTATCGAAGGCACTGCAGAAGGAACATGCTTCAAGATTGACTTTGCAGGCGTCACATAGAAGAAAAAAAATGAAATAATATAGCAAGAGAAGCTTTCAAAGAAACAGTATACTGATTTTGAATTTTAAGAGGCTTTGGAGACCCATTTTACTTATTGCGTTGAGGACAGTAAAGAAAGAAAATATACTGAGTTCTTACATAAGACATACATAGCAAAACAGTATGGAACAAGTCAGTTTGTAGGAAATCCTTCCTATTTTTCTCTTACATGGTACCAACTCCTTAAAGAAATACGCCTTAACTCCATACAAGTACTTAAAAGTTTAGCACATAGCTTTGCTCTCTTGAATCTTTTCTTTTAATTGTTCCTACAGCTTCCCCTTACAAAAGAGAAGGTTTGCCACTCAGCTAAACTATTTTGAGCCAATTTCTGCCAGTTCCTCTCAGACAGTTCTCTCTCTTTTCTCAATCTCCAAGAGCATCAGTGTTCACGCAGCAGTTCCAAGCAAGGCAGCAGGCATTTCCCAAGGGGAACTGGGCTCCGCACTATCACAGAATCACAGAATTGTAGGGGTTGGAAGTGACTTCCAGAGATCATCAAGCCCAACCCCCTGCCAAAGAAGGCTCCCTACAACAGGTAAACCAGTGCAGCCTGTGCAAAGAAACACAGTCAGAGCAATCTGTCTGCCCTGTTCCTTTGGAATACCAAGAAAGCAAACCTTTCTTCCTTTACATCTATTGTCATCACTTAAAACGTGCTTCTCTGTTACTTATCAATTGTATCACAAACCTGGGTTTAATTCCTTTACTGAAAAAATATAAAGCACGCATGAAACTCATTCAGAGTTGTCTTGACTTTCACAATCCACATAATGTCTATGCAGATACTATTTTGAAACAGTCAAAATTGCTGAATTCAAAATCTTTTCCAGCCTTGTTATATTTGGTCAACATTCAATAATTATTATTGTTAGAAAAGCCTTATGCAATAATACTAATTTTGACCTTGGCTTTCTGCCTAGTAGCCAAAGAATTAAGTCCCAGGACTTCATGACCATTCTTTACTTTCAACCTGTCCCATATAAAAAAAATAAGGGCAGAGGAAGATTTCAGAGAATGCATTTGGGAAGGAAAGTCTCAGATACATTAATTCAAAAGTTTGTCCAATTTTAATTACAGCGTTTGAAATAAGATAACAGTGCCATAGAAAGAAATTCACCCAAGTGCCAAATGTGTTTATAATTCACCACAATATCCTTACATGCTCCTGTTCAGTTTGCAGTAATTTTTATTTGCCAGACAGTAATACCACCCTAATCACCTACTATGTTGGAATTTTTCCCCTAAGAATTATATGCTTCATGTTATTAGCACTCCTGTACAGTACTGTAATAATAGTTTCATATCTTTAATTTAATTTTCTAGCAAGAAGCATCTCAAAGTGTAAAATTTTACAGTAAATAGAAAAAATTAGAAGTTTAGACATAAAGCCTCCAACGCATCGAAAGAACTGAGAATTATTTTCTTAGTCAATGACAAGCCCATATTTCTACAAGTTCTATTTGGAAGAGCATAAGGCGACTTCTTATAAATCCATTTGAGTGAAGCAGCTATTGGGAGCCTTGGGTAGTCTGACATGCACTCAGAATGCTACACAAGTCCAAAAGAAAAAGAGCAAGGAAAACATAAAAAGAAAGTAAAGGAAAGGCGTCTTCTCTCAAATGATGCTTTGTTAATGTCTGTCATGGATTAGTTATACCACTTTTAGGTTTAGAATACAAGAGCTTTGTTGGAAGGAACCTTCAGTGATCAGCCAGTCCAAGTGCCTAACACCTTCAAAGCTAACAAAAGTCTAAAGCATATAAATGAAGGCATTATTCAAACACCTCTTGAGCACTGACAGGCATGAGGTATCAACTACTCCAATGGGAAACCTGTTCTAGTGTTCGACCACCATCATGGTAAATAAATGTTTCCTAATGTACAGTTTAAATCCCTCTTGGCACATCTTTGTGCAATTCCCATCCTACCATCAGATCCCAGGAGCAGAGACCATCATTTTCCCTGCCCTCTCAGAGAGCAGTAAGGGCACTTCTTGGCCTCCTCTTCTCCAGGCTGAGCAATGCAAGTGTCCTCAGCCTCTCCTCACAGGACATGCCCTCCAGCACCATTTATCAGCCTTGGTGCCCTCCTCTAGAATCTTTTGAGGATTTTAACATGTGATCCACAGTGAGTTGGGTTTGTATTTTCTGAAATGGATAGCACATTTGATCAAAAGTGACTTGGTGTATCTAGCAGCCTCCATGCTCTCCTGAAGATTGAGTTGCTTTCTTTGCTTGCAAAGTGGTAGCCATTTGCACCAAGGAGGAAGCTATTCCCATCCTAGACTTTACCTCTCCGGTTGAGGAGTTGGTTTTCAAAAAGTTCTTCTTTGATTTCCAAGATACTACAATTTTCATGTATCATTTATAATACAAGCCTGATAAACAACTTCTAGATTTACAACATCTTTTTATTACTACTACCACGACTAAGCAGGCAAAATGCTGCATCAAATTTGCAAAAAATCTCATATACGTAGATGTTACATTGTTAAAAGACTGCACTTTATATACCAAGTGAAGGAGTGAAGATTGCTTTTTAACAAGAACTAAAGCAATGTCTGGAAAAAAAAAAAAACAAGCTTTCTGAAATATAAATCTGAAAAATATAAACCTATAGTATTATTTTTCTCTGGTTTTAGTATTCCTGTTTTTTTTTCAGTTTCCATTACATTCTACTTCTAAGTATTGTAGCACAATCATATATTTTATAACTTCACCACTTACACTTCAGGCTACTGAATTCACTCCTACCAAAGAGCACTTTACTGTGCTCTATCAGTTTGAATGACTGCTAAGAAATATTTTGTGACATATGATGCACTGCATAGCATTCCTGAAGTACAATGCATCTGTTGATTTTTTTTTTTTTAAATGTTACTTGCTAGTTTTTTCTCTTTTTCTTATTACAGCAGCTTGCTCTCTATTTTTTGAATTACTGCCTGTTTCCTGGAGAAGAACTTCCAATCTTTGTTCCTACAACAGCAGCATTTCTAAACTTTCTGAAATAAATGCAAAGACTCTGTTTTAAAAGATATTATATTAGCTCCTAACACTTATTAACCTTGTTATGCTACTCATAAAGAGTAATTAACGAAAGGACTCAACCTTGTCTTCTATTTTTCCTTTATTACTAATCTTTATTACACCAACTTACTATAATGCATACATGGAATAGACACATCCCGTTTACTTTTTCAGTTTTTCTATTCACTTCTATCAACTTTCCCACTGAATTAGGTGAAAGATTCACTTAACCACAATGAACGCTGGATTGTTTGTCCCTAATAATCAAAGGCAGCTAGCTCAATTGCATCATTTTATTCCCAAATCTAATTGTTTGATTTGTTTTGCTGGCCTCAGTTCTTTATTTACAAGTTGTTTTTCTGAAGTGTACCTTGCTACATTTATTATTACGCAAGGTGTGCAAGTACAGTTTAAATACTTCTAATAAAAAGAGTTGTTAGCCATGTTAATGTACTTTTAAGTAGTTTAAAGAGTAATTTTACTTGAAATGAGATATTGAAAATGTTTCTGCAGAAATCCAAGTACACATTTTTAAGTTATTAGTACCAAGGACACATTTAGCTACACCATCTGAAAGTCATTGGGATGGGAAACATTTTAACAAAATACCTTAAAGAAGCTGGGTTTTTTTGTTTTGGTTTGATTTTTTTTTTCTTTTTTTTTTTTTTTTAATACTCAACCAGCCTTAGCATTTTAAAATATAGCATTAGGTCTGCTTTTTCATGGAAATGTAACTAATGACAGCAATACTTAAGTCTGATGAATTACCAAGACACCAACCTCAACACTGAAACAAAATCATTTGTCAGTTGTTTGATGCAATAGGATATCTGTTATCAGCAATGATAAATTGATAGGAAGTCATCTAGTTATATCCGAAGTCCCAGTAAAGACTGATTACAGAAACACCATATGGTCCTCTCCTTTAAGTTATATTAGGAGCTGCATTGTTTGATAAATGTTTGCTTATTATAGACAGACCTTTATCAGGAAATGTCAACAGAATCTAGGAATCAAATCCTACCTGCTTCTCCCTTAAATTTCTTTACAATTATTTGATAAATTGAAATTGTCTGGAATTATTCCACTGATTACTCCCAAGAAGAGGCCAGTGTTCAATAAACGTTAGGAGACTATTGCATTGGCAAGTTTGATTTTCTGTACACAAAACAGGGAATAACCAGCTTTTAAAGTAAAAGAAAACCTTAGGAAATATTGATTGTTTTTAATGGAAATCACTATAATTAGCTTTGTACAGGTATGTATATTTCATAAAGACCATCTCCGTAAAACCTATATGCTTTCACACTCTAGAGAATCATGCTTAAAACACTTCAAGACCATTGCCTAGAATTTGCTCCTAGAAATCTGAAAAGCTACATTGCACTGTCTACCTAGCTTGCAGCCAATGAATCATAATACGTTCTTAAATGAGGAAAACTTCACCAGAACTGAGATAAAAAATAAAGTACAGCAACAATTCCATCCTTCAAAATTGGAAGCCTCCCTACAGAAACAAAGCACCTCACTATCTGCCCAGCAAATATTCTTACAGATACCCCACTGCTTATCTGATTGTAAAAGCCTGGGAAATTTCAATCAATCTAATTGATTTACTTGAATATATGTTTTCTCCCTTGTGTTCTGTTGTCAAACGCTTATTCCTAAAACTGATATGAACTCTGATTTTATCAGAGATAAAATACAGCTGACAAATAGCAAAAATGCATATCTTTGCAAAAGTCTGATCCCAAATCAGTCAGTAATTAAATCTGGGTGCCTTTGGATGGTTTTCTAACAGAGGTCATCAGAAATTCATCACCCTCATCACAAACATTTTTCTGACATGTAGATAGAAACTTCATTGAGGCCACTTGAAGGAACTCAACTTAGTGGTGACAATGCGTTAATCTTATTAGAAAATGAGATTGTTAATGTGCATGTTAACATGCAAAATTTGAAAGTTTAGAACAGACTTCTACAATAGCTTGGAATAAATGTAAGAATTACTACCAAAGCAAATAAGAATGAGGAGCATTCACACTTCGAAGGCTTGATGCAAAATCTAGTTCTCAATTTCTTGAGACACTTGATGACTGCCATAATCATATGCTCATATACAGGGTGGAATGTCAAACATGACAAAGTCTGAAGTTCTCCTTTCACCACTTATGTAATAAATAATTCCTATGGTAGCTGTTAAGCAAAAGGGAATACTTTTTCCTGCAATAATAGATAGAATACTGGAACATGAGGAGCAACAGAAAAGAATTACCTGAACTGAATTTGTCAAGTGCGGCTACTATGAGTGCTCAATCAAATAGCTTGAGCCTCAGATGATAGAGAATATAAATTATATAGAAAAAAAATTACCAACATTTGTGTCCATAGTACATGAGTGTATCAATTGATAGATGCCTTGTAATTGCATCAAAACCAAGTTACAACCTAAGAAACTGACTTCTTATATTGAATGACATCAAGTGAACTTCCCTGTTGATATACTACAAGCAGACATAAATGAATTCATATAAAACAAAGCTCATATAATTTAGAAGAAACCAGCTTTGAGAAGCAGTTTAATAGTGGTGTCACAGTAAAAATTCTGTTAATGCAAAAATGTGTGGCATGCCAACAGAAAAAGATTCTATTTTATAGAATATATCGTACCATGAAGACACAATGTCAATTAAATTCTTTAAAATCCTACTTTAAGTGATTAAAATATACCTGAGAGATAAACAGACTGATCTGAAAAAGAAAAAAAATTTACAGAACTGCATTGATTCACATTCTAAAACTATCTCAACACATTTGGCATAATCAGTTCTTGCTTTGTAGGAGAATAATATTAAATTAGATTGGTATAGATAGCTTTCTATATAGCTTGACATAGGCATGTTATTAAAGATGAGTTATAGTGACAGTTTTTGTAAAGACAGTTGTTAGAAACTATCTTCAGTTGATTAGAACTCCCTCTTATTTTTTCCCTTATTGTTCTGTGACAGGTAAAACTTTGTCAAATAATTAAAACAAGACCATTGTACACATACATTCCCAACTCCTTACCCAGCCCAAGAAAAAGATAATTTTTAAACAAGTCAATATAGAAGTGAGGTTTTTTTGAATGGTTTGTTGGCTTCTTTTACTTATTTCTGAAACAGGGAACACCAGTATCACTTTTTTGTGGGGATTTTGTGCAATTTAAACCATATTTATAAGAATTTGTAGAAATATACAGCTATATCATGCAGTCAGTGACACGGGTGGAAACATACTATAGAAAACTTAGCCATATTTAATAGTCCTACCAACTTGCTGATAATTTGCAATAATGCCTTGTCAGAAATGCAACACTGGAAGATCCTTAAACATTGTCTTCCCTGAACAAAACTGTATTTCTTCTTGTGTTACCCATTGTGTCAAAGGGGTTTACTAGAGAAGAAATCAAAGAACAGAAATAGTTTATGTCATTATTATTTACCCCCTTGGTGGTTTTTTTTTTTCCACATTTATTATCTATTTATTTTAGAGTTCAGTGCAACCCCACACAAGTTTTTGCAATTACAGTCAAAATGTGTACTGTGAGCTTATTTATGCAAAACTGTGCATACAAATTCACTTAAAACATATAACCAAAATTTGTGAGAAAGGTATGAGATGCTCTCTGGATGTTACAGAACATCATGGGTTCTGCTTACAGCTCTGCAAGCTACACTTGGGCCAAGACTTTTATCAATGCAGATCTAAAAAGCAGCATTTTTTTAATTATATTCTTTAAGAGCTTTTACATAAACACATGTGATAACATTCTCAAGTAGTAAATTTTTCTGTGTTAAGAAGTGCTAAATTTGTTTACTGTAATGTCATTTGCTTGAACAAACACTCACTCTGGAGGGGCACCACTACCTTTTAATAGACACTTAATACAGCTGCACTGGGACAGATGACTGCAAGTGAAGGGAGTCCTCTTAAAAGCCTTCATCTATTGTTGCTTCCTTTTGCAAAAGACCTGTAGTGTCTGGGTGGTGTGAGGGGAAAAAAAAAAATAAGACGTTGAATTAAATCTAAATATAAATGTTAATTAGTAAGTTTTTCTTTTTTTTTTTTTTTTTTTTTTTTTTTTTTTTTTTAAACTACACCAGGAAAGACTACAAACAAAGCTGCGCATCTAAGCTTTTACAGATCATCACTAGGCAGAAGATGCTATACATTTACAGTAAACAAAAATTCAGATTAGGGATTTCAGTTTACAGTTAGAAATTCACTCGTTAGTTACCCTGAGGATGTTTATACAAAAAAACCATGGTTTGCACAGATAGTGCCAGTTCAAAGTTTTTATATATGATAACATTGTTTAAGTGGAATTGGAGAGGAGGACCAAGCAAAGAATACTCTCACTTCACACATCCTCTGTGAATCAGTACATCAAAGGTTGTTAAGTTCTTTACAGAGAGAGTGGTGAGGTGCTGGAACAGGCTGCCCAGGGAGGTTGTGGATGCCCCATCCATGGAGGTGTTCAAGGACAGGTTGGATGGGGCCCTGAGCAGCCTGATTTAGCAGTAAACATGGAGGTTGGTGGCCCTGCATGTGGCAGGGGGTTGGAAATTCATGATCCTTGATGTCCCTTTCAACCCTGACCATTCTGCGATTCTGTAATGAAACTTTGGGGTCACTTAGACCATTTGATGAGTGATAAAAGCAGTCTGTGTAACTCCAGAATTGAGTTCAGAATCTGATCCCACAATATACTTAGTTTTACAAAGAATGATAGGTATGGATCTGCATGCTTAGATGATAAGAAAATTGATCATTTTGTCAAGAAAAAGAAAAGACAGCAACAAAACCTGAGCCTAACCAAATGTACTCACATCTATTAAAGAAAAGATCAGAACCTATGAAATTCCTAACACAATGAACATCCATTTAAACTGAATTATGTATGTACATACTAGTAATAGAAGAAATTGGTCAGAGGTTAATCATTTAGAAGTAGATACCACTGAATTGCTATGAATCTGTTACGTCTCCAACATCCCACTTACTAAATTAAAAAGCCAGCTTCAACACCACAACACTTAATTAGCTTTTTCCTCCTTTATCTGGTATGTGAAATGAAATAATGTTGTTTCTTAAATAGAGATCATTTTGACGTCAGAAACTGCATACCTGAACATTTGTGAACATATTCTCTTGTACATGATTCAAAGTCTGAAAGGAAAAAGGATGAAGGAGTGTCTAGCCGATTTATAATTTGCAAATAAAAGACCAGTTCCGTGAAAATCTGAAGTTTCCTGAAAAAAAGTTTACTGCCAGTTTCATGCAGAGATTTAGGAGAATACCATCTGATATTTAATTGTCCCGTTACCTAGGGACAATTATCGTGGGGCTGCTTTTCAAGGCCACAAGGAATTTAGAAGTCTGTTCATGCACTCAAATCACAGGAAAGAGATGAACAAAGGAATGAGAAGGCACTAACATTTGCTTCCATATCAGGAGAAATTTTCAACTCTTGAAAAATAAGCAGTTCTGTCCTTAACTTAATAACAATTCCAATGAAGTACATATTGGGTTTTTACTGAAGACTTCTGATATGCATGAATACACACAGCAGTTCAGCTCTCCTGCTGACTGACACCCATTTTGCCTGAGGGAGATGTTGCTAGATGCAATAGACACTTTTTTTTTTTTTTAAAAAAAAAAAAAGAGAATGATAAAGCCTATTTAAAGCCATGCCCTTCTCCATCCAAATGTCTCTACAAACACCAACAGGATAGAACAAATGATATCATGTACCATACCATTACCATCTGACAGATGTGCACTGTTTTAAATGAAATGGATTGTGGTCTCAAAAAATTTTTAGCAGGCTAGAACCAAAACTGCAAAAAGCCATGACCACCATTGCGCTAAGTAGCATTCTCAGCAAGAGACAAAAAGTTTTGAAAATCATTCCCTTAAGGCTATGGCAGATATGCGGTAGCTGTTTAGCACAAGCAAGACAGCAAGCTCATTATCACAGACCACGCATTTTAATTATCAAAACATACAAGCTTTTATTTCTCTGCTGCCAAAATTTCTTTGCAGTTTTATTTACAGTGTTGTCAACACTATACACTTCTGATGAAACCCCAAGTTGGATTTTCAGGATAGTCTACAAATGCAGCTCTTTTTTCAGACAAGTAAAAACTAACCTATTTACAGGTCTTTGTGTATCTTTAGATACAGCAATTATATACTTTTATTTAAATCAGAATGACCATCCTTGAGACTGCTTTAGTGATTAAATAAAGGAACTCTTCCCTGGGAGCTCAGCATCCAGTTGCAGTGAACTCTTAAGAGAAATGAAGATGAAAGAGAAGATCTAATACCAAATTCAAAAGCCAAGCTGGAACAGTCTAATACTGAGAAATCACAATGACCCCAAGTTCTAGGAGCAAGAGGCCAATTCCACCACAAACAGGAAGATAAAAGAGGCAGAAAGTGGCAAATAAAATAAGGTGACCTCATGAACCGGTAGCTGCTGGATCTGTCGTACAAGAAACTTTGAAAATATAGAAGAGAGACACTGAAAAAGAAGGCATAAGCATTTGCTGTTTGACACAGAACAGATGCTAATTCAAACTGAATTACAGGTGTAAAGAAGGTATTGCAGCTACACGTTAGAGTAATTTAGCAATTAACATGCATTTATTTTTTATGCTCAACATATTTTTAATAAAATTGAAGTTAGTCTTAGTAGTTCTAGTCAATTCCATGAAAAAAAAAAAAGTCATCATTTCTGTCTCAAGGACTGCATACTACTGGTTGTGAGTTTTGTAGAACATTTCATGAGTGAACAAATAACTACTTTGCACAAATAACTCCCTTGAACAACAAATGATCCTAGACACAGGTGAACTGAAAATAAAGTGCTTTAGCACATCACTTATTTTTCCAGGTTGGTTGTTGATACTTCTGCTGCAGTCTTGGAAAGAAAAGCAGTTTTCACCTATCTAGTAAGAGTACTGCCACAGCAAAAGAGAATGAAAAGGACTAATATGTTGCTACGTTGAACAGACTATAGTGTGACAGATAACCTGGATTGTGATTTTTTTATCTCATTGAATATGTTATCATCCTCATGGCTAACACAATAGTCTGGAAGCATGTTTTTTTATTGGGTAGGAATTAAATCATCTAATTCCTTTGATACAAAAGGTAATAACGTGACCTCACAAAACACCTGGGAATTGCAACAGATTATAAACTATAGTCACAGAGTTATAACGCTAACATCAGGAAAAGAACAAAAATCCAATTCCTAAATTGGGGCAGATTATAGTAAAGTGTCCAATCTTTAATAAAAAAAATTATTCAAGCAATAATGACCAAGTGAAATTATCAGTTTAAGGGAACTGATAATTCAGGAAGTTTGTACAAGAAAGAAAATATCTTCCTATGTCATTAGTTCTCTTTAACATGGTACTGAGTAAAAGCATACATTTTACTTATTTTTTTTTCTTTATCTTTGGCCATTATCACAGAAGGAAAATAATCAACAGATGATATGGACAGTTCATACAAGAAAGTTTTTCTTCTATGAAGTATTTTCATACCGGTTTTAGACGGTTCAGATACTACTCAAATCAAGTTCCGAATTTTGAAACACTGAGGAATAAGAGATTGTTGCTCTCTTGTAGATGAATTTGTAACATTTAAGCAGATTGACAACTACAAATGCAATGAAAACACAGGTATATTACCGTATGTAGTGAGGGTGATCAACACAGAAAGACAAGTGAAATTTGTATTATAGAGAATGATATGGAGCTTAATCAGACAACTTATTTAATTCTATCCTCCTTCAGTTTAAAGCTGTCATCCTGTTGCTACAGTCATAGATAAGTTGCTTCACATCTTTCCTGAAAGCTGCCTTTAAATATTGAAACACCACAATGAGATCACCCCAGAGCCTTTTCTTCTCCAGGCTGAACAACCCTAACTCTCTCAGCCTGTCTTCACAGGAGAGGTATTCCAGACCTCAATTATCCTCATGGTCCTCATCACGATACCATGCTTTGTGTGATGAAAGTGGTACAGCATTGCCTGCTTAGGAGCTTGTGAGCCACAAAGTTTTGTTTTGCTTTTTGTTTTGTTTTGTTTTTTGTTTTTTTTTAAACCACAACCCCTCAAGCAAATCTAAAGGCATGTTTTAGTCTGTGCATTGAAGCACACCTTATTTGTCACCCAGAAATCACGCCAATCATCAGTGACTTTGTGGCACGAGAACAGATTCAGCAGCTTTTTCCACTTTGGGATGCTGGTAGACCACTACTTCAAATAGGTTCAGTTTATGTATCATAACAGATAAACATTATTCATGAAATTGCAAGCTGATATTTTATCACCTCTGCCAGGTGATGAGCATTACAGATGCACACTATTTTGGAGTGATAGAAGAAAAAAATCCTAGAGTACACTTATAAAATTAATGATGACCTCAACAATCTAACTGTAAGAGAGTGTTGTAGTGAGAAATGAAGCGAAACAAAATGCTGAAAATTAATAACAGGATAGAAATCCTAATGAAAAAAATTGCTGAAGGTATGTATTTGAAAAAGACTAGTACTGAAATTTCCATAGCAATAATATCCTTCCATTTATATCAACTTATAATATTGCTACATTTTTAACATTTCCAAAACACGTCTTCTGCTGCTTTGCACACTTATCTCTAAACCTTATATAGCAGAGAGAAGAGTTCCAATACAATTTTTCCAATAGCCCATTTATATGTATGTATATATATATATATATCTTCTTAATTTAAAAACCTCCAAATTCTGAGTTTATAACACCTTACTATTCCCATTTAAAAATGTGGAAATTACATTCCCATATTTAGTCCCCACGGTGATCAAAGTACCCACTTACAACTCCAGCTCCAGGTAACTGAATTTGAAGAAATTTGCTTTAGGCTACTTAGTGATTCTCAGACTTCAGGCACATAATCCCAATTTCCAATACGTTTACAGCATATATCCCATTTAGTTGTATTAAATTACTTACGAATTGTCCCAAACACCTATGACTTTTTTTTTAATATTTACAAATTAGGTTTAATAAGTAACTATGACATGTTAGTAGAGAAGAGCACTTTTCTGATGCTAACCCAATTTTATAGTTGAAAGATTCTCTCATATGCCATGACTTGCAGGTTTTTATGTATGCTTCCTTCTTGACACCCTGAGGATCTGATTTTCGTACATGAACAGCAACACCATCCTCTGCTGAGAACCTGGTATATGAAAGATCATCTTTGTTTCAAAGAACATGTACTTATTAGATGATGCAGTGATACGACTGAAGAGATTACAAGTACATTTAAAATTGTTTTGTAACTGAAAGATCTGTTTTTGAGAGTATCTATGCACCTCACTCCCATGCAGTAACAGACTTTTGTGTACTGGCTGAGACAGGCATACCATGTAGATAAAAAAAAAAAAGTGGTAAAGTACACTACCTAAAGGACAGTGCTAAAGGTTCACACATTATCCTTAGAAACATATTATTAACATTCAACTGGTTAGGGTTAGTTTGTTCCCCCTCCTCAGATTAGTATTTATAACTTGATGTGCTTTAATATTACTACCTGTAGTCCAATAAATAAATACAATTCTTGTTTATTAAAGTAGAATAATCTCAGAATCAGTGAACAGTAGTGTCCAACTGCTGCCCCTGAATTTTGAATGGCATTTGTCAAATTCCTCTTTCACAACATCGCAACAGCAGTACAGATGTCAATGGGAGTAATTATTGACAAGGGCTATTCCTATGCCTGTTCCAGGACGTATGCTTTTAAGTGGCTAGTTGCCAATATCACCCAGCACAGCTGAGGATCCTCTGTCACTACTTTCCTTGTGTAGCAATCAGCTACATGACCAGCTGTAACTGGGTGAAGTGTGGCTAGAAAATAAGAATAGGAGAACCATTAGGACTCTCAGTGTGATACTGTATCCAGAATGGTCTCCGAGATTAGCAGTCTTCAGCATTCTGCGGTTGTTTGTTGGTTGCTCCAGAAGCAAGAAGGTATTACATTGTCTCGAATACAACGATTCAACCCCATACCCCAACAAGATCTACATTAAAAAAAAAAAAAAAAAAAAAAAAAACCTGCATTGAATTACGTACAAATGGCCATTCTGCAAGGACTGGTTACATGTACCCCTGGAAATAGTCCTTAAAGTTGGGAAACCTATTTACAAAACGGTGACAGCACTCAAAAACAGAGACCATCTCTTCACTTATTTCTCTTGGCAGTTAAGCTACAAACCAGTCCAGTTAAGTAACATTGTCTGAGCAATATATATATCTAAGTTACAGAAGAGTTAATCCATTAGAAAGATACAGAAATGAGTCACCATGATTAATGAGAGCGGCAACATTTCTATTTATGTAATGGCTGTTCAGACATGATAGAAACATGCTAAATTCAGTGAGATTTTTCTGCAAGGACACTGGATACAAAGCTACAACTTTGAGGTTGATGTTGGGACAAGCCAAGTCAGCAGCAGTAGGCAGAAAGGAGAGGAACTGCAATCTTTTTCAGAAGCAGATTTGAAGTTGGGATAAGAGCATGTGTCACAGTGACCCCACTATCCATTTGCCAGGGCAAAACCAGACACGTAGGACAGCATTTTTTGAAAATAACTCATGATAGATTCTTTTCCTGGTCACGTTAATACCAATGAGAGTTTTTTACTACTATTTATGTGGGAAGTATTAGGCTAATATAGAGCATTTTGAATAATTCTTTCCCTCCTGGATAAAGGAATTTACGAATTGAGTTTTTAAAAACACATTTCAAAGGAGTAGATCTGAAGTTTTAGAAAAGATTCTTCTATGCACAAGGGTAAAGTTTTTTTTATGATTCTTTCTTCTATTTCATGCTTCCACTTTATACTTCTTTGCAGTGAATGACCAGGCATCCCCACCACATTTCTTTATCAGACTCTTTAGAAAATCCTGATTATGAGATGACATAATTTATCAAATATAAGAACTATTTCAGAGAACAAATGAAGCAAACTTAATATCCAATTTACGCTTCTAATGGTCTGATTGAAGTCATTTTACCTCATCCTTGTTTTCTAACCTAAGACAAACAGAGCAATTGAATCAAATTAAGAAAAATTGCTCCTATATTAAGTAAACAGTGAACATTTTAAAAGTGAAGCAAAGTTCTGCATGACCTTATTACTACTTTCTCTGCAGAATCTGGTCAACTGTAGGATTCCAAGTCTCATTTGAGAAAAATTGTATAACTTTACATAGCAGTTCAAGTTTCTGGGCATTTTCTTATTTTCTCCTCACTCATCCTACTCCATAAAAAACAACAACACTTTTCTAGCATATGATAAGATAGTAAAATGTGAAATTCAAATTTCAGTTTAATCTTCAAAAGTATTTATTTTTATTGTTCATATTTTTAAATAATTGAGGTTTCAGTTGCACTTAGCCTCTAAAGTTTATTTTTTAGATACGCAATTATAAATTCTGTACTTCATTACCCTGTGCCTTAGGAAGTTGAATTAATTTCTATTAGAATCTTCCACTGAACAACAAGGAACCAATGTGTTATTTAAATTAGCTCTAGAGGTACCCACGTTAGAGCTGAGGATACGGAGAAAAGTTATTAAAGTTTCAGCATAGCTTGTCGTTAAGTCTGACCCCTAGTGGCTGCCCATAGGTACCCTTATTTACCGGCCTGGTTACATAACAAATCTAAACAAGTTCAGAGGATTATTTCAACGATGAACTGAGCATGCTGTCGTGATAGATATGCTGCTATACAATGGAATACAATATTGCCAGTCTACATACAAACATGCACACACATACATACAGATACTTCAAGACAGCATCTTTTTTTATTACACATGAATAATAGGCTTAGAAAATTACCAGAATGCTCAGCAGAAAATAGTGCAAACAAGCAACTCACACAAGAAAGAACAGTAAGAATTGTCAGGACAGCACTAACAAGTATAAAGAGATAACAGCACAAGATGGAAAGAAGAGAGCTAAATTATAATACACCTCATGCGTATTGGAAGAAAATCCTCATTTGGTGTTTGGCTGATGGCAAAATCATAAAAACCTCAGAACTATGTAGTCTATAATAAAATGGTCCATCTCTTTTATGGCTTTGCTGACAGTTATAGAAAATCCAAATCTTTCCTTACAACAAACTAGGACAAGTTTTACAGCTACACTCACCACATCCTCCCATCGTCTACTTTGTCACCCTTTCTTCCCTTTCTCCGGTGAGGCCAGCACGATATCGCACTTGGTACTCCAGCATGAACTAGCAGTATGCCTGCATCACCCTTAGCCCAGGCAGAAACAGATCCCTCCATCATAGGCACCAGCACCTCCTCATCTCCAACTGTACTGAGCTGAAGCCTGCCCCTACCTTTTGTTACCATCTAGTCAATGATGAAGCTGACATTAGCAAGGAAAACTCATTTCTCTTTGGTTTAAAAATAAATGAAAAAAAATTCTATATTGTCGACCCATTGTTTTATTTAACACTTACATTCATAGCTCTTTCAACAGTTAGAAATCTCTGAAAAGTTATAGAATGACAAGTGCCCAATGTCAAAGTTTTCTACAGATTTATAGATGAGAGATTTTATTTATTTATTTTTATTTCTTGCCACTGTCCCCCCAGGAACACAGCATTCAGTCATATTCTGGACAAAACTAATCAAGTATCTGACTTCAATCTATCCTTGAGGATTTCATGCTTTATTATGATGCTGATAGGGGAATTATTTTTCATTTCCAAGGACAGACTGGACTGCAGTCAATGACAAAAATTGTAATAGTTAGATGTCTCATCAGGGCATGCTTTTATCAGACTTCTTGCATTAAGCGTGACAGGTCAAATCATTTCTTCTAGAGAAGATGGCAAGCAAATCTGATTCCCAAGCAAGGGAAGATGGTATTTAGTAAGAAATCTTCTTCCCCCAACACTAAAAATGCACATTCAACTAAACCATACATCTAGTAAATCAGTCTAGGAGAAACACAGACCTACTTGTCTATGCTTTAAGTATTTTACAAGGTAGGGTTTTAGGTTTGGAATATAGTTTTTCAGGCTGTAACCCACGATCACGTGTGGCTTGTAACATGTGAAACAACATCAAAATGTTTTTTTCAATAGATACTTTTCAACATATATTCACTATGTGTGAGAAATAAGACTATGAAGGTTAGCTTAGGCTAAACTTATTTTTGTTTAATTGCATGTGGGTGAAATCACGTAAAAATGGTTGCGTAATCTGTTAATACAATAACATTTGAGAATACGTCAGTGATGCTGAGATAATTTCCTCAAGTGAGTCTGCTAATTTGTATAAAGAGAACCAATATAGAGACATTTGGTGGGGGGAAAAAGAGGGGCAAGAGCAACCTAGCAATAGTGATCACTTACAATCTGCTGGGAGCACCTAATTCTCAGGGAGTGCTTTGTTAATACAAAATTAATCCTCAGCAAGATAAACTAATGGGAACGTTGTTACAAACTGACAGCCTTTGGATCAGGGTCTTTGACTAGGTTACAGACATCATTTCAGATATTTGCAGCTGGAAGAAAGATGAAAAATGATTTCCCAGAGCACGGACAAATGAAACAAGCACTTTGCCCCTTTCTTGAATGTAGACCCTCCTACTGTCTTAATACGGCCTGGTACTTACTTGCCCAGTTTAAAGATTTATGAAAAGCTTAGGATAAATTTTTAGTGGAGACAATGTCTGTCAAAAACACACCGAAATCCAATGCTACACGTACTAATTAACAATTAAAGCTTCTATTATAGCCTCATTACCAATGTATTTGATTGATGTTGGTATTAAACTAAAGCTATAGATGAAGGGGTATCACTCAACTCCTAGGTAATAATAGCTTCATCAAGAAATTCTCATGTCAGGCTTTTAACACATTTAAACTGATAACTACAGTACAGGCTGGATGGAAGCATATAGCATGATATTTTAAAAATATTTAGCAAGATGATTGTTACTGTTGTACATCACAAGCAATTCTAAACATGATGGTTAAGTATAGTGTAATTTTACCAATTATGTAAAAGAGAAGACTATTATGTCTAAGATCATCTTGTAAGAGGTCAAATTTTAGAAGGCAGCAAATATATTTACCATAATCTTCAAAAAATTCATTATACACTACTCTCATATGTTGTAGAGTACCATGTACATTACTCCTTGTTTATAGATACAAATATTTGTTCCTGGCAAATAGCTGTTGATATGAAAATGTGACAACAGTTACTGAAAAAAATGTAGAGAACAAGAAAAAAAAACTCTGGTAGAACACTTATATCCAGATGCTACATAAACCAACTTTGATGTTCTTTAGCAAGATATGTATAGGAGTGCACAGGTGACCATCATCATGGTTTGGCTTTTAAAAAGGCCATGTAAATAGTGGATTTGGAAAAGAAAGTTAGGAAACTTCATTTGGTTAATCTATGTAAGCATTTCAGATAGGAGCATCATTGAAATCGAAACCAAGAGCAAACGGAAAAAAATCAGTGGTGCTGAAAAAAATCAGTGTGCTGAAACTTTAATAATAGTTTACCACAAAACCACAGTTTATTTATACAGTTGAAATATTCCCAACGACCTCTACTTCTATTACATCAATTGCCATTGTCTGGATTGAAGTTTTAGACAAAAGTGTTTTCACTAAGGTCTAAACTTATAGAAATAAATGTTTTTTAAATGAGAGATGTGTAACTATTTGTACAAATGAGTAACAACAAAATAGGAGGGAAGACTCGCAACTTAAAAATGTTGTAATTAACTGGAAATCAGATTGCTTCTACATATTCGCAACATTACTCCATCTTTTTTTTTTCCTAATTATTAGATTACATCCTTCATATTGCTTTTGATGTTTTAATCAACAGTGACTATGTGCATAACAGTGATCTTGTGAACCTACAACTGAAATATTTTATGCAAACAAGATTTCAACTTATAGATAGGTTAATTAAAAGAAACACAAAGGAAGTCTTAAAGAAGCATTTGAAATAATACTCAACTCGTCCATACAGTCCAACAGCATAACCACATTCGCTTTAACAGAACAACACTAATGAAAAGACAGCAGCACAACCAAAGCGACTAACTTGAGAACGTATGGGAACGCGAAGCGGAGCAGAGTTTGATACAGTTGACTCCTGTCAACCAGAACAGCCACCCATACAAAAAAGTCCACAACTATTGCTGGGTGCAACATGGGCTTTATGATATGGCAAGACTACTTGTAACTTCACAGAAGAACTCTTCAAAAACAAACACAATTAGCAAATAAAAATATTCAAAACATCTTGATTAGGCACAAACTTCATTTACAGTGTTAAGTCTGTTAGTCTGCTTGCAGGAGTCGCATGACAAATACCAGCCAGTTACCAGCACTACATCTTCACAATCATACACTTTACAGGATGCATATTTGTTATCTGAGAAGCCCAATACCGCAAAAACTATGATTTTACTGCTGGGTACTTTAAAATGCATCTTGCAAATAAAGTATTATCCTGTGAGAAACTGCACATAAAGGAGCAAAATTTTAATTGCAGGAAACTTCACTTGACATCCAAAAAACCCCAGCACTTTTTAGATGTTCCCATAATTCAAAAGATTGGCCGATCTGATCATGAACTACACTGTTGGAGTTTGACTTTCAAAAAGAAAACAAACATCAAAATAAACCTGCTCAACTTAACTTCCTTTAAGAATTGAACTAGTAGAACATTTGCAGATGTTTTTCACTGTCCAACACATCTCAACTTTTTCAATGCTAAAAAATTAGCAAACTTCAGTAGTAACAAAAGTTATTCAACCAGTCACAGCTGGCAGTCAAATACTATTCGTAGAAGACGAGCTTTCCAGTTGAGCTTGCGTATTTCCATGCTTTTACTAAAATAAAGGAGATAAGGTCGCAAAACGTAATATGTCACATAAACAGCCTGCTAGCATCATCCATGTAAACTAAAATGAATTCATGGAATTCTTGAAGCATAGTGATATTGACAAATATTAGCACGAAGCTATTCAGATGCAAAAGAAATTATCACTGTTGTGACATTTGATCGTAACACTTCCTTTTACAAATACTTTGCAATGATGTGACAAACTAGTTATTCCCCATAAAATTTCACTTGTTAGTGAAATGCTGCACCATTATAAATTGCTGTTGCAATACAGCACAGTACTAGTTCACCTAACAATTACAACTATGTATGAAAATAAACATAGCAATTGAAAGCAATGAATCACTGGAAAACTGCTTCATCTTTTATATTGGCATAAGAAGTATAGACAAGACGACAGATGCTAAACAATATTCCAAGAATGAAATGATAAAGGCCATTACACAATGATGCAGACTGTGAATCTGACTTCAAACTGGTAGGACACTTATTCAATTATTGAACTGTTCAAAGAGAAGCTAAGAATAGCTGAAGAAAAATAATTACATTCTCACAGTTTAGCACTGCACTTATTTGAAATGTCCCTTAGATTTTCAAAACTCTGGCAACGTAAAAAAAAAAAAAACAACACATTTATATCCTGTTCAAGTCAAGAGCTTTTCAAATATTACATGTTGGGCAGTTTGAAATTTATGTAACAGTTTAAGATGTTATTGAGCTGGAAAATAAAGAGACTTTCCTAATTTGTTCTTGAGTTATTTTCTAGTTATGTAATATAACCCTACTTTAAATTTTATACACAAAAAGCAGTGGACTGTTCACAAGTCACCTGTGGTACAAATCAACAGTAATTTTCAATAAAATATATGAAGCTGATAAGATTTTCTCTTTAAACTGTAAATTCATACATATAATTGCAATTTTATTTTTTCCTTACAACTACATTGTTATATATTCATATGTGTGCACACATTAGAAAAACAAAAAGCATTTTTAGTAAAAAATAAAAAGGAAGTCCACATACATTGGGTCAATTATGCTCAAAGAAATGTATGAATTCAGTTCTCTTAATTGAAAGTAAGCACAAACCATATTACGTGGTCTATGTATAACCATTATCACATAATAAAACAGGTATACAGCATTAAACTGTAGTCTTTTGCACGTAGTTTTGATAAACTCAAAAGGACGTAACAACTGCAAGCAGTATAAGATCTCTCTGCTGAAATATTTCATTTCAAAAGCAGCATCAAGTCTGACAAAACAAAGAAGGTATTTCAGGTCCAAGGCAAAATACCTTGTTACTCCTGACTAGACAGACTCAAATTGGAAGTTTGACCTTTCAGAGTGGTAACAGATCTTTCAATATCTCAATTTTAGAGAAATATATTGATCTTTTGATTTCATACTTGTGCAAACTGCTTCTGAATAATGGCTGATGTTCAAAATCAGCAGCAAGTCTTTTTAACATGGATTTTTTTTTTTTCTCCCCTTCTTTTTAATTTTCCAAAGAACTACCAACTAGTAGAAGAGCATTATTTTTTTAGTTCCCTCCCCCACCCCCCTAAAAAATTGTCAAGTTATTTTTTAATATAACTTAATATAACTATGCAAGTTTTTATAATTGTTATCAAAGCTATAGAAACATTCAGTCCTATGACTAGAAAAAAATACATTCTCTAGTGGATACCTAACTGAATAACTGATAAAAAGAATAAAGATAATCTTTTAAAAGTCAGCTATTCCTTCTCATGCAGGGGTCAAATAATTCTCAGTGTAATTTTATGTCAGTTTCTAACACCCCTCTCTTTAGCCTCTAGGAACATGCCACTTGATAAACGTGATACTGGCACTTGAAAAATAGCGTTTAAAGTATTCTGACCTTTCCCTACCTACCTACTTAATTCTTCAGCTACTTCAAGCTTACTCTTTTGGATTAAGTTGATTCCAATACAGCTTTATCTCAGCAGTTAGCCTATTCATAATCCTCTGATAAAGATATGGCCACTGCAATGCTGCAGTTCTCTACACTTACAAAGTGGCTTGCAGATATTCTTTGAGGAATTTCCATTATTAATCCAAAACCCACTTACCCATGATTAAAGTACCATATAAAGCTCTCCGTGAAAACTACCAGCCTACTGCTGGAAATACACCTCCCCTCTCAGTCAGTCCTTTACATAAGAAAACTAAAAGTAGATTTCCTTCCTGTACCAGTGAGAAGTTTCTGAAACTAATGGTCTATTAAATAACCTAGACTTGAGTTCTGCTTTGAAGCCTCCATAAAACTACTATTCAAAAAAAAGATGAAGTGGCATTTGTATTTATCACTGAAGTTTATCAAGTCTTTACTAGTCTTTATGCATCTTTTAAGGTGAAGAAAATTAACATTGCTAAAGTAGTAGGATTTTCCAACTAACAGAATGAAACATACATTGTACATAATTGCAGGCAATCTAGAACTTCATTTCTTCTGCAAAGGTTATAAGTATTATCAGCCAACAAAACGCATGGCCCTAAACACAGTCTGAGAGCAAAGTACTTACAGAGAAGAACACGTTACTGGTGGGAAAAAAAAATATTTATGCAGAACAGATAAAACACTTTGAAATTGTTACATCTCATATTTCTTTGTTCCCTCAAATAGCCTTCACTGACTTGTTCAAATATCAGGTTTCAGGAGGCTTTTGTTACCCTGCTTTCTGACTCAGTTCTAACATGCTAGATAACATATCCCTGCAGATCTAAGGTGAATTAGAGATGTTAATGAAGATATGTCTTTGCTAACAGTATTTCTGGATCTGATGTAGCAGTCTTTTCTGGTACATGATGCAGATGCAGGAGGCAAAGGGACAAGGCCAGACTCTTCTCAGTGGTGTGCAGAGACAGGACAAGGGGAAACAGCCACAAACTGAAGCATAGAAAGTTCTGCACAAATGTAAGAACTTCACAGTAAGGCTGAGGAAGTACTGGAACAGGCTGCCCTGCCAGAATATTCTCCTCCTCAGGAGCTATTCAAGACCCACCGGGATGCCTGCCTGTGCAACCTGCTGTAGGGAATCTGTTTTGCAGGGGGGTTGGACTCGATGACTCTAGAGGTCCCTTCCATCCCATACAATTCTGTAAACTCTGTAAATGCAGGTACATCCATTATATATGTACATACACACCTATATGTATGCTTGTATCCAAATACAAACATGTCTTTAATACGTACATACACACATATACATCTTTGCAGGAAAATAATCAATTCATACATAACTAAAAGAATTGATTATGAATGGACTATGGAACATACCCAAACTGCTTTATTTATTTATTGAATAATTACAATAATTATTGATACCACATGATAAAGTACTATCCCTTTAGAAGGTACACATGAATTGCTCTGCAACTGAGCTCCCACACACTGGAATTCATCTGAAACAAACATGAACCATTTTCAACTATCACAGCAAAGGAAGAAGGTGATCCATCACACACTGATCAGGAATCCACCTGCAGCTCTGCTGCTATTGCTTAAGTGTCATTCTGTGAATTAGTTGAGACTCATTAACAAGCATGTTTTCTACCTATATGGAGCAATTAAATATGATACTATTAGCTGTATCAATTAAGGCAGATAAAGTAGTAGTCTAATTGAATGCTTGAGGAGGCTAATGGTCTTTCTTTCGTCTTATAATGGATAGCACTCCGTAGTCATGTACTATAAAGTCAGACACAGGATCAATAGTTCCTCCTGCTTAGAAAACCTCCTTGCCTGGAGCATTACAGATATCTAATTTAAGAATCACTGCTCAGGCTTTATCCTCATCAAGGAATAATAAATAAAAAGTATGTTTTCAGAGGCACCATTCTCCCCATCAGTGCATTTTAAGAAAGTTTTAAATAACTTCTTCAGCTTTTATTCCATAGAAGGGATCTACTGTGATGTACTCTGATACTCAGTAAATTGCAAGAGAACTTCCGAATCAGCTCAGTTGCAGAAACACGATAATATTTGGAGCTCTGTGCTTTAGAACAGCTTTTTAAAGACTACTGAGTCAATAACAAAGTTTGCATTTACAATTAAATCAACCATGAGATTAAAAAATTACTTTGCATGGTCTCATTCTTTTGCTTGGTTCAAGTCAAGAGCACTGTGATGGAAAAAGACATCTTTACGTATTATCAGTTACTGGGAATGTGTTGCATATTGAAGAGAGCATCATGTCACAGCACAGAATACAGGAAAATGCCAGCAGTCTTGGCAGTTTCTATAAACTTGGCAGGAGTAACTTCATAGAACAAGAGAAACATGTCCACAGAGATTATCCCAGTGTTTTAGCTAACGCTGCAGTTGCTGCAAAATTTAAGCTTAGTAGAACACATAAGCCTTCAAGGAAGACACTGTGAAGTTGAAGACAGGTGAATCTATTTCACTGCAAAAGTAAAAATACAACATGGTATGCACTTACTATGAAACAGTTACCTCTAAACGTGAACAGGAGACAAAACAGAAGACTCACAGACTTCTAAATTACTCGATAAAGCAAATATCCCAGACTAGTTTACTTTGAAAGCATGAATGTCTGTGGAATTTTTCCTTTGTTTCATTTTCACATAGGGCATTTATTCATATCTGTACAGTATAAAAATGACAGATTTTAAAACTTAGTAATTTCAATGTTTTCCCAAAGCCTCATAGAAGCGTCAACAAATATATAAATAAATATATATGTTTTTGAACAAAGTCATAAATTCCTATTTTCATGAAAAGAGCAGAAAAAAAAAATCTAAATTTTCAAACGCATCCAGGCCCCTAATATTCAATTTCTACATGTTACATCCAAGTGAGATGCCAACAATGCACTGTTTGGACTGTATATTATCAATGTCCTAACATTGCTTTTCCTCTACCTGCCCAGACCTGACATCAAAATGGAGCTGACTTGAGCTGCCAATAAGTTTTATGGAGTTCATTCTGAAGGTAGAGTGGAGGTGTGCCTAAACAATGGTTTAGCATTCTCCACAGGAGATTGGCTCCTTACAACTCTCATCTCCTATAGAGGCATGCCTACTGCACCGACAGCTCACTAGTAGACCTCATCACTAGGAGCATTTATATTGCAACAGAATACTTAATTGGGTTCACAGCTAATAAACTGAAACTTGGGAACTTGTAGCTTATCCAAAGCACAAGACTGAATCTGATTTTCCTAGGGTACACTACTTCTATTTTTGAAATCAGGATGCCACACAGTAAGCAATGAAAGACCAGTGGGCTCAAAGAACGGGAGAGGAATAACAGATGTATCTTCATTTTTAGAAGGGAGACAACCTGGATTTTAGTTCTGTTTCAACTGGTCATCACTTTTACTTAACAGTTATCTAATAAATATGCATAAATAGTGCTGGGAACGTAACCAAGTGCTTTCCTCCATGTATATATCTATACTTCGCACATTCCTCTTCATGTAATTTCTCCTCCTTACCTAGCCTTCTGTTGAACTGATCTTCAATTCTCTTGTGGCTTCAACAAGAACAGGAAAAAATAACACATCCACTGCTAAGCCTTTCGATTACAGTATTTTTTGAGAAATATGCTGTGAAAGATTGCAGCCCCGTAAAGTGTATAATTCATTTGTAGATATTTTTATTTTTCACAAACAGTGAAAAAGACAACTACTTTAGGTGTCTGGAGGAAAAAAAAAAAAAAAGGTTCTATATCACTTTAGTTTTTTACTTCTACTCAACTGTACTGAAGTTGTCTCTTCAGTGCTGTGCAGGAAGCATACACGGAATTAGAACACAAGGTACACTGAGCCTCCTACTTCTAAAGTAATACCTTTAAGTCTTTCCCCTTCAGACTGGTGTAACAATCAGAAAGATCAATGCAATGGAACTGCGATGCAAGTGGTGTAATAACAGGGGGACTAATACAATAGAAAGGTGTTACAAGGGAAGGATAAAAGGACTGCTCACCCATCTCTGAAGATCTAGGCTCACAGCAGTAAACTCCACAAAGGACAGATCTCTAGAAAGAAATCCTTCCCCAGTGGCAGTCAGCCCTTCAATGAGGTTTAAGAGAGGTGCAGCCAGGCTCCACCCCTGCTGGTTACACAGCTGAATTGCCTTCACCTGTGCTCCCAGAGTTGACCAGGTCCTTTCACCACATGCTCAATCAGTGGGTCAGGCTGTGACTCAGCAGTTTCCATACAACTGGTTCTTAGACACTAATAAGTCCTTTTAAAAATATACATGGAAGATTGAGGCCATCCTTTGAATGAGTACTTCATTCTTATTAGGCATCTTATCCTGGAAAACAATACATCACCCAACTTCTTTGTATTCATCTACTTCTTTGTAGCTCATCCAAAATTAACAGGCAGAAGTAGGTTTAAATGCTCTTTCCAAATAAATCTTTTCCACCAAGTCCAATTAGAGATAGAAGAGAAAGCACCTGGACACAGAGAAATCTTATGTTTTGTTGTCTAATGGTCTACAGATAGATTGTTCCTTATAAAGGCAAGTGCACTGCAGAGATCAGAAGTTGTTTTACTGCTCACATAAGGGCTAAATGCACATTAAGTTACTAAATTTTAAAATAAATGAAAACTGAAAAATCCTTCATTTGATCTAAAAATAGTGCACTTGAAACATGACAGATAAAAGGATACACAAAAGCAAGGGTAAAATGACAAGAATAAAAACTAAATCAGAATGGAGACTGGAATTTAACCAATCCTCAAACGATTAGTAGATCTGAAATTCACTACCGCCAAGGCAACAGAATGCACCTGACTTGGAACAAAGCTTAATGGGCACAGCCAAGAATTCAAAACATGCAGACAGCGTGCTACCTTTATAGATCGACAGTAAATGAAATAACAGCATTTAGCTCCTGACGAACCATTACAACAGGCAAAAGCCAAGACAAGGCTAGTATGAAGACAAAATAGAGTTAAGAATATGCTGCAGAGTTATCTCAGGCATCACAATGAAAATCTCTGGAGAAAAAGAAAGCACTTCATATCACAAAACAAGTCCTAATCAAAGTAATGGGCAATACAGCCACAAGAGAAAAATGGTCTCCAGGTCTCCATGCTAAGCTTATCTGTTAGGGAAGTGTAGGGGGAGAAGGATAAAATTAAAAAAACAAATCATTAATTTTTTATTTTTTTTTTTTTAAATCATGTAAGTATACTGGCTTGCCTCAGACAAATGAATTTCTGAGGATTAGCTCGAGCAAAAGGTAGCCAGAATAACATTTCCAGTCCTGAAATCAATGCAAAGGAGAGCTCTCAAGCCCCCAAGTGCAACATGATACTTTTTCTATGCATTCAATATGATGGTGTAACTACTTTTATGCCATGCAGTCCTCATATTTAAAAAAAAAAAAAAAAAGACAATTTCTAGTGATTGCTGAAGACTAATTGTCAAGAAAAAAAATTCACATAAAACTTACCAATCATGTAGGAGTAGCTGCCTATGACAGCTACATTTAACAGAAAAGATATCTAAATATATCTATTAACAGATGAAGCAGCCAAACAACATAACCAGTCAGTCCCAAAGTCTCCAAATATTAAGGAAATAATTGAAAAAGCCGATTCGTTTTTAGCACTAATATTAGCATAGCACTAGTGAAGAACAAGTTTCATAAAAACTGCATACTCTGCATTTAGCAGGGAAATCAGAGCAAGCATACTTGCTGAAAGTATGTTATTTATTCCAGATACAAGACAAACAATGAAAGGCAAACACAACAGGGATTAATGTACTGTTCCTCAGAGTGACAGCATCATGGCTATCTGTAATACGAGTCTCTCATTACAAATACCTGTAGTACCCAGAAGGGTCTGTTTGCACTTCAGTGAGATACAAGCATATGGAGAAGTAGAAAACAGTTCCTTCTGCTTGCAAGTGGGAGGCCCAAAGGCATGCTAAAAAGGGCCTCAAACAAGCCTTGCACAGGCACAGCTGGATCACACAGACAAGTCCCACAGCATATGCTCAAGAGCTGGGAGGAATGCAATGCCTTACAGCAATGCATCGATAACATGAGGGAGACTGAGCTGTTCCAGGGACTGGATGTTGTCAGAGAGCTCAGGTAGCGCTTGTAAATATTCTAAATTGTTTTATACAATGTCATTTATTCTCTGCTGTTATTTTAAAGCTTGACTAGAAAACTGTACATTTGAGACTACTGTTATACAGTTCTGAGACTGTTGGAACAAACACTGAGCAAAGTAGATCTCTCAACTACCTGGTCCCAGCATGAGGCTTGAAGACTTCAGCCATATATCTTTTCCTGATATGCACACAGTTGAATACAGCACACAGTTGAAATATATATGATTAAAGTAGGTCCTTTCAATGTCTCCTTTCCTATTTTGAACTAAGAGAAGCCTACAGTTCTGCATCAAACAAGTTCTCCTGAGAACCCCCAGGTTTCTGATGCCCCTTCAAATACTGGAGGGCTGTAATGAGGTCTCCTCAGAGCCTTCTCTTTTTGAAGCTAAACAAGCCTAACTTCCTCAACCTATTTTCATATGAGAAGTGGTGCAGTCCTCTGGTCTTCACAGGCCTCCTCTGGACCTGCTCTTATAGCTCTATGTCTTTCTTGTGTTGGGGGCTCCAGACCTGTACACAGTACTGCAAATGAAGGCAGAGGGTGGACAACCACCTCCCTTGCCCTGCTGGCCAACCTTCTTTAGACACAGATCATCTGGAAATTTATCTGTGAAGATTTTTCAACATGTTTCATGTCCTAGAGATTCCATTTCTGAAGTGAAGAACGGTTAATGTAATGTCACTTTAGAGCAAATTGGCAATACCTTTCAAAATAACAACATGTATTAATGTAAGCCTCAACTATAATTACGCAGCAACCACGGAAAAGTTCCACAATGCTTGTACGGTTGCTTTTTTTGGTAAATTTATAAATGCCTGTTTCTCGCTGACTCTAAGATTGACTTGCATTGAAATATATTGCTACCCTCCCCAGTCAGTAACAAAATATAAATTGCAACACTGCAGGAAACATCCTGGGGTACACTGCTGAATGGTCATAACATTTCTTTCCCTCTCTTCAGTTTATTTCTTTAAATTCAAATTAATCAAAACAAGCCTCTGAAGCTTCTTTCACTACCAACTATTTGCAGAGATTTAGAACTCCTCTGAGAGACAGTCTCCCCAGGTTCTGAGCAGTCTTTAGAGAAACATTACTAATAGATGGATAATCCAGGAACCATTCAAAAGTGACTGCTTCTCCAACATGGGAAAGCTAGGTGCCTGTTATTGGGAAGAAAGTGCAGGCAGAAGTTAGATGAAAAACCTACTCTTGTGAGCTCAGTTAATATTTCTCTTTCGCACATTCTGAGAAAGGATACTTGAAACACCACCACACACAATTTTTAAAAACATGTTTTTGTGTCAGTGCAACGAACTCTCCAGAATGAGAAGCAAATTTACGGCAGTGAAATAGGCCAAACTATAGATGCACAAGTTTAGAACAAAAGCCTTAAAAAGCCAGCCTCAGCACAGCTTCTTTGGGAAGTCCACTGTGTAAGGACTTTCCCAGTAGGTTCCCAAGGCTTACCACTTTCTGTAGTCATGTCATCCAATCACCCAGCATTATCTTCCTTTCAGAATCTGTATTCTCTCCCCACATGTAACCTGCAGAGACAGCACTAGTCTCGCTCTCAGGCATATGCCATGTGAAGTTACTATGAACCAAAAGGTGAAATATGTATTTTCTTCCTTCTTACAGTCCCCCATCCCTTTCTGCCTCCAGTACAGAAGTATGGCAGACGTCCATCCACATCACTTTGAAATGTCCATTTGTTTTTATTCCTCTGAAATTTCAGTTCACCTATCACTCTGCAGACACAATGTGAAAGAGAGATTCTGGCCTGCTTTTCGGCTGACACTGTCCCTGTTTAACTGAAAACAGTTTCACAATAGACTGTCTCAGATAGCAGATCAATCCAAGCCTGCCAAGCTGAGAACTTTGGATGCTCAATGGGAAAATGGCAGAAGTTCTCTTGTTGCCAGAACATCTGTAGAAGCATCTGATCAGGAAATTCAAGGGCAACAGTAGGCTGAGACAATTCTCTCTTCTACTGCTTCTTTGGAGAAATACTGATATAAAACACCACGATTCTAAAAAGTTTCAGTGTTAAGAAGCTTAAAAAGTGCTCAAATTTAGAAATGTACAGAAAATTTACTCTATGTGGTGTACTTCCTACAGTAGGTAGATAGAAAAAGTTTAGCCTAATAGCAAGCAATCTGCAAAAGAATGTAGACGAGTTAGCCCAAAACCCAGCTGGCCAACACAAACAGTTTTCCACATTTTATCCTACAACAATTGCATCATATGGTTTCCTATTTCTGGTCTCAAGCAGAAAACAATGTATCTAAAAGGCTATTGAAAATCCTCTTGAAATACTAACGGTTTTCTCCTGAGAGACAGTATTTAATTCAAGCTTTTCTTGAGGCCTTTGGAAATTGTTCTGAACACCCCTGAAGATAATAACTAGTAGACCAAACTGCTCCTAAGATTACTTGTATGACAGCATGTAATTAGATGCACCCTCTGGCCACTTGTTGCACACACAGCCATAGCTTATGTGCTAGAAGACCCTTATGATAAGGTTACATTTCCTAATGTGAATATATCTCAAACATTTCAGGTCAGAACAGGAAAATAATCCTAATTAAAACCATTCTGCTTCTCCAGAAATTCTACACTTGTGTTACACTGCTTTACATCAGCACTTTTCGGTAAATAAAACAGGACATGCACAGAGGGAATGCCTAACACAAGTCATTTCCAGTGCATTTTCACCTGTGTGGAACATACAGCAAGACTGTGGCTTTCCTACCATTGACATCAGCGTCCTTAAGAAACCAAAAATATGAGCAAGCTACATTCAGAATACAGGGAGTCGTGACTGTATTTTGAAATTATTCTTGGATTTTCTCCTTTCTAAGCACAGGATTATTTAAGTATTTTGCAGCTATATTCAGAGTTGCAAAAACTGCCTTGCCCTTTATTGTGCAACAATAAAGCACCTAAACTATTTGCATCCAAATTCATATTTAAAAGAGCAAAAGCGCTCAAAGCAATAGCATTCATTAGGAACACTAGGTTGTAGGTTAATCTAATATACAATATTGAAACAGACAATGCAAGGATGGTTCTCTGTTCTGCTCATGAAGAAGTGCAACTACTTCTAACAGGCTCTTGAAAATACCAGTCAAAGTATTCACAAGTAGATCATACAGAAAGAAGATTTGAACTCACCCAACTGGTGAAGATCTCTGACTACGCAGCACTCTTCCTCAGGAGGCAGCCTCTTCAGTGACCAGCCCTTATATGAGCCCAATGTGGCTCCACCATTGGTTCATCCCTTCTGGTCGCCAGGGGAGCACAGGTGCAAACAATTTGCCCGTGCTCCCTGGGTCAGCCTCACCCCTTCACCAGGTGCTCAATCACCAGTTCAAGCCATGATCTAATGGCTCACCTGCAACATCATTAAAATTTCTGCAATCGTTGCCTCTGTTTTAAATCCAAAAGGCATTACTACAATAATACTCATCAACAAAGAATTAAGAAGAGTATTTGGGGGTATCTTATGAAAGGACAAAAATGCAGAATACCTTTGCCCGCATATCTAAGTAGGTGTATATAAAAACACAAATAAATGCTGATCCTTCAATACATCACACTATATTTTCAGTAGCCTTTGGGTAAAAGAGCATATATCATAAGATGGAACAGTATTTGATAAGCACACTTTCACAGCATCCTATCATCCCATAAATACAGAGAGGTTTTATATTAAAAAAAATGATCGAAAAGATGTACCTGCATCCAGCACAATACTCCAGAATTTTATTTATTTTTAAGGAACAGACAAAGCTAACTTCAAATATTTCCTTCTGACCTGATAGTAAAGCCAGGCACAAAATATTTCCACCAAAGGTCATACTGAACTTCTCACAGCAAACATCCTTAATGAAGGAAAAGAGTAGATGGGCTACTGTCATGACATAGGACTGTGTAGATAGCAACATATCTACATGAATTTAAAAATTAAGTCACTAACAGTGACAGCAACACAAAGTGAGAACAAAGTTAACTGCAGAAAAAGCTGGGGAAATTCAAACATGAAGAGGGGAATTACATAAAATTGAGAAATTGCACAAGGTATTAAAATCAAGAGAATGTGAAGTTCAGAAAAATGCCTATAAAAGATTATTGCTATGCAATTTAGTTGTTGGAATTGAAGTCATAGCCTTTAGATTGTTCAAACGGAAGAACAGCCAAGAAATATCGAGTTGCTCTCAGTTAAGAGAAAAATAACAAACTTCTTCAAGAGTTCTCAGGTAACAGTAAGAACATAATTCAAGCAAAATAGGCTTGCTAAGGAAGGAAAAAACAAAATAATTTCAAAGTTGTCACACTGTGATGCACATTTTACCTGCAGACTATTTTAAACTTTTTTTCCTTTTTGAAGGAAAAAAACAAACAAACAAACAAAAAAAAACCACACACACACACACACACACACAAAAAAAAAAACAGCCAGCGTTTGGAAACCCAGGTAGAGTTTCCAAAAAAGGAAGAGAAACAGAAATATTCATGTTTAACATTTGAGGTTATTCTACATAGAATCATTACAGTTTGAAAAGACTTCAGATCATCTAGACCAACACCAGTTCTGCCCACTACACCAGAACTCACTGAAGTACAATGGAAATAGCAGAGCAGGGATGATAAAATACATGTTTTAGCTTAAAAAATATAAATAATTGCACATTACTTTTTACCTCATATTCATTCTCTCCAAAAGTAATTAGGCTAGTTTTCATCCCATCTAGACCCAACCCCTCAACAGCTTGTTTCTGACATACTAATTCTGTGGCATGGGTAATCCTGTTCAAGTCTATTTGATTTTCAGCCTACTAAAGAATAATTTAGCTTATAGTAAGCTGCTGAGTAATCTAATTCTTAAATACTGTATTCTGGTAGTTTTATGTTAGAGATTAAAGTCTACTGGTCAATAGCCAAAATTTAAAGAAGTTTTAGCAAACAAGTTTTTAAGAACAGTCATGTGTGCTTGCACAACGTTGAAACAATTTTAATTTCTCTTCCTCCTAATTGTTCTTTTTTTTTTTTATCTCTGCTTTAAAAAAAAAATCAAAGTTACTTCACGGAAAGGCAACAATAATCATGAGAAAGTTCTCATGATTTAATACTTTTTAAAGTATTGACATTATTCCATGTGCAAAAAATAAAGCGAACTGCTGTTCTAAGCTTTCTATCCTTGTTGATGAACATAGAAGATGAAGATGTATGACATGCTTTGCTATGTGGTAGAGAAACCAACAGTTACTTTGTTCGCTAGTTTAAGAAGCCTTCAGAAAGTATAGAAAGATTCAGAAATGGGATTGCTAGCTGTCACATGAACGGCATGCATTTTAAACTAGAAACTGGCCAAGGAAAGAAGAAACATGCATAAAACCAAAGTAACTTACTTAGGTTTCCCAATCTTTAGAAACACACCAAATATTCAAGCAGGAATTCATACAACATCATACCTAAAAAAGACAGCTTTCATCTGACACCCTAGGAGTAGATAAGAGGGCAATAATAGTTTTTCCTCCTTATATTGCATTATGTTTTTTTGATTCCCCAAATTCACATTCACTAGATATTCCAGTTGAGGGACATCTGTATAGAATTTATTCTAGCTTTCTACTGATTTTGCCAAAAAAAATTAACCAACCAGCAAAACCCACAAGTCTCTAATGTTGAATACTGCTGCCATGCAGAGTCTTTCCCAGATTATCTGCTCCACTTATTTTTGTGTGAAGAGCTGTTCTTGACAGGACAACAGACAAATCAGTGGACCTTTAGTGACAGAGAACAGGAGTCCTGTAGTAAAGCTCTACTAGGAGGGACAGAATAATCAGCCCAGAGATTCCCAGTGGCAGGTCTTACTGGGAAGTGCAGCAAAGCAGTAATTACCAGCAGGCATTATCAACTCCTTCTAAGTGTACTCCTTACATCCACTTATAGGGTTCTTTCATAATAGAAGATTACGGGTTTTTTTAAGTGTTAGGTTTAAATCTACCCTACTCCTACTAATTTTTTTCCCCTCTTCGTCTTTCCCCTTCTTCCTCTGCTTTTGAATATTAAGGACATAATGGCATTCCCAAAAAGTGCAGCAATGGTACAGAATGATCACTAAAAGGGTTTGTGATTTGTCTTGAAAGATCATGTCTTGATTGTCTTTAGGTGCTACAGAGACAATCTTAGAGTCCCTGGAAACCAAGAAAATTTAGACCATAGTACAGGATAGTACATAGACATAGTACAGGATGATCCTTTCTTTCCCATTCTGGGTATTTAGGAGACACAGATGTTTGTTCTCCCATTGCCACTGTGGTACTATAAGCATGTTAGCCATGAATGGCATGCTTTAATAGTATATTAGCTTGATGGTCACAAATACCACCATCATTATTGAAAAATGAGAAACTGTCACGCTAATATTTTGCGATTCATTCTCAAAAGACAAGCACAAATTAAAAACATAAAACATTCCAAGGCAGTTAGCATTAAATATGAGATGCTCTGAAAGTAATTCAAAGATGTGCATATTTAAATGCACATATATCTATGGTGCTTGTGTATTTATTCATTAGAGTACTGTTACTAAAACAAACCTCATTTGTCTGCTTTCACTAAGAATCAGTAAAATTAAAAGTTTTTACCTGTGGTTAAATTATACCTAAGCTAAACCTTAGCATCTCCCTAGCTTTATCATCTTTTCCCAAAACCACCTGAATTCTTTTTAAGTGTCAGCTGTCTCCAGATTGAGGAGTATCATATGTTTTATCGACCAACGACTACTTTGCTCTCCCTTAGCTGCAGCAAGATGCCTCTTGCTTACATTTGAAAAGGGTGTAGTAGAAGTCTTGACAGATCAGATGTAACATAAGGGAGACTGCAGTTTTGCCCTCACAAGACCCTCTACCACAGAAAAGTGCCCATCGCTCTGTCTTGCTGCAATCCTGGCAAGCAATGGAATTAACACTTCAGGATGACTGGAGGGAGGCAGGGGAAGTTTGCTGTTTTCAGTGTAGACTGAAGCGAGCTGCTTCAATCATGGTGTCAACCCTTCCAGGCATGCATTTGAGATAGCACACAGAATCCCATAGGAACCACAAAGCCCTGTTATTAACTGTTCTACCCAGAATTAAAAAATATATATTTTAACTACAAGCAAGCTTATTTTGGGATGCCTAGATACATAGATACTGCTTCAGAGTAGTTTTATCCATGCAGCAAATGTATATTCAGTACATTCGTATACATTTCAAGGACTGCAAACTATTTAAGATGAATGAAACTGAAGATAAATACATTCATCATCCCCCATGGCCAATTATATTAAGTGAGTTACAGCTTCAATCTTGATGCAGCTGGATGTTTTGCCTCTTTCTGGTAAAGAAAAAAACAACCTTTTTACAACATACCTCCCACAGATATTACACTATTTGGTTTCAATAAACTGCTTGTTATTGAATTCAACTGCTTCGTTAGGTTTCTTAGTAAGCTATTCTTTACTTTCTGGTTGACAGCAATTTCTACATAACTATTGTGTGTTCATAAGTTGCATGAGTGAAAATCACCATATAAACTTAGTATAAGTGACTGAAAATATTTTAATAGCGATTCATTAAAATCATAAAATTTCTTTTTTCTTCCAGGCTTATTTCTGTCTTATCTTGTGATCATTTAACTTCAAAGGAAAAATAACAACCACTGCCAAGAGTGACACAGATCAGCAATAGCACCACATCAGCCCCAGCACACTACTGCTATAGGGCAATCTGCACCAAGGCAGTCTGCCCAGTGACCTGCTGCACAAGAGCAGAGCATGTAGGGCCACTTCATTGCCTCCTGCCCTCCTTCAAACAGCCAAAGCCAACATTTAGAGATGAAAGAAAACTTACATTATTTTCTAAAAGGATGTTTAACACATTGTCTGAAAGACTCAACGTTTGCTATTTCTTTTGGTGACAAACAAAAGAATAATATCTGAAAGAGGAAATTCTTATTTGATTCAACCTCAGATTTTGCTTAAGCAAATGCTATCCAGTACTTTCACATCACAACTTCTATCAGCTTAGCTGCATCACAAGTTTGGAGACAGTAGCATAAAATCTGAACTGTACTGTCAGATTTGTAACCATTTCTCAGAAACAATTTATTTTGCTATTGCTGGAAGCGTCTTAACACCCAGCTCAGCTGTAAAGAGCGCTAACAAAGTCCAAGAAAAAGCAGAAGAGACATAGCTAAAGAGCAATCGGAACCAGACACATCTGGTCTTCTGCAAGGGCTGGGAAATGACTGCCACAAAGTAGTGAACTGCAGAATCTTTTCAACCTTTCTAAAAAAAGAATTATAAAGAGACAAAGTTGTTCTATTTTCCATTACCCTTTCAAACTAAGAGTGATTTTTTAGGGTTTTTTTTGTTTGTTTGTTTGTTTGTCCATTGGTATTTTTTTGTTTTGTGGCAACAGGAAGCACAAGCCAGCATACATTTTTAGTGCATCTTTTCACCTACTTCATTCTTTTCATGATTTGTCTTCAGGGAAGAAATACAACAATACTTAATTCCCAAAATAAACTGCAGTTCTGCTCAGATTTAGGTTTTATGTTTGCTTTGTACTTCTCCAACACGCACACACAAAAGGAGCAATGCATTACTGAACAAGGTAAAGATGTGGATTAAAACAAACAAAAACAACTACTTGAGATCATGCGCTCACTCAAAGTTTCCTCAAAGCAGGAGCAAAATGTCAGAGCTCTGCCTGCACAGCAGAAGCTGGATCTCCTTCATCTCTTACTACTGCTCTAAGATTAACAAATACCTCAGTAGCTATAAAATTACCTGCCACAAAAATCCCTCCACATTCCAAGCCAACAATGCTGTTTCTAAAGCTCTTCAGAATTAGAGATAGCATCATATTCATAGAGAATGAGTACACAAATCCAGGTTTAAGCTGTAATTCTACTTCTCTCTCAAACTGCATAAATGCTTATTTTTAATCATTTACCTTCTACTGTTCTCAGTATTCTTAAGATAATTAAATTAATAGAAACTTTTGTTTTCCTGATATAGAATGGGAGAAGATTCGAAAGAATGAAGTTTAAAAGAATAGCTAAACTATTTTCCAGCACAGTAGAGTACGGCAGTTTTGAGAAATCTATATTTAAACCTTTTGAAGCAATTCAGATATACCTGTTCAATATAGTTGGACCGAAATACTGGTAAGCCATTTTAATCACCCGTAGCACAGCTCAGTGGAAAAATCTTTTTCCACAAGACTGTGCTGTGGGAACCTAGCACTCCCTATATGATTATTCAAAGTCTTTCAACAAAACCATTATCATATCTTTCAATGTGAAACTGTGAAAATATTTTATTTAATTGTGTCCACTTGAAGAAGTTTCTATTTTCCGATAGTTTCTACAAGCTTTTTCTATATCTTTTTCATTTGATCCAGACAGAAATCAACAATACAGTTCAGAGTTCTCTCAGATTAAAGCTTCAAGAACAAAACTGTATAGATTTATTGCATGCCAGCTTTCTGCTATTGTTTTCATAACTCTGTTCTTGAAGAGGTAGGACTCTTTTCCCTCCTGTTGAAGTGTATTGTTTATTCATTCTGTTTATTTTTGCTAATTGTATATTCAATTAAAATATGAAGATAGGGCTTCATCTGATTTAGAGTTTATAGTCAGATTATTCTCTCCTTCCAGGGCTTACTACTTGGTGTGAGTAGAATTTTCCACAAAACTACTTTTTTTTTTTTTTAAGGCTTTCTCCACTGCAAGCATGCATTCAAGCACTACCTTTGTTGGATTTTTGTTTGTTTGTTTGTTTGTTTGTTTACTTTTAAATCAGAGAAAGTATCATGGCTTTATGAGTATTTTCTGCAGTCTGACCATGCTGTACTTCCATGAAAAACTTCTTGGACATTGAAGCTCTCAAGGATGTTCACTGAAAGACAGAGGTCCATCCCCAGATATTTCAGACATGATGAAAGTAAACTAGTAAAAAGGATATAGAAAGCCGTTGAAGACTGAAACAAGCAAAGTCTTCAGGAAAAGCAATGAAGCTATGAAAGACCAGACTAATTGTTAGGTTGGTTTCTTCAAATAACCACTTTGTATATTTATTGTATAAATAATACAGCTCCATTGCAATTTCTTTTTTAAGAGTGATATGAACAAAGACACATGAAGATGCATAATATTAGGTCATACGAAATTACACAAGTTATCTGGTTTTGCCTTTCTTTTCAACAATCCAATCCACCAAAGTAGCTCTGATGTGCTGCTGGAGTACTCAAAATACTTTTGCCATAGCTTAAATTACTACATGTGTAGTATAGCCCTACCTTTTGACTTTTTTTCCCCCATTTAAGTCTGAAGCTAATGCAGTTTGAAGACTTCTAATTTCTCCAGCTATAAAAATAAATTGCTGTAGCCATGTTGTGAAAACGCTAAAAAGTTGTCTAAGGTTAAGCTACAGGAAGACCTGAAAAAAGGATATTTGAAACAAAAGTTTCAGAATTTAGACACTGGAAATAAGCATCCAAGCTGAACTCCAGCTTGGCTTTTAGAAAAGCAATAAAAATATCTGCTAGATATTTTTTTGAAAAGTCATGTTTCAACTGTGTTATGAAAGAAAGAAATATCTGATCATGCTGGCAGTAACAGAGAAAAGTCCATTTTCTGGAACTTTCTGTCACCTATGGCATTTAGGTTTGTTTCTCATGTCTTATTATGTTGTATGTGGTGTAATTCTTATTCTGAAGTTTGAATCTCAAATCTCCACTCCCAATTCCAATGACTTCTATCCATCTGATCTTCCCTTTTCCACACAGAGGCTTTTCGCAATTGTAGAGGGCAACTCTGATACCTGTAGCAAAAGCAGCTTCTGAGATCACTCCCTTGTTCTCCAAAATTTTGTGTTTTTCCTGAGTCCTGCACTGCAGGCTCTATAATTGAACCTCATGAAAATTTTCTACAGGACTGCACAGTTCCTTAAAATCACAATTTTTTTGTGACGGTGCCCACTGAGTCCTAAGATAATCAGATGACCTGCTGAACTCATTTCCCATCTAATAATACTTCACTCCTTGTGAATCTTTGCCGCTTTTGTACTGGCACTGTAGCATCTTTGATATATGAACCACATTTGGTTCTCTGTATAGAACACTACATTAAGAAAGGTACACATTTTTCCTTTAAAAAAAAAAAAATTGTCTGTGATGTTCCCTAATTTTTCATTATTTTTAGTGGAAAATAACTGTCAGTAACACAAAGATGTGTAATCTAAAATAAGTCTGAAAGTGACAGTTTTGTTGTAAAGGTAAGGTGACAAAAGTGAGCTTATGATTACAGGAATCTTACATGCATTCAATTGGAGAAGACTTAGTACTTGAATACAGCTGCTAGGAGACCCCAACAAAATTTGGCATTAAATGCATCTCAATCTCTTTTAATTGAAGTCAGTGAGAGATACTCCAGCACTCATACACATGATCGAGTATTAAAAAGACAGCTAAGAGGGCCCCATCACAAGATAAGGCTTTAACACAGCCGGGCCAAGAACAGCACACACACAAACCTTTGCACTAAGTGTGAACCAGACTTAAATCCTACCTGCAGGAGGCAAAAGAGACTTGATGAAAGACAAGAAGATCCTCACTATGAAATCCAGAGTGCATTCATGAAGCTGCCAGCACTTCAGAAAAAAACCCCAAAACATTTGTCATCTTTGTCCTTATAACACCAAGACTGTTTGTGAAGATTGTTACCATGACAGTTGCAGCCATACAAAACTGTCTCCTGAGCAGACAGACACAGAAGACAAGAAATGACATCAACTCAAGGCTCCCTGAGGAATTAACAAAAGCATGAGGAGCAACAGAAGCACAGGAAGCACTGATTTAGAGCTCTGTCACAATCAAAGCAACGCTAATCATCACCCTGCTGCCTGACAACAGTGACTTGAAGTCTCAGGGGAACAGGCAGACTCTACGTACTATGTACAAATACCCTGATGACTTGCTGCCCAGAATCTCAGAAATTACTCAAGCATTGCTATTCTCTGTGCATCTTATACATTTTTGCAGTGATGAAGTGTTGGTGTTTTGTGGTTGCTTGGCCTTGGGAGAAAGATGTAAGCAACTGTGTCTTTAAAAACCTCTTCAGTGAGAAGGAGTACTGCATTGTATGGATATTCACGTCATGCCACACTGAGCATTTACATACAAGACACAAAGCTCTCTTGGTTAGAGAAAAAGAGTTGCGGGTAAAGGCTGAACAAAAGCTTATTTTCTGGATTAGAGAAATGAAGAAACTTGACACAGCAGTTCTCATC
Source organism: Centrocercus urophasianus (assembly GCF_019232065.1). Classification (NCBI taxonomy): domain Eukaryota; kingdom Metazoa; phylum Chordata; class Aves; order Galliformes; family Phasianidae; genus Centrocercus; species Centrocercus urophasianus. The sequence goes on along the minus strand of NW_024884475.1, from coordinate 34,143,705 downwards.
TGCTGTATGAAAGACAGAAGTATAGTCTGCATTTCTATTCAAACATATCTATCTGAGACAAGACAAAGATGTGACACCTCAGAATGGAGACACGCACCTGCTATCACCCAGAACAGAACCTCGAGATGCTGGCAGGTAAACTGGTACATTGGTATGCATTGTTTCACAGCCAGAGTGAACATTTCCAGCAGTGGGCCAAAATCCATATAACACTGGCTAATAGAAACAAGTGCTTTTGTGGTGCTTTAATTTTAGGCAAGGAAATTACATATGAAGTTAACATAAGATAAGCATTAGCCTGCTGAAATCTGAGATCTTACAACATATTTAAATAAAATTATGTGGAAAAGATGAAGTGTTCAAATTTCAGTTCAATTTACATGTTTGTAAAACTTTGAGTACCTAGAGAAAAAATAGTCTGTTGTAAATTAAATACCATTTATTTTCCTGTGTTGAAACAAAATTAGTCATTGAAGTGTCTTTTCTTTGATTACAATATTGTAGTTCTCTTCCCTCTGCATCATTACTACAACAATCCTACTGATGCAGTTGCCACTTCAGACAGATGTACTTCATTACTAATCCAAAAAAATGTGGTGTACAGGTACTGCCCCACTCAGCAAGATTAAAACAATATCCCAAATTAAAAAGACTGTTAAAAGACTAGACTGATGCACCTTCTGTGACTTGAAGAGTAATTAACTCACACTGGGCTTTATGCTCTTTTTCTGTTTTGATACAAATCACTGTTGACCATCCATCATTTGTGAATGTAGTAAGAACCAAATTCTACCTGCTTTAAAACACCTAACTTGTTTCAGTTTTAATCTGCTCACAGAGACTCATTAATTCGCACGACAAAACTTGAACTCCAGCTTGGCTTTTAGAAAAGTGATAAAAACATTTGATAGATATTTCTTGGAAAAGTCACATTTCAATTGAGTAATTTCCATTTACGTTCTGTACAAGATGCTGCCATTAGTGCAGCCAACAAATTAACAAGTCAAACACAGGCAGAACACGTTGTGAATCCGGCACCCAGATCAGCAGTATTTCAAACTTGTGGAAATGTAGAATAGTAACTTATCTCTACTGGGATAGTTCCTGGGTAAAAGCCCATGCAAGACCTCGGGTATTTGAGAAGCAAATGGCACATGAACTGATCATCCAACATGAATTCAAATTTGAGTGATTTAGGCTGATGAAAGTTACCCAAATAGAAGTTAGTTTTAGAATGTCATTAGAGCATTGCCCTACCCCATCTACAAACATCTGAATATCCAACTGTTTGAGTTGTTTCAGCATTAAAAAACTTACAGGGAAATTCATTGCATTTTTTTATTTGTATGGCACTTGTAGGTTTTTTTCCCCACAAGTCCTGTTTCATTAATATATGTAATAAATACAGTTTTAATGAACAGCAAATAACCAGCATATCTTTACCCAGAGTAAAAAAACAATGAGATTAGATGTGAAAGGCTTGATTATGAAGAGGAAGTATTAGGATTGCTTTTATCAGAGAAGATAAACTTGACCTGAACAGTAACTGACTTTTTAAAAAGCATACTCTCACTTAAGTTGCTTTCTTTCTGCAGAGGAAAACTATTTCCTTTTGCACAACTGAGAATTATTTTTATTTTATTTCTATGTCTGTTGACTGCAGCCAGAAGTATAATTTCAGAAATTTTCAAGGATTTCTGCATTATTGTAAAAGATTGTTGATACTAATACCTTTGATGTATTAAGATAAAAAGAGAACTAACATTACTATAAAACCCGACTCTACAAATATGTCCTCAAAATGTACAAAACACAGGCTTGGCTAAATGTGTCCTTTACCCATTTTGGACACTTATTCTTAACTCATCAGATGCATGTCATCTGCTAAGGCATCTTGTAATTTGAACTTTTCATTTTATAATTATTTCCAGCTTCACTATTAAGTCTAATAAAGCAGACTGATTATTTTTTCAGCAGGTACTACTTATTTCATCCAGGTGATGTAAGCTACAGGATAGTAAAATCAGGACATTCCTTACCAAGGTTTGAAGAAAGTTATACTTAAAGGCAACACCTATGAATTAGACCCAGCCCAAAACCTCAAAATAAGGCTGGAATTTCATATGTGCTTTTAACTATCTAGTGATACAAGTCACAGGAACAGTTAACATTGGCAAAAACCTGGTGTACACCAAAGCCACAGCTTTTTGCAATGCAACTGACAACACAGACATAACTTCCAGAAAAGAATAAGCAATGGAATATAACTCCCTACTGAAAACTGAAGAAGCATGTGAACTTCAGTAAATCATAAGCTGCTAACAGCTTCACAGATTTTTATAGCAAAAACATGTTAACTGGAGTTTTAAGCATATAAAATGGAGACTGGTAGATCAGCATAACTGAATAGCAAAGGCAAAAAATATCATCATACTTCCTATAACGAGTTATGATTTCTCATTATACAAATGTGCCTTGAAGAGTCACATTACCACAGGGTTATTACACCCAATAACTACTGACCCCTGGGTCACAAATTAAAATCAAGCAGATCTACAACTCTATTTAAATTATAATACACCTCTCATTTCATGGAAGAATCTCATCATGAAGATCATAATTGCAAATTGCCGACCATACACATTAGGCAGAAGTTGGATTTATTTTAAATTAAAAAGTAGCATTCCTTCTACCCCATCAGCATACCATAGGGGTGATTAAAATATTTTGGGACGCTCTAGTTTTAGTTAGTCTTCAACTTTTCTGTTACAGAAAAATAAGTTGCTAATTTGAATTAAAATTCTTGATACATTTTAAGATTATTTTCTGGGGGG
>NW_024884475.1:34132504-34140771 GCF_019232065.1 Centrocercus urophasianus | reverse complement strand
AAAAAAAAAAAAAAAAAAAAGCAAAAATACCGGAAGCAAAGTTACACTTATCATTGCTATCATAAAATACCAGAAGAAAATATTTAAGACCCTACTGTTAAAAATGGATTCGAAAAAGCTAGAATCAAAAATTAGAATAGGGGTTGTTAAAGCATGTGCTGCAGAATAAATAACATACACAAAGTAAGATCTCCAAAGCAGCTTGCATATTTATTGCACTACAACTTCTTATTTTACCTCCCCAGCATATGTCACACAATAGCTGTGTGCAAACTGCAAGGCTAGGATTGTTTTCCCTGCTGAGATGTGGGTATTCATTTCCTCTCTTAACTTTATATGCTTCCAGTGGAAACAGAGCTAGAACATCCAGTAGGTAACCAGAGCACTGGGACTCCAGAAGACAAAAACAGCAAACACCTGCTGCTTAGGTTAAGCGGGGATGCTGTCCAGCATAACCATTGTGCAAACCATAGCAAAGCAGATTTATGTACTGGTAATTTGTTTTGTTTCTGCTTTTCCTCAGTTTTACCAGGAGACTCTTAATTCAAGAACAAATTTATTCAATAAAGATTCATTTGACTATTTGTCTTCAGAGTTTGTTTTATGCAGCTTCTGTGCACCTCCATATTTAATCATGCACAATACTCTGAACACTGCTGTCCACTAGACATGGCAATAATAGAGCATCCATCTTTTTTATCCCACAGGAAATTAGAGTGTTTGACTAACTTTATGTACAAAGATCACTTAAGCCACTGAAGCAGTCCATAAAAGCTGAAGAGTAATAAGATTAAGGCTAGAATTGGAGACTAGGGATAAAAATTTGAGAGAATGTTGTCCTTGTTTATAACCCAAAGGACAAAACTGAACTATGGATGAGCAATACCAAAAAAAATAAAAAATAAAAAAGGATAAAAACAAGTAGTAAAAATAAAAGATGAAGTTAAAGCAGCATAGCATAGACCGTCTCAAAACATTTGAAGCAACTATCAACTTCTGTAGATTGTTTTACTTTAAAAATCTATGGAGACACATCTTGCTAACAATGTACATTAAGCAGAGCAAAGCACTTTTTTTTGAACATTTAAACATTGATGAAAAAAGTTTTCTGTATATTTATGAATTACAGTAATTCTACCCTGTAGTGCATTCTACTCATCTTATTTAAACCAGTGCTAGAATTTCAAGGAAGAATCATATCTGTAAGTAAATATCTACAACGTAAAAATCACTAACTCCCACACTCTGCATAAGTAATGAAATATTTGGCTAATGTTCCCCTATTTAAGAGGGGTTCAAGTATCTGGACGAAATTCTGTCCTCAAACTACTGAGCTAATTCATTGTTAGCATTCATTCAGATTAATCAACTATGAACTTAATCCCCTTTTCAAGGTGTTTTTGAATTGCTCAAGTGCTGTTTACAACAAGTGTACAGAATAAGTTTGGAAGCTTGGGAAAGCAGTAGATTTATCACTTTGAGCATTCAGCATTTAAAATATAAGCCTGAAAACTGACAAGAGATGAACAGAAGCCCCGAGATTTCAAAGCATTTCTACATACCCAAAAACAATATCTAAAATCAAATTGCCATAGCACCTCAAAAGCCTACTACAAATTATAAATTAATTACAGAAAAATCATTACTGAAAAGCAAGACCAGATAAAACTGATCAGTAGAGACAAACTAGAGCTGTACTGAAAAAATGAAGTGACAGAGACAATCAAGATCAACAGTGGACACTGTATCGTGATATAGCATACAGAGGAGACACTGTCAGAATTCATAGAACTTAGAAAATTTAAAGAATGAGGCTTACAGATGTTGCTGGCAATTTAGTCCTCTATAATATGGGGGAAACAGAGGAAAAAAAGCAGCAGTGGTTAGTTGAAGAGATGGATTTGGGCAAAACTCAACATATGGATAGATTACTACATAAAATGTGCAAAGCGAAACAAGGTCCTCTCAAGGTGAAGTTAAAGTATTTGATGTGAAAGAAAATTGGGAGCCTGTAAGGGAATATAAAGAGAAGGTAAAAATGGTCAAAGCCAGCAGTAAACAATCTGGCAGTATTTTCCAGTCATACATGAATTTGTAACAAAAATAGGGACATTATGTTTTGAAAGTCTGCTCAGGGAGCAATAGAGCAGAGCACACATCTTAAAGACAGTTTGCAGAAAGAATCTGTAATGGTTAAAGGTACCTGAACACACTAAGTTAAAGCAATATAAGAATAGTTGACAACTGAGGTTATACACACCTGAATGACAAACAGTTCACAAGAGGAGGAGACAAGAGACAACATCCCTTGGAAGACAAGAGCAGAGGCGGAGTAATTTGCTTTAGTTATTTTGAGCTTGAACTAATAGCAAAGGGAGTGCTAGCGGGATAGATCAAGATTTCAGTTCAGACAGAAGACAATTCTGAAAGGGAACTGCATCTGATGGGTTCTTGCATGAAGTCAAATATGTGCAGAATAGAAATATTGCATGCTTTTCAAGCAAACATTACTAACTATTGCTAGGATCATTCAAAACAATTTCTAAAATAAACCCTTTAGTATTTGCAAGGAATATGGAAATGGCTGGAAGCGTCAACCCGCCTGGGGGTAGCAAGGCCCTACAGAGGGACCTGGACAGGCTGGATAGCTGGGCTGAAGCCAATGGGATGAGTTTCAACAAAGCCAAATGCTGGGTCCTGCACTTTAGCCGCAAGAACCCCAGGCAACGCTACAAGCTTGGGGTAGAGTGGCTGGAAGACTGCATAGAGGAAATGGCCTGGAGGTATTGATTGATGTTCAGCTGAACATGAGCCAGCAGTGTGCCCAGGTGGCCAAGAAGGCCAATGGCATCCTGACTTGCATCAGAAACAGTGTTTCCAGCAGGAACAAGGCAGTGATTGCACCCCTGTACTCAGGTCTGGTGAGACCACACCTCGAGTACTGTGTCCGGTTTTGGGCCCCTCAATGCAAGAAAGACATTGAGGACCTGGAATGTGTTCAGAAAGGGCAACAAAGCTGATGAGGGGTCTGGAGCACAGGACTTATGAGGAGAGGCTGAAGGAGCTGGGATTGTTCAGTCTGGAGAAGTGGAGGCTCAGGGGAGACCTTATTGCTCTCTACAACTGCCTGAAGGGAGGTTGTGGTGAGCTGGGGATCGGCCTCTTCTCTCGTGTAACTGGTGATAGGACCAGAGGGAACGGCTTCCAGCTGCACCAGGGAAGATTTAGGCTGGACGTTAGGAAATACTGCTTTTCTGAAAGAGTGGCCAGGAACTGGAATGGGCTGCCCAAGGAGGTGGTGGAGTCACCAACCCCAGAGGTGTTCAAGGAACATTTGGATGTTTTGCTGAGGGACATGGTTTAGTGAGAACTATTGGTGATAGGTGGATGGTTGGACAGGATGATCTTGAAGGTCTTTTCCAACCTTGGTGATTCTGTGATTCTATGATCCAGTCCTGCCTTGAATGGCAGCAAAAGGTAAGCGACATGCTTTATGAAGAACACATTCACAGCATTTCTCCCAAGGTTTCCCCAAAGCTGTGATTGTGACTCCAGTCATAAGAAGCTACAAATGCCTATTAAACATCGTATTTGAAGAGATTTAAAGAACCTTTGTATTGCATCTTCCTTCTACAGTTCTCCCAGACTCAGCCCTTTGGCTATGGTAGAGATAAGGAAGCAAGGGTACTGACATTTTACTTCTAGGCCCTCTGCATAAAGTACCCCTCCTTCCCCCCACCCCCCAAAACTATTGCATACAAAGCATTAGATCCAGCATTCTATGAGTTGTTGGTAGGAAGTAATTTCATCTGAAAAACAACATTTTGCTTCAGTTCTTAAAGTTGCGTTGGCCTCAAGTGTGTTTTCATGTTCTTGTGTTTTCATGTGGACATCAAAGTAGCGCAATTACTCTTCCCACAGCAAAGATCCTCAAGAATGCATGTACAAAAACTCAAAGCAACCTGATAACCTCAGTGTTGATTATGATGATGTACATTTTATTGCATTTCCTGCAATCTGAAACTCTTGCCCAAACCTTGCCTGTAAACCTGAATGCATTCAGTTTTTAACTTAGAAGACCCGAGAACGCTGGACAAAACACTCAGTCAACTGAATGAGTTTTTCAGGTCTATTTCCATTTACATAAAAGACAAACACCTCACTTATGTCTTTACACATGCTCTAGAAAACCATATAGATGCTCCCCTCAACAAAAGGCAAATCATAACATATACAAAAGAAAATACCATAAGGCACACTAATAATCCCCTTCTAGTATCTACCAGAGTTGAAGTTAAAAAAAAAAAAAAAAAAAAAAAAAAAAAAAAAAACTAAACCACACATGTTTAACTCTCTCTCCTAAAGAACATCCATAAGTTCTTTCCCAGAAGATTTGTTCCTACTCGACATGAAGCATTTCCCCTTTTTTCCCTTCCAGTGAATGGCTGAACAACAGCAGGACCCGAGAAAACCCAGATCTCTGCAGAAGTATCAAGAAGACTAGCAATGAAGGAATAATAAAACTTTATTTTTTTTCCCCAATCCACTTCTGCAAACCCACATTTTTAAGGTAGCGATTTTAAATAAATTTGAGTAAGAATTATCAGAATTTTTAAAGTTACTTATTTACTTAGTATTAGTGCATCAGTTTTACACTTTTAAGTTGAAGTCTTTATCTGAACACACAGATCATATTTTCTAAGTGCTTCTTATGCAAATACTCAATATAAATAAGCCCATATATATATACACCGTAAGTTGCTTCTCCCTTCTAGGTATTATCCATACTGAATAACTGAACTACAGATAATTGAGGTACTGTTTCACGAGCAGAAAATAAGAAACAGTTTTGATTTGCCACATTTTTGTTTCCTTTTTTTACTCCCAGCATATTACACCAATTATAAAACAAAAACAAATAAGGCAACTTAAGTCTAATGAGACAAGTGGAACTTTAACAGTGCTCTTGATAAAAAGTCCAGTCAGTATTATTTTCTCTACAGAATGGCAGTGAGCTGTTTCATTATAAGGAAATTGTTTCATCAGCACACTGCTTAGAAAAGAAATAGGGCTATGCTAAACAAAAATATGGATACTGTTTATTTTCACTTATTAAGAAAAAAGAATTCTGAGAAGGCATATAACCTACTGATCTTCTGAAAGTATTCAGCATTATGGATTTCAAAATCTCCATATTAAACAATTTGATAGGGTACAAACTGAGTACAAGACATTCACTTGAACCAAATTACATTGAAGAGTTTCAAAAGTGATATATTTTTTTTTTAATTTGTCATTTGATGAAAACCTAATAAAAGGTATTTTAATCCTCCTTTGAGATTTGCATTAGTGATCTATTTTTACTTCACCACTGAAACGAAAAGAACTTTGAAATGACCACAACTATCCTGTCTTCTCTCCACCTCAAGCTATAATAGGTTTTGATTGAACACTGGCTAAGTTGTTATTTCATCTATGAATAATGTGGTGGGGAAAATATGCTCCCTTCGCAAGCAATCTGGTAGCTTTCTGTGCTGTCACAACCGGGTGAGTAGGTGAGGGGAAAACAGTGGATGTTGCCTACTTTGACTTCAGCAATGTTTTTGACATTATTTTCCTGTGACATCCTCATAGCTTAATTAGGAAGCATGAGAAAGATGAATGGGCTGTGCGGTGGATTGAGAATTGGCTGTCTGGCAGAGCTCACCATTTATGGTCAGTGGCACAGAGTCTACTTGGAGGCTCATACCTAGCAGTACTCCCCAGGGGTCAGTACTAGTCCAGTCCTGTACAACATCTTCATCAGTGACCTGGATGAAGGGTTAGAGTCCACCCTCATCAAGTTTGCCAATGATACAAAGCAAGAAAGTATGGCTGACATATCAGAAGGATGTGCTACCCTTCAGCAAGACTTATAATGGCTGAAAAATTGGGCAGAGGGGAACTCTACAAGGTTCAATAATGGCAAGATCAGTAAAGGTTAAGGGCTTGCCTATTAGAAAAGAGATCTAAGGAGAAGGATCTGAGAGCTCTGGTGGACAACAGATTGGCCATGAGTCAGTAATGTGCCCCTGGGGTCAAGAAGGCCAATGGCATCCTAGGGCACATTAAAAAGCATGTGGTCAGCAGTTTAGGAGAGGTGATCCTCTGCCTCTTTTCTGCCATGGTGAGGATACATCTGGAGAACTGTGTCTTCAACAAAAACAGGGAACTTCTGAAGAGTTCATTACTTAAATTCACCAAGTATAATATAATGTGGGAATCTGGACAACCATTTCTTGATTTTACTGATAAGATCTATCCCTACTCTACACAGACTCTGTGAGTTGTGGAAAATATAGAATTGTACATCATTTTCTCTTCTACAATTCCTGCAATGTACATGTTTGAACCGAATGCACTGGTTGAGCTCAAATACAATGGAATTGCTTCTTGAAAGATCACAATACTCCCCCAGCCCCAGTCCAGTTACAGCCAACATATTTTGCACTGATATCTAGCTCATCGGTAACAACCACATAGATTATCAGCAATCACAACTTTAGTGAGAAGCTAAGTAATGCACAGAAATGCTGATCATATTCAAGAGTCAAAGTCAACATACTTATTGGCTCTTTTATAAGATATGCAGATGTTCTTAACACCTCTCCTGATACCTGCAATATCCTCCTATATAACTGTCTGTAAGTTAGTAATTTTATTATTTATCCTATAACATTACTGACCCTTCTAGATTTATAAAGGTTAGAAACATTGTCATCTTCTTAGAAGAACTCAAACTTACAATAGAATGGTACGACTTCTCCAGAGCCACCTAGTCGGCAGCAGACAAAGAGCAACAAAAATCATCAGGTCTCTACAGGTCCAGGCTTTACTAGTTTCTTAAACCTATTTCACACATCAGATATACCTAAAGTATGTCTATGGGTTTAGGGAGCTAAAACGAGTCAGCTTTGACTCATGTAATTTTCAGATTAAATGGAGCATGTGAATTAAATGGAATACCTGAAAATGTTTTCATCATGTAATAAGAAGCAGTGATGTTAAAATCTTATACATAGAAAAAAATACATGAGAAAAAGTTCAGTTTTTTCTATTTGTTTGTAGATGCAACTGAAAATATGGGATTTATATTTCAACTACAGTGCATACTCACACAATACTTAAAAATATTTTACTTTGTTATTCCAAATATGAATCAACTTTTTTTTAAAATTATTACTTGCTCTGAATATTCTGGAGTACATACACCATTTCAGTTTCTTGTACTTACACTGACCTTCTTCAAAGCTGACTGAAAATGGCACTTTAAGCAGGCCATGGCCTTAGAGCATTCAATGTTCATTCACTGCTTGAATTTAAAACTAGCCTTCTCACTTGCAAAACTGTAATTTAATTAGCACTTTTTCCCTTGTATATAGAACTGTTAATGAATCAGCTTGGTTAAAAGCTTTCTCTGAAGTTAACAACTTGTGAATAGAAGTATGAAAAAATAGAAAAATAGAATAGGATCATAATTTCTTAAACTGAAATTTATAATTATACAAGCATTTTTCTCCGATTCATGACTCATTTGTTTTGGTGTGTAGTTTAGAATAGTCTTCTTAAATTACTCCTAGCTTGTTTTTAACTTATGTCTGTATCAAAACTTTAAGTTTGGACTACACAAAAGACATCTCTGCAAGAAACTCATCTTGTTGGACACTGACCAACACTAAAGCATTGCTGATTTCAAGCCTAGATAGCACTCCAGTGCCTGCAGTGAAGTAACAGCTCTCCCCGAGAGCATCTGCAGAGCTGGCATGCTCAGGAGCAGGTCACATCTCAGATATGCCAGCACTCCGTGGAATAGCCACCACAGTGGAAAAACCTTGGAAAGCTGTTATATTAGGACCAGAAAGACTGTACAATATACTCATTGCAATTAATACTAAAAAAAAAAAACAACCTCAAGATGCAGAACTCAAATGAGATACTAGAACCAGAGTTCTTTCTATTTCCTCACTCAAATTCCCCTTGCTTCATTTATCTTTAATGCTATTGTATGCATATGAATTATTTTACAGCAGTGAAAAATACTGTCTTCCAAAACTAATTTTTATTATTTTAGTCTTCCCTGGAAATATCTTGAGACACAGATTTCTCAACATTCCTCAGAAAAATAGTATCTAGCTTGAAATTTTCCAATTTACTTTTCCCAGCTTATGAACTAAGAAAATTATAACCGGAAAAAAAAAAAAAAAAAAAAAAAAAAAAAAAAAAAAAAA
>NW_024884475.1:33938498-34132404 GCF_019232065.1 Centrocercus urophasianus | reverse complement strand
AAAAAAAAAAAAAAAAAAAAAAAAAAAAAAAAAGCATGGAAACAACGTTTCAGAGCACAGTCTATATACATATTTATATTTTTAGACAGTGAAAAAACTGGATTAGGGATTTATAACTACCTCTGAGGTCACATTATTGATTTTCTTTAACTTGAAATATTTTGCATTCACACGTACACTTGATATCAAGTAACCCACCTTGCTACATTAAGCAAAAAGACTGTACAACACTGCCTTATGTAATAATGTAGTGAACTATCTCACAGAATTCAATGTTCTGAACTTACACAACTTAAAAGTTTATAATAGTACTATCAATGTTTTTGAGGTGAAAATCTATCTTGCTTCAGTATACAAACAGATCAGAATTACATTCTTTTTTTGTTTCTGCTGTGTAAGAATGACAGGACTCAATCTCCTCTCAACTTCCTCACTGAAGGGATAACGTGCCATTTTTTTCTTACTACCACTACACCCAAGATATAAGGAAATAGCAACAGGGATACTAGTTTGATGGTGTCCTGGAATGACCTGAGACAGGAAGCTCAGTTTGAGATGAAAATGGCTGAGCACAGCTACAGGAAGAGGTTTATTATTGCAATGAGAAGAATGACAAATTGCTCACAACTGCGTTTTAAAATCACAAGTAGCATTCAGATTTATGAGCTGTAAGCATTTGTGGAGTCAAAAAAAAAAAAAAAAAAAAAAAAAGCCTAACATTCTTCAACTTTGTTCCTGCTACTCTCTCTTGCATTCTGGGAAAATACATATTTGATATAAGCATATTTGACTGTAAATGTGTATACAATGGACAGAGTTTCCTTTCCTATTCAAGAAAGGAAAGGATTTTATTCATGACAAAGATAGCTTTTAAGAGTTATCTTAAGTTATTATTAGCTAATATTCCTGTCACTATGCTGGTAATATGCAACATCCCAATACTGTGAGTACATCCACCTACATCATAAAGGTCTTGAAAAATAACACCTGGTTTATGATACGAGAATAGCTTATGCCAGCTCTCTTTCTTAGAGCTCAAGCTCAGGTTGATTTGGGGGCACCTGAAGTTCTTGTTAGGTTCCTCACTGATGAGAATTGCTGAATTAAGCTCTTCCCTTCAATTGTCGCAAGAGAGCCTTATTTCATCTCCATCCTTTATTGCTCCCTTAATGTACATGACAGAAATATTTGCTATGCACATCAAGCAGAAAGATGAAAGAGTGTAAATCATAGATCTAGGGTGATTATACAAAAATCAGATGGCTGAGAAATGAAGCATAATATCAGTTAAAGTGTCACTAAAATAGAGTTATGAGTATAGTCAGGTAAAACACTTGATAATTGCTTATAATTTTCAATGTTTGGAAAACAATTTCCTGGCCAGATGTTTTCATATTGTATTAGATGTTTCACTCCCTGTCAAGTGTCGTACATTTTCTCTAATTTATGATTCCAAGTGTTAATCATATTCAGCCTTTCAAGACGATTACCTGGTGACATTAACATACAAATGCACACTGATTATCTCTGCTTTTCAGAATTTCTTGCATTTTACACAACAAAAAAAAAAAATAAAAGAAATAAATCAGTTTCTTTCAACTTGCATGATGCCTATTTCAAAAATGAAATTATTATGAATTCATATTCTATGAAAATTAAGTATTAATCAACAAAGTATGGAAAACTTTCATCTATGCATAAAAGTAGCAGAGTCTTACAATAGGAAGGAGTTTATAGGCATAACTATCATATATACTTTCCAAATTCAGGCTCCATGTCCTCATATTGGTAAGACCTACAGAGTACTGAGTATCTACAAGCATTTCTAAGAGATATGAGGTAACCTACTATACACTATCAGTTAAAAAAGGACGCTACTTCAGAAAGAGAAGAAATTCTATCAAATCTTCTGTTTTATTGAGAAACAGTAAAAAGAAAAAGTAGCAAAACTGGGTCAAGCCCAACACTACTTGAACCACAAAAGCTAGAGGATATTTACCATCAAATTCCTTTGTACAATGAATATGCATCTCCAGTTTGCACTGATTTAGCTGAAGTTCCATGAAGTAAATAAGATTGTTGCTAGTGGTGCTGGTATATAATCATTTTCTTATGTCCCCAGGAGAATGCTGTGAGAGACCGTTTCAAAGGCTTTGCTGAAGTCTACCTAGACTACATGAACATCCTTCCCATCATCTACCAGTCTGGTCACCCAGTTGTAGTAGGAGATGAGGTTGGTCAAGCAACCTCAAGTCTTTCTTGTGCTGGGGGCCCCAGGCCTGGATGCAGTACTCCAGATGAGGTCTCACAAGAGCTGAGTAAATGGGGACAATCTCCCCAGTGGCCATTCCTTTCTTAACACAGCCCAGAACATAGTTGGGCTTCTTGGCTGCAAGTGCACACTGCTGGACCCCCAATTCCTCCACGTGGGTGATCTCCAGGAGATATTCCCCCAGTTCATGCAAATACCTGGGATTACGCAAAATTTACATAAAATTAGTGACTGGAATTTAGAGAATGATAGAGAGGAAAGATATAATTGAATGACTACTTTAATTTCTCCTAAAAACCTCATCCATGTTACTCTACCAGACACTAAAAATCACAAATTTTTGTTGAAGACCAGTAAATACATTCTCATTGAGCAGGAACCAGAACCATCTATCTCCCAGTTTCATAGAGTATTACCAGAACACAATTACTAGAAAACAGAACTGAAGTCAAAAGCAGAAAATTAAGGGAAATGCTTCTCTGGATTTATAAGAGAACATGCAGTCTTGCCTCATCAGTATTAATTTTACTTCTACCTACATTTATTCTATACACTTTTATCCCTATTTCTAGCAAAACATTCAAAAATTGTAATTTGCCCTCAGAAATAAGTTCATCCAGTATCTAGCAGTAAAGAAATCTGAATTACAACCTTAAAAGATTGAAAACAAATATTGCTTACTGGACAAGTATTTCATGTTTTCTGAACAAAATTTCTCTTTATGTGTTTTAGCCAGCACATATAAAGACCAAAAAAGGACATGGTTGGTCTCAGAAATAATTTCTTATGCTAAGGCTTATTTTAATATCCCCTGTGAGCACCTATAATAACAACAGATTTACCTGCACTTATTCTGATAGTAGGACACAGATGTTAGAATCCACAATAAGCAGACTTGAGAGAAATATTAAAGATCTGTGAAGAGTATTACTGTTCTGGAGACAGTTGTTCCACTGCTTCCATGAGATGAACACTTCCAGAATTGCTTGTGGAAGTAGTACACATGGCCAAATACAGAATTGACATCAAGGTTTGCCCCACTTACTCACCAAAACCCCTCCACACTTAGAAATTGTTTATTTCTGACACACTGTTACTTTTCTTCCTCTATTCACGGGCTTTGGAGATATGTAATGGCCAGTGATTTAGTCAATGAATGTGTAATCTCAAAAGTCTACATTTTCAAGTAAAGATATTAGCCTTTCACTGAATACAACAATTTTAACACTTGTAAAAAAAATAAAAAAAAAAAAAAAAAAAAAAACCATAACTGCTACCTTTAATAATAAAACTTGCTGTTCCCTGGGTGAGATACTTCAAGAAGTCTTTCAATCTTCAACAGCAATCTACCCAAACACGATTAGAAACGAACCAAAGATGTTATATTCTCCTTATTCTCTCTCATCTTCTAAACTACATTACATTTTCCTTTTTTTCCACTATGAAATTCTCCCTGGTTGTAAAAGCAAAGCAGAAAATTACAGAAATATAACCTTTAAGTAATTTTACTTTAAAGAAATAAATATTTCTATGAAATTTGACTGCATATTTTATGTTCAATAATCTTTTCTTACACATTACTTTCTCCAAAATATTCGTCTTAAAACTTTACTGACTTAGGAAAAAAAAATGAAGAAAAATGAGAGTCACTCGTGGAGAAGTTAGCTAACACTCAACATTAGCTAAGGAAAAACAAATGCAACTCTTCAAGAAGTAATGTATATATATATATATATATATTATTTAATGTAGCACATGATTAATGAGCTGCCATAATCAATGAATGCCTTAAGGCATGTTTTCATAAACATGTTCAGATGAGCCTTAAGAGATGAATGAATGGCATGTCCTGCCAGATCTGCTGTCACAATTTCCTTCTGTTATACCTGGGGGACTTAAAGGATCTCAATGATGTTTTTAATAGCTCTTCTCGTTAATCAAATCCTGCCTTATTCTGTGCAAGTGCCATTACAAAGAAGCACATGATACTAACTCAAGTATTCAAATTAAGTAGATTTTACAGTTACGTCAAGTTTCCCAAGTGAAGGGAAGTTAGTTGCTAAACAGAGATGCAGTCATCTCCCAGAGAACTGATCTACAGGGCACATTATGCAGTAACTTCATACCATAGGCAAATCCAAGTTAGTTGGCTAAGAACAGTAGGGAATAGAAAACACAGAAAAGCTTGCATTAGCCCAATTAATAATTCTCAATTATCTTTGTAAACGGGAAACCTGTCAGCTCTGGGTACAATATACCACACCAATCATTATGCTTTCATGTGTGCTTACTCAAGAAAGATATGACAACTCAACATCGTTAAACTTGGACAGACCACTAAGATCACCTAGTCCAACCATCAACCCATACATGACTGCTTTAGACCATGTCACTCAGTGAGACATCCACCCTTGGACAACTCCAGGGATGCCAATTCCATCACCTCTTTGGGAGCTCATTCCAACACCTCACAGCTCTTTCTGAGAATAAGCTTTTCCTATTATCCAATCTGAACTTCCCCTGGTGCAACTTGAGGCCATTCCTTCTCATCCTATCACTGTTATTTGGGAGAGGAGACCGACCCCTACATCACCACAACCTCCTCTCAGGATGTTGTAGAGAGCAATGTAATCTGGACAATAGGAAGCTTAGGGGAGACTAAACGGCTCCAGATGCCTCAACCACTTCTTGTAAGACTCGCGTCCCAGACTCTTTACAGCTTCATTGCTGTTCTTTGGACAAGCTCCAAACTCAACTGAATTTGCAGGGATTTCTGCACAAGCAGTCTAACAGTACAAGAAAATATTTTGAAAAAGAAGTGCATTGTCCATTGTGCTCCAAGAATGCTAAGAGAATCTTTGCTTAATTTTTATAATAACAGATTTGCATTGACATTTGCTCTGAATTGAGCCCCTGAGTTTACTTGCATCTCACCATACATAAACACAAATTAGTTTTGTCTCCACACCTGGAGAACTGTCAAGGTTTGTACAGACATTCAGAGCCTGAAAAAAAAAAATCAGATAAGACTTTTGAAAACAGCAGGTACCTATTTGCTTCCTTTCTTGTCAGCATAAACTCTCAGTAAGGGAGCAAACAGCAAGCATCCTGTTCTAACAAGCAGAAAGAAAAAAAAAAAAAAAAAGGAAGAGAAAGCAATCTGTGCTAAGAGATGCTCTGGTAAAAACAAAACTAATCGTGGCTTCCCCGACTCCTGAGCTATTGCATCTGAACCACAGAGATAGAAGACACTGCCCACTGCTCTCTAATATCTTAAATTATTTAAATTATGAACTCCTGAAACTTGGCACATGCTGAGGTTACTGTTCAAGTTTAAACAACTGAGGAGAAAGACAATCACAGCTAAGAGTCATACCATGCTGATCCCTCTGTCTCTGCTGAAAAAAAGAAGTGGTAACGGCGTAGCAGAGAAGCTGTCCCAGCTTCTTTAATGGCCACCTTGGAATATTCATCACTAACACCAGCCTCAAATACTGACTAGCAAATAAGAAACAAAGTCCTACCTTCTTCCATGTTTCTTGTCAGTGTTGTCATGAACTGAGCTTTCTACTATCTGAACAAAAAGCTGTAAATTTTTCCATAATGATCATACAGAATCAAATTTTCATCTTGTTTTTGTTTGTCTGACCACATTTTCATTCCATACTCCTGTTCATTAGGTAAAATTGTTTGTCCATCTTATTTTCTACCACAATATTTTCATAAATCTGAAGAGTTTTGGCTACAAACTAGATTTTCTGGTTTTCAACTGCAAGAAATACCTTTCATAACTACTTTCCCATCTTGGTATTCTCACATTTTCAAAGCATTAAAAAAAAAAAAAAAAAAAAAAAAGACTAGCAATAAGTGAAGATAATTTTCAGTTCCCTGCAGAAGAGCAATATGAAATTATGTTGCTTTCACTGAGTTCTTAAATACACAGTCCACAACTCGAGTGATTTTTTGCTTGATTGGTCATTTAAAGCAAGTAATGTAACATGAAGGGTCGATTTGCATAATGACTTCAGAACTGAAACAGTTACTTTAAGGTAACCTAAAGCAAATCCTGAAGAATGATCATAAGGAACTGAAGCATTTATTCATACAAAGCACAGCACTGGGAAAACTCAATACAATAACTATAGTTCTGAAATGTATGCCAGGAATGGAAAATTTGAATCTACTAATCTGACAGCTACTTCTGCAATTTAGCCACCATTTAAGAACGTTTATTAAACAGCAAAGTCTCTTTCTATAAACTAAGGAGAATATTTGATTTTTGAGGTAATAAATAATAGAGGACAGGAGAATCACTTGTCTTTCATTTTTTAGCAAATTTGCAGAGACAAACTTTACCAGAAGTGTTTTTGTAATAATACGTACAGTATAGTTCATAATTCATTACAATGCAAGGAAATGCATATCTAAGTTTACAGCAAGAATTGGGTTCAGTGTTACTGAATAACTGCCATGACAGCGACAAAATAGCTTGTCGTATGCATGCATATATTTCTTTGCAAAAATGAAGTATTTGTCACATTGTGATAACCAGCTGTGCAAAAGTCCCAACAGTGTTTTCTATAATTCTGTGAATGGAAAGTGAAGGACTGACAGCATTAAATCAGGCAATTTCTAGCTCCTAATATTCATGCAATTTCTCTGAATTGACCTCTGTTCCTGTCTCACATGCATGAGGGCAACACTTATACCAAGCATGGTTGTCAAATTGAGAAACCAAGGATCTCATAGAATAAAATGAGACGAGGCCAAAAGGTAAGCCCTTCTCTTACTCAAGGATTTTGAGTGAATCCTTGTTTACAAATTCACTCACACTAATGTTACACACATATGCAACAGAAGCTTTCATTTTTGGCAAGGGAGAAGCAATGCTTGCAGTCTGAAAAGAGAAGAGATAGACCATCACAGTTTCCCTCTACATTCACATATGCCAAGTGACTTGGAACTTCCAGTGAGAGTTTCAGCCTGCTCCCCAGGGAACTGTTTTAACTGATGGAGGGGCGCTTCAGTCCGAAGACTTCTAAGAGCACAATTCCCAGGACCTCTTTCAGCTCCTGGAGCCCACCAGCGCAACAGTTGCTCATTGTTCACAAGCAGTTCAGGCTAGTTTTGCATATTATACTAGATAACAAAAATCTCTAAATCGTATATGTGAAGCATTACATTGCCAGAACCATTATGGATGCATTAGGATGTAGAGGTAGTTAATACCATATCATCAAGAGACTGGGATACATTTACTAACAGATGCCAGTGAGCCATCACTGGAATGAATACAACTGTGCTACTCTATCCAACTGATTGGAAAGGTCATACACATTTTGCTTTCAGCATGATCATATTTAGTCTGATCATATTTAATAAGAAAGCAAAAGCCTTTTGTCACTTATGGTTGTGCTTCACTCAGATTCAACTCTACTGCACACAAACACATGCTATCCAGAAGACATGCGTGTGTGAATGTTTTGGTTTTTTTTTTTTTTTTTTTTATACCCATCACATAAAAAAAAAAAAAAAAAAAAAAAAAAAAAAACAGAGTTACAGATATCGCATGTTGAACTTTCTAAAGCTAACATCAAAAACCACTAAAACCTCAAGTTTTGTTTCTGTTCCATGCGCCTGGGTACAGGAAATCCACAGTTTGGAGCCAAACAGGAAACAGCGTTGTATAAAACACAACGAGCTGCACAGCATCACACACCTCAGCATCTGAGATAATTAAGTGGCTGACAGTAATTGAAAATATCCCCGCTTCTTGCACAGTAAGTACCTTGTATTACTGGTTGATGTATTGTAGCTACTGACACATGACAGAATAATTTGTCTTTTATTCAACTCCAACACTGAATTATTGGAACTTGGAGTTGTCTGTGGCCTAGAGGGAGACATTGTCTCAGAGTTTCATTTGCTGTTATTGAAGGCAAGAGGTTTATAAAAGTTAATGAAATACAGCTAGCTAACAGACTGCAGTCAACGTGAATCTCAGGAAAAAAAAAAAAAAAACCAAAAAAAAAACAAATAGCTGCCTATCTTATTACACAAGGCAGCAAAAATGCATTAGTCTTTCAAAGCTATAACACAATAGAAAATACTTAACATTTTCATTGCAACTTCTGCTTTTGAAGTCAGCTGATTAACAGCATCATCTCTTCTTTATATGGTAAAGGATGCACTGCCATCCTACAGTGTAAGCAAATACACTGAGAGGAATACCATAGAACTCATACCTAAAGAAACTGTTTCAACAATTGATACACTTCAAACTCTTCAGTTGGCTTAGAGATGTTACTGTTACTGGGGAGATGCACTCTTCACCTGACTACATAAAGTGCAAGTCATTTCAGAGGAAAAAAAAAATTGACAATTAATTAGACACTAAGTATAAACTTGTATAATCCTAGTATGAGATCAGAAGCTCTTTAAACAGAAAAATATTAACATTACTTTACGGCTCCATAACAGTTGAACCATCACTGAAAGACTTGCCTGTTTACATGGCTTGGTTATGCATTTTTAAATTAAATCTTGCTAATAATTCGAGAAATTCATGATACTGTTTGCTTTCTGGGATGTAGGAAGAGATTAAATAGCTCTAAAAACATCAGGTCTTCTAAGATGCACTATAACTGATAACGGCTAAATAAATTTCCCTTATTACTAAGAAAAATAATTTTGCAGCAAAATATCCATGAAGTTCTGTATAAATAAGTCTGATATTTTTATTATTATTTTTAAACTGTAACACATTTGTATCAGTATAACTTGAGAAAAAGAGTTGACAATTTTTTCTTTTGAATGAAACAGAAAGAACCACTGACCTTGAAACTTCCCTCTTATTACAGCAGCTCCTCCAGCTTTTTATAAGCCTCCAAGGCTACTATTGTTCTGGAACCAGCTTACAGTGCACATTACAACTGATGTTATTCTGGATGCTGAACTGTTGGCGGAGGTGGGGGTGGGAAGATCAGATAGGCTCCACAATAGTTCCTCCATCCATTCCTACAAAACCATGAAGCCTGTCTTTATGCCATAGAAACTAATTCTTGCACAACTCACCAGTGCATGAAATGCCAGAAAAGATCTTTTCCTACAGCACACAACACCAAACTACCACTTCTCCTGAACTCCATCTTCTACACTCTTCCTCCTCATGCTCTGCCTCTTCTACACTCAAGAGTTACTGCCGGAACAAAACCCAATTTGTTGCAGATGGCTAGCAATTTCCCATGTACAGGCAAGAAGTTATGTAATGCATAACTCTTGCTGTGCTCCCTTGCCTTAGTAAAGAGGAGAAGATAATTCATAGAAAAGAACATGGAAATACTGGGACAGATGTAAACATCCCTGACAGGAGGGAGACATGGGCAATGAGAATAATTGAGTGTGTTAGAAAGGACTAAAAGAAGGCAACAGGAAGGGAAAGAATGTATGTCAGATAGGAGGGGAAGGAAGTGACTGTATATCATCTCAGATAAAGTTTCCCAGTTTCTTTAGATTCCTGTTCAGTTACAAAGAAAGCACTTCCACAGAGAGAAAAACCAAGACTCCTTAAGCCCCTGTAGAATAAAATCCCCACACAGCCCCACAGACTTGTCATTCATCCACTGGTAAAGTCTTAGTTCTTCTTTCTTCAGTCTGGTACTACCACCACATCACCCAGTACAAAAACGTTGAGTAACTTTCTTTGTTTCCAACTGCAGTTAAGATATTCAAATGCATTTACAGGTTTGCCTCTATCTTCAGCTTTTCCTCAGCATTTATAGCAGCAAGATCTCAAATGTTGTGTATTTTACATAGCGTAGCATTTGGTATGAAATTAAATTAGAATAGGATTGGATTAACTCAGAGGCTACTGTTTGTCCTAGAAGGCATATTCCTACCCTTCAGACAAATCAGAGGCTGCTCTCTACCTGATAGTATTAGGCCTTAAGTCACAATAAAAACATTCTTTACAAAAATAGCTGAAGTAAAAGCTTTTTGTAACTTGCAAGATTTGCAACAACTGCACATTAAGTGTACATGATTATACAGTTTAAAAAAAAAAAACTCAAAATTGATTTCACTTTGTAATTAATGTTCTATGAACTTTTTTCAGTTATACTGCACTGTAGATTCCAATGGTACATACAAGATGTCACCTTATTCTCTCCAAGAAGGACAGACTTCTCTCCAAAATAAGCAACATTAGATACTTGTAATTGTATCACCAAGAGTTAACAGTGCATATTAAGTACATCTGTTATAAACAGTTTTATCAGTATCAATGACTAAACATTATTTAGAGCAATGGAAATTATTGTGTTAATTATTTTAGTACTCTCCACTTCATATTTGCTATATCAAAGAACTTTGTATGCACATTTACCAAAGAACAAGTGTTCTGCCTGAAGATATTATTTCTGCTGGAAAAGTGTGCCTAGGGAGCCAGAAAGCTCTCTGAAATAATGCTGCTTCTCAGACTGAAGTTTTAATTCTTGTTTATTCTTCAACCCTTTGACATAAACTTCACAATAAACTACCTGCTTGTATGCTACTTGTCTAGGTTCCCCTTTCTCCTATCTCACAGAAGCAGATAATCCTCATGCATCCTAAACATTAGCAACAAAAGTTCTGAAATCATATTTCTTAGGTGATTTTGAACAGAACTTTGTACCCACCAAATAATTCATTAAAGGTTCAGTAGGTTATAACACACTCAAAGCTGACAGGATGCTCAAGATCTGTTTTTATGCTAAGCCAAGCACAAACAGGCATTGAAAAACACTTTCCGTACTACTGAAAAAATTCTGGTAGCATTCAGTCTGCAACTCACCGTTCAGAAAAAAAAAAGATTTCCACCACTACCACACCTACAGCTTTAGTTTTGTTTCTTCATTGGTAAACAATAAATAATATCTCAGGTTGGATATTGGAAAAAACTTCTTCTCCAGAAGGGTGGCCAGGCTCTGGCACAAGCTGCTCAAGGAGGTGGTGACACCATCATCCCTGGAGGTGTTCAAGAAATGCGTAGATGTGCTATTTAGGGATGTGAGTTAGTGGGCTGGTGGTGATACACTGCTAGTTGGACTGTGTGATCTTAATAGCCTTTTCCAACCTTAGTGACTCTATGAGTCTACAATAATCTTTCTATAATCATCTGCTGATTTTCTGGAGGGTAGCAGTTGCCCTCCAAAGAATGAGTTAGAAAAATTTAGAATAAGACAAGAATAAGACAATTTAGAATAAGACAAGTTGAATTCCAGCTCAGACGCTTACAGTCTGGTGAGTATAAATTTATAAAGCCATTGACAACTAATCTCTCAACAGAAGAGAGTGTTTCAGGTTCTCCTAACAAATACACACAATTGCATCTTTAGTCACATGTTCAAAAAACGTCACTTATTCACTGCAGAGACACAGAACACATTTTTCTGTTCTTCTGAAAGCTCTGTGGAAAGTCATGACATGCACATAAGCTTGACTGTCATCAAGTATACTATACACTCTGTGAACAACAGTTTCTCAGCTGTGCACAAAAAAAGGTTAATCCCATTTGATTTCACACTAAATGCTATACTGGCATACAACAGCAAACACCAAAGCTAACAAAAAAGCCAACGCAAACCTTCGAAAGAAAGGCAGCAAAACAGGCAATCAGATAAATACTTTTATTTGATCATCCCTAACTTCAGTGCTGTAAAGTTTGACAGCTTGCACCCCTTTCTCCTTCCCCATAGCCCACAGTTCACGTCCAACAGGACTAGTTCTCCTGGCATAGCAATGAATGCGAAAGGATTTTAGCTCAAGCACTTCCTCCTAGCTGTGACTAAAGGTAACACTTCAGTGCTTGTTGATGATGGATTTGCAAAAGCTAAACTGGTTGGAATGTAATAGTTCATTCCAGACAAGTGCTTCAGGCCAGTATTTCAGCCAGAATTTCTTGCTAGAACAAGTTGTCATTTTCAAGAAATATCAATTATGTTTTCCTCCTCACCTTCTTTCCTCTTTTCCCTCTACCCAGAAGAGTTTGTCTCTTCCATACAGAAGAACAAACACCTATTTTTTGTCCAGTTATAACTGGATGTCCATACACACACTCTGAAGCTTGATGGTGTGAGGTAAATCTCACATGGCTACTGGTGAGACTGGCTTTTGTCTACAAACATCCCCCTAAACTCAGAAAAGCTAAGATTTTTCTCTTTTGTTCTTCAGAGATTCTAATCTACTTCCATTCATTTCCCTTAGAACTAAGCTTCTCAGAAAAATCCATCTCCACAGAATACATGACATCAACATTATTTACCACCCTCTCAGGGAAAAGAACATAGCGAGAAAAAAAAAAAAACACCTGTGTGATCAGCATCACCAAGCAAAGTTGCATTTAAGTTGTACAGGCAATATACTAGTTGATGATTCTTTGCTAGATGTGGGTACCATCATTTTGAGAAGGTTAGGAAGTCAGTGGACCTACAGTTCATCATCTGCATAACAGACTTCATCACTCAGAAAGAATATTTTAATGTTCAGAACATGATCTGAGTAATGCTGCAACACTATGGACATTCACATTCTTTCACTCTTCTCGTTTCTTCTTTCTGCTATTTCTTCCTTCATCCTCTTCCTGCCCTCACACCTGCACTTACCCTGCTCTCCCAAATCTAGCCAAGCACAGGAAAAGGCACACCTCTTAGCCCTTGGTGAGGAGTATCCTGGCTCCATACAGTGTTTCAGCATCCCTTTCCATTTGTAGAAATGTCAGTGGAAGCAGCATTCTAAAAAGCATAGAAACTCGAGAGAAAACAATGTCTTTGAAACCAGAACATCTTTTGCTATATCTAACTACAGTTTTCACAAAGTAGAATATATCTCTGGATAAAACAAGCATTTATTTTCTTTCCTAGGTAGATAGACACTTCTCCTAACTTGCATTTTAGAGCTGTCGTAGGGAAGAAAAAAAAAAAAAGAAAAAAAAAAAGCACTACGGGTCTAGGTAAATGACCTAATCATTAGGTTTATTCAAAATCTATTTCCAATTTCTTCAGAAACTTCCCATGGCTGTCTGTTGTAGATTCTTTCCATTCATGCTGAAAGTCTAGAACACAGCTGGAGTAAGTAAGGAAATGAAAGTCAACTTACCATAGCTACTTGAGGAAAAAGAAAGCTAGTTCGTTAAATTCAGAGATCTTGTCAATATGGCTTCAGAGTCTGGTACTTGGAGCAACCAAGGTGAAGCCAGATCAGAAGTTAAACTGCCAGTCACACTTTTCCTTCTTGGACTTGTGTGCATCCTCTGTGGAGCTTCTTATTGCACTTACTTTTGAAAGCCTCCATGCCCACTCCATGGAGCAGACATTTGCCTCATAATGCAGCTTATCTGTATCTCAATCAAATTACGTAAGAAATAAGTTTTCTCTTTCCATTAATCTTTGTAAGAGAATTTGAGCTTTGAGGAAAAAAAGTTTAAAGTTAATCTCTTATCTTGTTCGTTGATTCTATGTCTCTTACCAACACTGTAGGTTTGCATAGTTATCTTTGATAACTCTTGCTACCATTGTACATTTATGCCTAGAAGAGCATTTATAACTTCATGCCACCAGCCTGACTGGAAGCTCCGTTATCTCTCACCTAGATGAGAACAAACAAGATAAAAGGTTCCTCTTAAGTCTAAAGATGACTCATATATTCATTTGATAAAGATTTGCAGGGTGGGGCTAACAGGTGACTTCACATAGGTACAGCAACGTGATAGTTAACTACAATCCTGACATTGAGTAACAAACAGACAGGTTTGGTCCCTCTTGGAATTCTAACTACAGCTACAAAATCTAGGAACATTTCCACAGGGAAAACAGAGGGAGGAATCAAGGTCCAGTGACTATGCTATACATATTTTAGATTGTTTAATATCTATTTGGTCAAGTATTACCATAGACTTTATGCAGACATGTCAAGCTGATTAATCCAGTTGATACACTACAACTCAAATAACATCAGGAACATGTTTTTAGGATAATCTTTCAGCTATTCCTGCTTATTGTAAGAAGTGGAACAGATGATACTAGGCTGGTGTTGGTACTTCAGTCTGTCACAGCACGCAACATACTTTTAGATATTTTGCACATTCAGAAATTGTATTTGCTCTTCCTTAAGAATTTATTATATGCTGTTGTATTAACTTTAAAAATTAAAATAACAGTTAGTGAGCAAATATTAATGGAAATGAGGAGCTCATAGCACATACATTTCTGGAAGATGCAGACAGGAAATTACTTCAGAATTTGCTTCTTAAGGACTAAACAGTTGGAAAGGAAAAAACAAACCGTACCACAAGCATGTTTGGAAAAGAAGATTCTGGAAGGAACAGGCTTCTACTAGCTCCCAGTCATAGGCTTACAAAGTTGCTCTGACATTTGCACAGAACTCATGAAGAAAACAGTCCTCTTCTAAACTTTGCATTAAGTTCTACACCTAACTTAATTGAAAGCAAGTCTTCTATGCTATAATGGACATTAAATTTTCAGCTACTGCAGCTTTTAGGCCGCATGTTACAGGAGAGCACTTTTATGATAGACATCCTATACAGCACTGTGTACATTTATTTTTTATATTAAGCCACTGGCAAGCAGTGATGCGCGAGTTTCTACCCAAATTCACAAGCTGACAATAACTCCCTGTGTACAGAAAAAAACTGCCATCTTTTGTTTGACTGAGGTAATCAAGAAAAAAAACTTTAGATTCGACCTTATTTAAGACGAGAAACATTTAAAGTCGTATGACAGGACTTTCTTCATTATTGAAAAGCAGTGTAGTGAAAGAGCTGTCACAGAATCATTAAGATTGGAGAAGACATCTAAGATCATCTAGTCCAAGCATCCATCTACCACCAACAGTGCCCCCTAACCCACATCCCTAAGTACCACATCTACACATTTCCTGAACATCTCCAGGGACAGTGACTCCACCACCTCCCTGGGCAGCCTGTGCCAGTGCTCCAATCACTTCATCAGAGAAGAAATTCTTCCTCACATCCAAATTGAACCTCCACTGATGCAACTTGAGGGCATTCCCTCATCCTCTCAACTCCCACTGGTACACTATTTCCTTTCCTGAATAAAGGAGACTGCTGCAGCCTGCTCAAGAGGTCTTCTCTCACCAGGAGAGAAACAAAACTTTCTTCCAGCACATTTTTCATGAAGGTATTTGGAACACTTTATCACTACCTATACTTGGTTCTGCTCAGTCAGTGCTTTATATTCTGGCTCTCAAAATAGTATCCCAAAGGGAGAAATATGTTTTCTTTAGATAAAGATTAATTTTGTTGTATCAAACCTGAGGCTTTGTCCCAAATGCACATACATCTGAGACAGAGAACAAAGCACAGTTTTTGACGGGATCTGACCACAGGAATGTAAAACTGCTTTTTATAAGACCCAGTAAATGTGAGAAGCTTCATGCATGTGCAGTCTTGATATTAGAGGGCCCTTCTCATTGCCTTTTGAATATATCTAGAAGTCTGACTTGAAAACTCCCCAAGATGCGCATAAAAAAGGTAGAAAGCCTTTTCAGCATGTGAGATGGCATTGCCAAATGCAGGACTCAACACTTCAAGGTTCCCAGAAAGCAGTTTGTAGACATGAAAGAAATCTGGGGGCATTAAAAGCTCACTGAATTTTTACATTAATTCTCCCTCTCCACCACAATCCAGTGTCTCAGTTTGCTGTGCCTACATTATATTCAGTTACTGCAGCATTAGCTTTTCTCAGAAAGAAACATAGGTTTCTTTCCATGAGAGGAAAAAAAAAAAAAAATAAAAAGCTCTTCCTTACTACCAAAACCAAAGTCTATTTCTGTCTGTGTTTACAGAGATTGGTTTTCATTTCCTTTTCCCCTCCTTGGTTGTTACAGCATTTGACCTAGTTCTTATCACACTGACTTAAGGCAATATTAAAAAATATATATATATTCCTAAGCAGGCACTTATATACCAGTTAATAGAAAATACAGAACTACCTGTAAATAATTTATGAACACTAACCTTGAAGAGTGATATGAACCTAATAGCAAGGGACAGGCAGAAGCTAGATACAAAGTCAGCCAGATGCAGCTTGATGCTCATGTGCAGGTGCGTAGCAACAGCAGGCACAGGATAGGAACGCTCTCGTAGAGGTATTAGTCACTATTTAGTTTAGAAGGCGATACAGGAAAAAGCAACTTACCATTTCTGAAGGCTCAGGGACTCTTGAGAATGGTATGATCTCCAAAAAGAGACAGTACTACCTCAGCTGCTAACCCTTAAATGGGAGTGAGGAGGGGTGGACCCTGGTTCTAGTCCTTCCAGTCACTCAGGTGCACTGCTTGCATCTGTGCTCTCTGGATTACTCACACCTTCTCACCTGATGCTCAATCACTGGTTCTAGCCATGACCTAACAATTCTCTTACAGCATGTGGAAACATAAGCAGCCAGAATACAAGCAAGTATATGACCAGGATAATACAGTCCTTAACTATTTCAGATATCCCCTAAATAAACAATGCAAGTCCTTTTAGTCACTTTTCTCAGGCATACTAAATACGCGTTGGTTAAGTTCTTCATGAATTTACTTTGGGGAAAAAAAGAAAAAAGAAGAAAGAAAGAAAAAGAATCCTTTCTGCTATTTTACAGAGGAGGTACAAGAACACTGTACAAGATATACACAGGGACAACCAACTAGACTACTCAAACACGCAGATTAATAGAATTTATGGAGAGGGAGATATGTCTCATTCCTTGATAGCTGCATTTCTGACATAGCCAAATACTTTGAAAAGAAACATCAGAGTAAGAAAGGAAGAACTCAGGGCTTCAGCACAATACCAGAAATCCTGCTTTGGCTTACAGAAAACTCACAGACAGATGAGGCCAAACCAGTACAGGCATCTCCACGAGATACTGTCTGGCTGTCTCCCACATCCAGACCGTTGGGTGGCTTTGAAAGCCCCTCAGCTGCAATTGCACAGGGCTGCACACAACACACCCCATCTAAGGTCTGACTCCCTACAGCTGGGCAGGTAGTAACACACTCCCAGTGCTGCGGCAGGCAGCAAGGCCCCTCAACAGCTCTCACCCAGCTTCCTCCTCTTCCAAATTTATTTGATCTGGAACAGTAAATAGTCTTCTGTGATAGTACAGGTGAAACCTCCATCTTTGCAATATATTTTACGTTGATAAATGTTGTTCCATGGCTATCTTGAAAGACTATTTTTCAGGGAGTAATGTCTCCAGTGCCGAAGGCTGATGGTTGCACAAGGATTGCCTGGGCTGGGTTTGGCTGATCTGTGCAAAACAATACACCACATTTGATAGGGTTTGCATGGACCACTGAGTTCAGCTTTCAGCTTGCCTTACTGTATGGCTCAGGCTATGTGAGTCTGTGCTGCGCTAGCAGAAGACTCTGATAAAATATTAACAAACATAAAATAGTGAAAGCATTCCCCACACTATCCCGTACTTCAGGACTTGCATCTAAATGTTTGATGTCACGAGGGGATATTTTTCTCTTTCTAAGTGCGTATAACTCTTGTAATACTAAATGAGAATACGTTCCACGGTGTCACACTAACACATTCATTGACTATCCATCAGCAGAAAAAAGGGTCTGACTCACAAGACCAAAACAGAATGCAAATATAAGAATTTTCTGTTTGAGAAGAAGAAACACCACAGAGAGAATCCCTTTGTCACATTCTGTGAGAGCTCCCCCAGGAAGTAACGTGAAGTCACATAGCTTCCAGATTCTATAAAGCGACTTGCCATATTTATATGTGCTAAAAATCTAGAGACTTATTTTAGGGTGAAATAGGGAATAAAGGTAGGGCCACACAAGATTTCGGATGACTGCTACTAAAAAAAGGCTGGCAACATATAAACATTTTTATTGGTCTCTGAAGTTAAAAAGGCAATCAACATGAATTACACTACTGGCTTAAAGGAAGGCAAAAACTTTGGAGCCTAAAAAGAGAACGTTGCAAATATTATTGCTAAATATAAAGTGACATGGCTGAATTTATAAGTCTTACAAAACTGAAAAGGACAATGACATACTAAGAGAAGCAATGTAATGACAGGGCTAAAAGTAATGAAAGATATTTCAGAAAGGAGAGTGATTATTTAAGAGAAACACAAGCAAAGATAGGGACATTGACTAACTTGGGGAAGTGTTTATCTGATCACCCCCTTTCTGATACCTGATGACCTATTTATGTTAGCCAGGACACACTTTTCTTCTTTATGATTTATACAGTTGGCTATCTACATCTTTGTCCTTATACGCTCCATATTCTGAAAAGCAGCATCAAAATGTGCGTTTACTGTTGTCCTCAAAAATGACTTCTATTATCTCCTAGTTTCTCCATGAAATGTTTAGATTTGCTTATTTTATTAAGATTATATATACACAGCATGCTTTCTCCTCCCACGGGAGAGAGATATGTTTTGTCTAACTTTCTCACTGATACATTGAAATGTTTGGTGCTAGAAATATCATTATCCAGATATGCTGTTTTGTTTTTTTGTTTTTGTTTTTTCCCTTGGGTAAGTGGCTGAGTCTTTAGAGAACTTCATTTTCTACCATAGGAAAGATCACCTTTCAGACTGTTTCAGAGTGATTCAATACCAGCCAGCTGTAGTTATAAAATCACATTTCCTAGGTCTTTATATTATAATGCCACTAGTAATAAGAATATTCTGGGTTTCCATTCTTACAACCATAGCCATATAACTTTGAAATAATGATCATCTCCAGTAATTGTATGCTAACTGGTGACTGACTGCAAAATTGATAATTCACTCTGAGAAAAGCTAAAAGTCTTTATGCAGCAGAAAGCCTCACAGCTTTAATAAGTGACAGATTTGTAGGAATGGCACCCAGTAAAACCCAGCATGTTTTGGCATGTTTTGTACTCTGTGTTTTCCAGTGCTTTGCACACTGAGGAAGAGCAAAATTGCTGCTTCTTTCTGTAAGCTCCAGTTTGGAAATCTATCACGGAAAGAATGGAAGCGACTAAATGGACCTGAGAGAACCATATTATGAAGGTGAGAAAAATTAAATCCACTTTTGCAGGAAAAATTTACGAAACTTTCAACCATTTTCACAGCAATTACCACCATTTATGAACTTCTTTAAAATTAGTTCTCATAAGAAGTATCATAGCGTTACTTTAAAGACAAAGCTGATGGGATTAAGAATAAATTCACCACTTTGAATACTATTTCACATAATGAATTATATCAGCTAAGACTAGGCAACTTCTGTTAGAGATAAATTTAGCACAGGAAATACTGACGACTCACTTTGCACTGAGTTCAGTTACATTAAATCTTACAGCAGAAAACACCAGACTTGGCTCTTCCAGCAGAACACAAAAAGAAGATTGCAAGTAATGGATGTTTCACACAAGTCAGTTCTAGCACTGAGTACTGGGTTTTTGATCATACGATATACAAGAGTCAGATTTCAGCCTGCACCACATTGGGTATTCATGTATGCAAGGAAACACTCCATTAGTCAGCTCCCAGTAGGCCTTTTGTTTATTCCTGTGTTACAGCATTTTTAATAGCAAATTTCTAAGAACAGTTTTCTTTTGGCTATCAGAACATCATAATTTTCAAGTGAAATGGGAGTTTAAGGGATAACAATTGGTGGAAAATGCACACCAAATATAAGTCTACATTCATTATATGTTAGTGCTGAGACCTTTTTTTAGGTGCCTCATTTATCAGCTATGACAAGTTTTAGCATCTTAAGAATTCACTTACATCATCATTCCTATATCACAAATTGTAAAATTAGACTTTTTACTATGAAGTTTAATCTATTTTGACTCAAATTATTTACAGTTTAAATAGATGGCAATATGCAGATCCTCTCTTCTGAACTATAAGAAAGGATCTAGCAAACATGAAAGTGATTTTGTTAAATTCATACAAGCTTATAAGTCTCAGGAATGGGTTTAAAATTTTCTTCATCTAATTTTATATTACTTCTTCCCATTTTATTGTATTACTGTGCTCAAGGGGCAAAAGACCAATGAAAAGTGGTTCTGTATTGCTCATATCATTTCATGTTGAGAGCAAAATGTAGTGACACAGGTATAAATAGAGGATTTTGTCCTTGTTACATGGCTCAAAGCTTAACTCATAAATAAAAGTAAGGAAAAAAAAGGCTGAATTCTTGCCTTATTTAATTCCCCATGCGGCAATTCTATTGTTCAATTAATTTTTTGTAATTGCAGAACCTGGGAAATGACTTAAATTTAGGCAGTTTTACTGGCATTTTTGCTCTTAAATTTAGATCACTGGCTTGTTAAATACATCCTTTAGTTATATGGCCATGAACTGAACGGCTGTTAATCTATTTGACATGATAATTATGCCTGTCATTGAGTTTACAGCTTGCACTTCGAACAGAGCACTTCAGAATGCTACCTATTCAGAAACCTTTTTGTTAACCAAGTAAATAGTTTTGAAGGTCCATGAGATTACTGATATATGAACCAGTGATTCAGTACAGCCAGTGTACTTGATATGGACCACTTATTTGTCTTTAGCAGCGGCAACAGAAGTATGCCAGGTGGTAAGTCCATGACACTATGCAGCTGCAAATCACTTCATCGAATCACAGTACCATAGAATGGCTTGGGTGGAAAAGACCTTAAAGACCATTCAGTTCCAATACCCTGCTGTGGACCACTTGCAGCCCCCTAGATCAGGTTGCCCACAGCCCCATCCAGCCTGGTCTTGAGCGCCTCCAGGAATGGGGCTCCACAGCTGCTGTGAGCAGCCTATGCCAGTGCCTCACCAGCCTCTGAGTAAAGAGTAAATCTTATCTAACCTCCCCTCTTTCTGTTTAAAGCCATTTCTCCTTTTCCTATGACTACATGCTCTTTTAAAAAAAATTCATCTCCAGCTTTATTGTAGGCCCCCCTCTAGGTACTAAAGGCTGCAATGAGATCTCTCCAGAGCCTTTTCTTCCCCAGGCTCAACAAACCCAGCTCTCTCAATCTATCTTTCCAGGAAAGGAGCTCCAGTCCTCTGATTATCCTCATAGCCATCCTCTGGACCCACTCCAATATATCTACATTATTCTTACACTGTGGCTCCCAGGGTGCTTACTGTCCGCAGTAAAGCTGCTTGATCATGTTGGTTCCTTCCTTAGATTTATTTCAATCAAATAATGCCTTACATAATAGGTTGCTTTCATTTCAGTACATATGTACTGCAACAGAACCCATTTACCTCAATTTTCAGCAAGTTTATGGAAAACAGCATGGAAGTGGTCAGGGGTTTAATTTTGTGCCAGTGCTGGTCATTGAGGATAACGCAGTCCCTTTTGCTGTTGAATTCCAAGATGGAGTTTTCACCATTAACACTGATAAAATGCATCATGGTGGTATACAGGATGCAATGCATAAATTGACTCCCTCCTGCACATATAGGAATGTTGGGGCACAGTCTGCATAGTAGATGCTCATAAATATTAGAGGAAGTTCTCTCCATTAGAGCATCACACTAAGTAGTATTTCTGCTGCTGAAGAGATGGTGTTTTGACTTTTTTATTGATGTTTTGCTCAGAGGTTTCCCACTTTGTGTCCCATGTCCTTTGCCATTCACCAATACTTCAGAGTTAGCTCTAACTACAAGATGCTTTAGGACATAAATCAGTCACACAGGTGTTCCTTTCTTCTACCTTGCCACTTTTCAAAGGATCACATTTGGATTCTTGAGTCCAGAAAGACAGAAGAAACTTAAATTTCAAGCTAGCAGCTGTAAAATCTTCCAATTATTACTTATTTAATAATTGACATCAATTAATGTCATCAAAGAGGAGATAAATGAGAGAAGAAAAGGAACATACACATGACAATCCTATTTATTAGACAGATTGAGTAATAAGTGTCTGTTTATTTTTCCTGAAGGTAAAAAAATATATCAGAAGAAACATACTTTTAAAAATGTTTCCCTTAGAATTATAAGGAGGAAATTTCAGTTTCTGGTTTTTAATGAAAAAAATTAAAGAGCCTTCATTCCATGTTTATGAACAATCCATACTAGTGCCAGCCTCTGAAAAAATAAATATAAACATTGAATAGTAAGTCTGAACTTGAGCCGCAGGGGTAGCAGAAACGGTTTCCACAAAACCCACTGCAGCAATTCTTCTCCAAGGGTATTACTATGGACTACACGAAAATGTACCATTTAAAAGTTCAAATCAGAACTTTCTTGGCAAATGAAGTAGTTTAACTGCGAAAGCAATTCAACATATTTTCAGCACTGGATCCTGGTCTCATAATGGAAAAAACACAAGCAATGTATTCTTAGGCCAAAGAACAGATTACTTTTTAAAATGTAAAGCCCAGCTTGTACCTGGGCTGCCTAGAATAAAATCATATTAACGGGCTGTAATGCAAGGTGACTTCATCTTCATGTAAACAGCTAATATTTAATTTAGGTATGTATGGTGAGCAAATATGTAAGTGTATTAATCTACTGCAATCTTCTGATGTATATGCAGCCGTGTGATTTGATTTGAATTGATTTTGCAACTGACTTTGGTGACCTCCAATAAAAAAATTGTTGCACTCACCGCAAAGTGATTTATGATGGCAGGACTCTCTATTACATAAATACTTTCCAATGCATTAGTCAGAAACCAACTATCTTACTTCATGAAACCAATATAAATAATCAATTCTTATCTGATTTACCAGGATTTTATGCAAGGAAAAAATATTCTACCTTTATGCCAAATGGAGTTAAAATGTTGATCATGTAATACGAAATGTCTCTATCTCAGTGTGTAGGTGCAACTAATCAAAATCAGAGGCTGCATTCAAGATTTTAGCTCTGATCAAAAAAAGGTTACACATTACAAGAATTAAATATAGTACTTCTGCACTTACAGCTAAACATGCATATGCATATTTTGATAATAAATAGCACCGAGCATTAACACTGTGCCATTTTGAATTTAAATGGCCACCTAGTTTAATCACAATGGAAAACTTAAGACATTGCTTAAATATGAGCATTTTACAAATGCCATTAGGAGACAAAGTCATTACTGGCAACACATTAGTAACATATATTTTACTCTAAAACATCCTGAAGCACTTTACTGTACGCATATGCTTGTGAATGCTAATATGTGCACATTGACATTATACACAGGAATCACTTCAATCATTATAGAAACAGATACAAAATTTGCTTCCTGTGCACATGGAAACAGAGAATAACACATCTGCAGAAGCAATATGCTTTGTTTTTAATTTAAAAGAATAGATTCACTACTGAATCTATGGTTGCTTATTACAATGCGGAGACATTAAAAAGGGTTTTCAACCAACACCCACAAGATCATCAGTACTTCTGCCAGAATGCATTTTACCACAGACCAGTACCTTCTCTGCCTAGTTACAGAAGGCAGAAAGAGTAGGACATGGTATTATTTCATCCTTTAAATGCTAAACGTTTATAAAGTGGGAACTTGACACTGACAATCAAAACTGCAATTCAGAAGCACCTCAGTTATTTGCTGTCTGAGCCAGAATTAGGTAAGCTCTTCTTTCTTACCTCCAAGATGCTAAAATATCTGAGGTCATATTTCTGGGCAATCCCTACAGCTACTCTGGAGACAAGATGAGCAGCTTCACTGCCTAAATCAGAACTAATCCAGAAGTTAAGCTCTTGTCTATATCTCAATGCAAATCTGATCGTGCATGCAACCCAAATTTCATTTTGCTAATGAGAATTTTGATAAGTCATTATTTAACACATAATATCATAATTTAATCCATAACATAAAATGTACAGTCCCCAGTGCAAGGACAAGGAAGATGTGATTTTCCTCTTTCAGATTTCCATTCCAGTCACTCAACAACAGACTTTTACTTTGCCTGAAGTCTCCATCTGAGCCATTTGCTTGGATAGTAGTTTTGCAGTAAAACTGAGAGATTGTCTGGTCATCTTTTGTGGGCATATGACTTCCACATTCACCCTAGCCCCTTAAGTTCAAAACGTGGGGAAAAATGAAGGCATGAAGAACCTCAAGCAGAAAATAAAAATGATTCTGTATTTCCCGTTTCTCTTTGATTTACTCATTATAATAACAAAAAGAGGTGATTTGCTTACCGAAATACTGCAAAGAAGTGATCTGGAGAGGGACATTTCCATGACACCTCCTCTTCTCTTGCAAGATATGCTTTACAAAGAAAGCAACTAAGTCATCCCAGACCTCTAGGTTCATGAAAAGACTTTCATGGCATTTTCTTGAGGAGTGCCTCAAGGAACATGGTATAACTCAGCATCTCTTGTACTGAGAGTTTTGGAGAGCTCTCAGCCACTGTGCAATGGCATTTCAGGGGACTTTTTCCTTGGCATGTCAACTGCACTGGATTCCCTTTGACAGTCCGCCAAACGTGGGCAGCGCTGAGCTCATGCTCCCATCTCTCTGAGATATACAGCACAGGCACAACCTTGCACAGCCTAGGAAGCCTAGACAACCTGTACAGGCTCTGCATGCTAATGCAACAGCCCACTACCCAAACACAAAGCATTGTAGAGTCCAAGTCCTTTTTAAGATTCAGTGCAAAGATGAATGATTAATAGCAAATCCAAGTCATGCTCAAGATTCTGTTGATGCATTTATGACCCCTATCTTCCCTCACTGAGGTGTAGGAAAAGGTCTTGTCTGCTGCTGTGAGGGATCTGAATTTCTGTAATACTGTCTGAATATATAAAGGGTGCAGCTGTTACAAAACTGCCAAAGCCTAATACAGAGAGCTGCTGCTGACTGCATGCTTACCTGTACTGGGCTCAGCAGGAATCACCTGCCTGACTTTCAGCAATAAACAGTGCTCACCTACCAACATCTGAGCTAGAGGACCAGTTTACTTAGCTATCAGCTTCTGGCATTCCTGTTCTTTCTTGGCGCAGGTTAGACATCAGAGGGAGACTATTAACAGCACGCACTGCAAGCACTACATAATTTGCCAGATAAGTTAGGACTGGCAACACTGAGTTCCACAGTATTTTCCTCCTGTAATGAACTGCAGGACCCTCTACAGATACCTGAAACACTGTGAGACAGACATGGGATTGAACCTGTCTCTCTTTCAGCCCCTTGAGCTACATCAGTAACTTTGCTAGCTGCCAGGAAATAACAAGCCCCTCTCTCTCTTTGAAGCAAAACATCTGATCTTGATCACAAAGTCTTTGCCTCACACTACTAACAAAAATTCAGGAAATATTTGATAGTTGGAAAGGAAAAAAAAGCAATTAAAAAAAAAAAAAAAACCCACAAAGAAAACTCACAGAACTCTCTATGGTATTTTAGAATTTTGCCATCAGTTTCTCTTCTCCCTGTCCATGACACAGCAACATGAAGGAAAGGATAAAAATATTTGTATCAAAGGATTTTCGTTTCAGAAAAGGATTATTGCTCTTACAAAAGGAGTTGAAAACATTTTCAAAAACTTGAACATCTACCATACCTATGGACTTTTTACAGTTGTTATATTTTTTATCTACTGGTAAAACGCTGTTGTATCTTCCAAGAGCTTCTACTTTATTGAAGTTTCTGGAATTAGAGTTTCTGTTCTTGCTGATGTTTCCTAGCCCCCAGCATACCGATGGAATTCCACTACATTGTACCATCTTCATACAGATATAGTTACAGAAGACAACAGATGAATACAGGCTTAAACAGAAAATGAAATAAATAAAGTTAAGTAAGTGACAACCCCATAGAGGCACAGACAAAACCAGGCAGTTACAAGGAGGCATTTTCCTTAGGCAAGGATTGTTCAGCATGATGCACTGCAAGAATAGTTTCCTCTAAGACTAGCTCATTATTTTTACGTTAATTTCATGTACAACAGAAGGTATAATACATGGTTCAACATTCTTCATTTCATCTCTTCTTATGTGTGCCTCTTTCATTTCATCTCGCACTGAGCTGAGGCATGTAGCATACACATTTTGCAATGTCATACAGTAGGTTTCCAGATGGGACAATAATACTGTCTTGATTACAAGGCATTTAAAGAGTGGATCAGGTAAAAGGGCAGTTTGCAAGGGCTAACATTTACAGAGATATCAACTCAAGACAGGAAATCACTTTTAATTTGGCATCTCCAAATTTGCAACTTAGTCCTAAAACAGAGTGCTTAAAAAGAAGAGCAATGACGCAAATAGTCCCCAGGACTCCTTAGGCTGAGGCTGACCAGCTGTTTCAAGCATAGCTGCTCAAGGACCATTGAGAGGATAAAGAAAAAGGAAAATTTTAACTCCTGCAAATGGTTTGATTGTTGTTCATCTGGTTTTATTTTTCACTGATGACAATCTGCACTCAGGAGTAAGAAGTGCTGCACAAGCTAAGTGTATGACACTTGACTGCCTTTCTAATGGCTTGGTGAATGGGAACCAGATAGAATTGGGGTACACAAACTGATTTCACGGAGTTCATTTTTTAATGCACGTGCTATAAAATGAGACCTAAAAAAACCAAAAAGAACAATGGAACTATGTGTTCCAGCTTACACTATCGGGTGCTGTACTATTACAGAGAAAGAAATGACGTTTTGAAATTGCAAAATCAATTTCATATGCCTTTTTCAAAACAAATGGTCAGGTATAAAGGAAATGAATAATGGAACTCCTATTAGTGCAGTATGCCCTATGTTTAGAAATTTGCCTCAAAAGATGAAATGGCCACTTCCTTTGATGGAGTTTTTCCAGTACAGAGCTAAAAAAAAAAAAAAAAAAAAAAAAAAGGTATAGGAGAAACAACCTGGTGATCTGATACTAAACTGTAGGTAAGACTTGTTAAAATGATATTTTCCTACATGAACTGTATATTTCTTGTACTGCCTGCAGATGTTACTTTCAAATGCCTTTTCTCCATCTTTTCTATTTTCTACAAATTATTTTGGTCTCGGAATGAAGTGAGCCCATTTATCTATTAGTTTCAGGTTTATCACATCAAATTAAACATGAGAATACTCAGTAATTACAAATCACTTCGCCCTGGAAAATGGGATAATGACAGAGTCCTTGAAATCAATGAAGGTTAAAGCTGCATGTTTATAACAACGTTTCTATAAACCACAGATAAGATGCTGATTAGGATATTATATCAGCTACAAAACAATTAAAAGTTATATTTAAATCTGAAGGAACAGGTTTATTTTGAGCACTGTAAGGCCTCACAAATGTATGCAGCAAATAAACCACCTGATGTGATGTCAAATATAACAAACAGGGAACTTCGTTCAAACTTGTCTTATGCCCACACTCTTCTCACAGCTAATCATTCGGGGACATTAACTACATGTGAGATGTTACTGAAAATAACAGTCTGCAGAAAACTGATGGGTTCAGAGTTTTTTCCAATAGGAATGTGTAAAAGAACATTATATCAGCTAAAACACGGACAAAAGTTTCCAATATAATAACTACAGGTCGTATCTAGGTCAATTTTGCGACTCTTCATTATTAAAATGAATAGTCATCCTCTCTTGTCCTGCATGACAGAGATGCTGTCTAACACGTTTTTACCAAAAGACAAACAAAAAAAGAGCTCTGTATGCTTTGTTGTGAGCATATGGAAAGTCTCATGTGCTCATTTCCAGAAGTCAAATGTTACAAGTCTTTCTCAGACTGTACCTCAGGATGTGCTCAAAGGCTTTCCCAAATCCTCAGAACAATATTATCCTTCTCCAACAGTCAGCAGCATACATGAGAGCAGTAGCAGCTTTTTTGTAACTGTAGTACCTGACCTTTGTAGAGCTATTTTTTTTTGTGGGTGCATGAAATTAATTCACCCCTTATAGCCAGCTTAACTTTAGCTTGAACAGCAAGCTTTAGCAGCAACAACAGGTATGTTCTAAATGCAGGATGCAACGCACCTGACATCAGGGAGTTTTCATGAAGGCTCCAGAATGTCCAAACCAAGAGAAAGTTTGCCAGTGACCTGCCAAATTATCTAATTTCTTCACCTTCATACTGTTGAATACATTAAATTTGCCATATGCTTAAATTAAAGCGCATGCTTTTCTGAATTAAAAGCTGACTTGAATTATGCCTGGCCTTTTTACTTTTGTTTTAAAACCATCTATTTTCCTGAGTGGCTTACTGAGGCAGCAAATTGTCCATATGGAGAATGCTGCAGCTAGAAATCACAAATTATTTCTGTTTTTCTTGCTTTAAGCAGCACTAAAGACAACTTTCATTTCAAATGCCTCCAGTTTTTTTTTTTCTCTTGAAGGCAGATCCAAGGAGGTAATAGCTTAGTTAGGAAAATCCGTCATTGTTCACAGTTACAGGAATATCAATTCTACATTTTCCTGAACAACAGAATGTTAAGAATTTTCTACATCTGGAATCCACCTATCTAGATAAGTAAAACAAAAGAATGTTGAACTGAACATTCTCCATGAGAGCGTTATATTATTTTCCTGCCCTTCATCTGCTCTTTTCAATCAGCTTTCCCCTCTTTGTGTTTCCTTTAAGTATTAAGGACACAATTTCTGCA
Organism: Centrocercus urophasianus; assembly: GCF_019232065.1. Lineage (NCBI taxonomy): Eukaryota > Metazoa > Chordata > Aves > Galliformes > Phasianidae > Centrocercus > Centrocercus urophasianus. The sequence goes on along the minus strand of NW_024884475.1, from coordinate 34,103,564 downwards.
CAAAGATTGTGAAGTTAATCTGCAGTGGTGGCAGCTCTTTGTTATTATGTGGCTATGATTCTATTGCAACACAGAGGTCACCTCCGATCTCCTCCAAAGCTATCCTTCTAAATAACATGCCAGATCTTTTCTGTCATTGGCATTAAAAAGGATCCAAGTTGTACATCGCATACATGGATAAGCAGAAACTATTTTTGACCTTTTCTTCATGAACTTCCATTATTAATAACCACGGCATTTGAAAAAATTATGCTTAAGGTTCCAGTTCAAACAAAAGTTTCATACAGATTTAATGATTCTGATGCAAGAAAGCCTGGATCATAGCCTCCTTTGTTTTGATCTCCTATATAATAATCTTCTCCAAAATGACATACACAACTTCCAATTTGCCACTGAACAACAATGTTCACACAAGCAATAGCTAATGCACTGTAAGCCTAAACTCTAATTTCTCTGTTTGAGTTCCTGCAATTAAATCTGAAATGTGCCTTTCAAGTGTTCAGAAACACCACATTTGTTTAAAATCTGTAACACATTACTTACAATTAGTTAAAGATGTGTGGTGAGGTGGAGTTATTGTAGTACTCTTCAGGATCTTGAAGTAACAGGATTTTTTTCAATGATCTGTTTTCCTGGCCAACAGCTGGACTATGAAAGAAGAAAAAAACCTGACATTCTCCAAACAATGTAATATTAGTCACTTAAAATCAGATCTACCTTCCATTACGTACACACAGCACTATCAGCATGTACACAAAGGAAGATGTTTGTTCAAACCTTCTGAGAAGTCTCAACCCATAGATTTGAACTAGACCTTCCTTTACATTATTTCTGTCTTATGTTTAAATTTACTCTCCTAAAATATATTTTAACTACAGAATTTGATATATTATTTTTCACTTCCAGCTGTATTCAACTTTTAAATTTGATGCCCCAATCAATATCATCTATTTTTACGGTTGTGATTCAATTCTATGACTGAAAAGAAAATCACCACAGAATTGGATCTTACTGCTCCCTCTCTTTATGAACAAAGATATTGCTGCTCTAAAAAGTTCAAAATTTAAAAGGACTAAGGTCTGGGGCTCATATGGTGAATGCTGGCCTGTCCATGACTTCCATCTGAGCACTGAGGTGTCAGTGCCTGGTTATCAAGGCAATAGAAATTTCCAGTCTTCTCACTCCTCTCATCTTTTTATCTGTGCCACTCCATGGCACCAGTGGGGAGCCTCTCCTGCTGGACAAGTTCCCACAGCACAGAGCTGCCCTGAGCCCCATAACTAAGTCCTGGAATGAAGGGGATGTGTCCTGAGCCCCAACACAGAATCAGAGAATCACCAAGGTTGGAAAAGACTTCCAAGATTATCTGGTCCAATCATCCTCTTACCAAGACTGCCCACTAAACCCCGTTCCTAAGTACCACATCTGTATGTTTCTTCAACACCTCCAGGGGCAATGACACCACCATCTCTCCTGTGCAGCCTGTTCTAGTGCCAACCAGTCTTTTTGAGAAGCTTTTCCTAATATCCAACCCAAACTTCCCCTGGGATAACAAAAGGCCATTACCTCTCATCCTATTGCTAGTCATGTGGGAGAAGAGGCCAACCTCTACCTCAGCACAATCTTATTTCCCGCAGTTGTAGAGATTGATAAGGTCTCCCCTGAGCCTCCTCTTCTTCAGACTGAACAACCCCAGTTCCCTCAGTGAATATCCACAAACTCTGTGCTTCAGACTCCTCACTAGCTCCACTGCCTTTCTTTGGATGAACACCAGGGCTTAATGCTTTTCTTGCAGTGAGGAGCCCTACTTTACTCAGTATGTGGCCTCACCAGTGCTGAGATGGAGGATCACTTCCCTACTGTTTCTGATATAAGCTGGAATGCCTTGGGCCTTCTTGGCCACCTGGGCTCATTGCTGGCTCGTGTTCAGTTGAGTACTGATCAACACCCCCAGATCCTTTTCCTCAACACAGCCTTCTAGTCATCCTGCCCCAGAAACAGCCAGGAGAAACACACCCTAAAAACTAGGGAAAAGTTCAAGTTTTGAACAATAAATTCAGCAAATTAATAACCTGAAAGGAAGACACCTTTCCAAAGGATGTCCAACCAAGCAGAGAGTAAACAGCATGCAATCTGAAGTTCTATAAGGTATTCTCATAATTTTTATGAGTTTGCAAAATCAGCTAGCATATACATACATTTCTTGACAATTAAACATACATTAATTTCACAAATTAAGATTGATTCAGATTCAAATAAATAAATAGATAAGCAAAGACACAGCCAAGGAAAAAAAAAACAAAAAACCTTCAGAAATAAAGACTTTCAAACTGAAAAGGTGAATTTCAAGCTAGAATATATGCCTTGGGGAAAGCATATGAGAGCTCCTCAAAGTCAAGCTGGTGGGGCAGTAGTCTTGGCAACAAGGTTACAGTTCTGTTTGTTACAGTAACCAAGAAGACCTTTGGGATGACTTAGGAGGTATTTCAACTGCTATTGAGCTCACTTAGGAACAGGGAGCTATTTTCACAGATAAACTAAACTGGCTTTAAATCTATAAACGAGCATACTAGACATCATTTCTCCATACTGATTTAAGAAAACAAAAACAAAAGCTTTTGGGTGTTACTCTTGCAAATTAGATTATGTTTGCAAATTAAACAATATAGCAACTCACTTTTAGGTAAACATGGCAGAACTTTTAACTCTGAGGGCAAGCAAGCATGAGAACCAATGACCATGGAATGGGCTGAGTCAGCAACCTTAAACGTTACAGATCTATAAATTACCAAAGCTGTTAGATGAACTACAGACCAATATTTATAAAAAATGCTACGTGATCATTCATCTCAGTGTAACTCTGTTATTATGCTTGTTTATCATTTTCAATCTGGGGCTCATCCGTGCTTTTAAAGTGAGAGCAACTCAACACTTCCAGACAGACATAGGGAAACTTTCTACATTATGCATCCTTCTACACCAATGACTAAGTAAAATTTCGTTTCTCAACCATATTGTGTGGAAAGTTATGTTGTTTAAACAACAGCTTTAGACCCAGACAGATAAAACCAAAATAAAATGCAATTGTTATTTTTTTCTCTTAACCTTACTATCTGGGTAATAAAAGATTAATTTTCTCAAGTGAATCAAAGCAGCAGGCTTGTTCTGTGATTTTTTATTTTTATTTTTTTATTTTTTGCTTTTGTTGGGTGGTAATTTGGCAGCATTAATTGTATTAGTGTTTCTGTCAGCACCCACAACAAATCTGCTTGTTTATGGAAGAAGTCAAATTCCAGCCTACTCTGGAATACTAAATATACATCCTTCATCACATCCGGATTTAAATCCAGCTACAACCTGGGATTGATGTATGGTTTACCTAATGAAAAAAAAAAATGCTCATAAAATTTCTGTTCCAAATATCATATACTAAAATTAACTGCAGACATTAAACCACAAACACTTTTTGCTTTTGCTTCTATCTTTCTGCTTTCTTTTGTAGCATCAAAGCCAATTCCATTAACTCTAATTAGAATCTGGGTTATCAAACATCACATGCTCTTTTGGTATGGCCTTAAGTTGAATTTACTTTCCCTTGTTTTACATGTTCAGATAGAATACCCTGGTGGTACTGCAGCCCTCTGCACTACTTTTGATGTCCTGCAATACTTAGAAATGGATTCATGAATTTCAACAGGATCAGGATAGGATCTTGAGATTTATGGACACAGATATCCGAAAGCTGGGAACAGAGAAAAGCGACACTGCTTCAAGCCAGATCTCTCTCCAGCCTCTGTGGTTGTCCCTGGAATTGCCAGTTCAACAGATCAGAAACCAAACTTCAGCACAGCTACCAAAAATAGTTTAGACATTGCCCTGTGGTCTGTGCAGAAAGGTATTCAAATATTTCAGATCTTGTGAGGGTTAGGTTGTGTTTTTGCAGTACAAAACTTCCAGCACTAAGGGACAGGCCTTTACTAAACTTTCTTACAAAATGGCTGCAGGGATTGCTGCTCACACCGAGCTGCTGAGGCAGAGCCTAGCACAGGGTACAGTCAGTCTGTCAGGTATTCTGTTTTCTAGAACGTTCTGACCAGGTGGGTAGAAATGATACTAGCTAAGGTGGATAGGCAGGGAAGGGAGAATCCATTACACACCATTCTCCCATCTCGCATGAAAAATGGTGAACAACAGGTGGTAATAAACTTTCTGTGGAAACGTACCTTAGCAACCGCGTCAAGTAGATTGCGAGTCTGAGACGCTCAGCCAGCCGAGTGCCAGCAGCGGCGTCCCACGCGTCGCAGAAACGGTTCGTACCGCTGCGGATGGCGCCGATTGAGCGCGAAATTTCTCCCTCTCCACGAGGGGGCGCGCGCGCCCGACCTTGCAATGCCGAACAGAGCTTTGTTGCCTCGCGGAGATCTTTGCCCGATTGGAAATCATCGATTTTGAGCGTTTCTCACAATCTGCACACGAAAATAAGTGGGTTTCCTTTCTCCAGAAATCTAGACAGCAACTTTTCCTGACTAAGAAGTTTTCAGGACTGCCTTTTTCTTAGTGGGTTATCCATTGAAGCGGTTATCCATTTCCACATTCCTTTTCTTATATGTATGGGCAATGGCAGTAACCATACTTCCAGAAATACAGGGTTTTTTCATTTTACATTATTCATGTGCTTCAGAATGAGTCTCGTTTGTAATTCTACTCAGAAAATCTGGCTGTTCTTATTTTTCTTACCTTTCGTTATTACAACCAGAACACAAACACTGCATAAGCAATTCAAGCAGTATTTGGGGGAGGGTAGTTTTTTTTTTTTTTTTTTTTTTTTTTTTTCTTCTGGCAACTAATGCAACTCTTTCACGTTATTTCTGCCAAAAAAGAATGATGCTGCCACAGTGACATCTAATCACTTTGAAAAATACCACTTATCTTCTTTTAGTGTACAGTCATGGGTCTACTGATCTTCAAGAAACAGGAACCATTATGACAAAATCGTATTAAATCCTGTAAACATATTAATTTGGCACTGAGATCAATAGCTTCTGTAAAGTGCACCTTTGCAAATATAATCTGATTCAGACACTACGTAATGGGGAAGTTACTTTATCTATCTGTGAGTGAGTCAAAATAAAGTTTGGAATCTCAGAAGTATATTCGAGTACTTTGCATTTGGATTCCAAGTACTTAGATTCTAGCAACCATATACGCCAACATAGCTTTCTGAGATTTATTTTTTGCATTCTGCGGTAAGTTTGTTTGATGCTTGTGTTTGTTTCTTTGTTTTTGTTTTTACTTATTTTTTAAGAGATTATACTATGAACATTATTTGATTCTGGCCACACAAAACAACAATAGAATTGAAACTAAGGTATTTCCTTCTCATGAAACCACAATGCTATTGAAGGGCAAAATTCAGCACATGCTTAACTTTAAGCATTTAAGTAGACTTGTTTCTTTGAGCTGAGGTCTAAAGCTCCCTATAATGGACAACATTATTTAAACTCAGAGACACTGTGAATGAACTAATGCAAAAATCAATGGTAAAATCTAATAGAAAGCAAGAACATTTGAAGCTTTATTTTTTCTTTTGTTTCATTTAACTATAATTATGCCCTTTTAGTACTGTTTTTCCTCAGTTCTCCACACCTACTATGTCATATTTATAAACTCATATTTTAGAACACTAATTAAGAACATATTCACAGCAAGAATAGTGGATGGGCGGACAGAAGGAAAGTGTTTGAGCATCAGAGAGCAAATTAATACCCATAAAAAAAAAAAAAAAAATGAAAAGGAAGAAGAAAAGGAAAGAGAGAGGAAAAAAGGAGTTTACTATCTCCTGGTAAATAAACAGAATAAATAGAACAGCATCAGACTGTCAGATGCATATCTATTGTCTTTTCTGTCAACACTGCACCAGCTTTAATGTCACGCAATTTAACTTAACATACATGATTTCCTGGATGTTTTGAAAATGTTATATATGCAACTATTTAAAAAACAAATACTCAGCTTCACTGATTAAAGTGCCATAGCATCAGCATTTTGTAGAATAATAGAGTGTTAAAGTATCCCTGTTTACCTACTAAATGGATGTACACAATCCTAAGTGTAGATACAAGTACTGCAGGAACAGCTTTTCATGTGCCATTTTAGGTGATGTTTGATAACAACTCAGTGTGGCTGGGCAGAACCCCAGTTGCATGCAGAAGACTGACAAGACAGAGTAGACTGCCTACGATCTTCCTGTTGTAAGCTCAGAAACTGAAATGATCAGTGAAAAAATGATTATAAATTGCCAATAGATTTTTAATTATTTTAAACAACACAGCTACTATTAATTAATGAAAAAGGTAGGCTGTCAGTTATCTTTAAGGCTGATTGCTCTGAAGCTTCATTCCTGTGACAGATCTTAGTATTCAGGTGCATTGACTTGCTAACATGGGATTAAGCTACTCGAATATGTGCTTATTAATGTTTGGCAAATAAAAAAAAAAAAATAAATTATGAAAAAGAAAAATGCTATCAGTTTCTCAGGAAATAAAGAACAAATCCAATTGGTCATTTTTGATTTCAAGTCTTTTCTTAGCTTGTTAAAAAACACAACATACTGTATTTTAGATACTCATGTAATCCAAAGGATTTCAGCTCAGTCTTTGTTTCATGTGAGATTTAGAGGTGGTAAGAATAATTTTCTTAAAATTTAAATGCCTGGCAAAATACCTAAAAGCAAACGATCACATATAACACAGAAACAGTGAGTGCCTGCTCATCCATAAGAAAGGTAAATGACTGGCTCTGTAAAGACATTAATCGTATGTTAAATGTGTTTGAAGTCTCCAAAGTAATTTTGTGGCAACTGTCACAAATGTATTAGCCATAACGTCATGAAATGGAAGGCCAAGATTTAGTATATTATACTTGAGGTCAGAGGAGATAATCAGTATCACCAAGGCAATTTTTATCCATTTTTAGAGACCTTTATATAACACAGTAATTATGGAAGCAGAAAACACACATGCAAAGGAGACCATCCTGTAAAAGGTGTTAAAATGCGCCCTGAAAAAGCACTGAAGGTTTGGATTAGCAGCTTGACTAAATGCTAGAGCTGTGAGCTACCAGGGAACCCCTTCACCTAGTTTTCTAAGTCTAAGTTGCTTAAATATACCCGTGCTGCTTAAATTACAAAATCAGCACAGCTACAGCTGTGTCCCTAGCTGGAATTAAAGCTAGAGGCCCTCTTACATTGAAGCAGTTTTACCTCACCTCCACTATCTGCTGGAAAAAAATTGATGAGTAAATTCCCTTCAGGGCAATGACATCTATAGGTTGAGTGGGGTAATAGATCGTAATGTGCACTGTTCTAAATAACCAGCCCACTAATGAGCTTCCCAAGGAAAGCCAAACATAACAGCAGAGTCTTGTAATGAAAACACAACGCTTCTTAGTGACACTCAGCATTCTTCTTACTGCAGTGATACATTCGTGCTCATTTTACAGGATCCGAGACAGTCTTCAGCAAGTGGTGGTTCTCAGTTCTAGAAATTTTGATTCCTAATTTGTGCGTTATTGTAGAGGCCTTTCAAAAGCCTCTTAAGTAAGTGTGTTTTGGAACTTGAGACATCTATATGTTTCTTAATTTCTAATGGCAAATGCCAAAAATGAAGTTCTTGCAATCTTTACCAATAGATATATTTTTTCACAGATATGTTGGGAGTCATTTGTTTTATATGCTATGTCTGCCTGTGCGGAGAAACAAATGTGACTTACTCTGTATGTAAGCTGTCCTGAGCACAATGGCAAGTTACACAACAGTTAAAACACAGTATGGCTCTTGGGATCTCCAGGCTGTTTGCAGGAGATACTGGGTATCTCTATTTGAGGTTAGATATTTGGTGTTCAAAATTATTTCTGGATGAAATGTTAATTCCTTAGATCTCGGGTTATTCACGAGCAACCAATATTCAACATGAGGAACATTTTGTCTGAACATTTGGTGCTCTCAATATGGATTGCTTCCTGATTGTTTGCAAGTATCTTAGAAAATCAGAGTGCCGATGCTTGCATTCACAATCCCAAATATAATTGCTGTTACTGTTCTGCAATTGTTGCTTAAAATGGTCTGTTTTGACTAATGTTCATTGCCGAGCTCATACTCCCACAGGATGAATGAAGTCAGTTGGCCCAAATATGAAACAAATCAGTGATGGAGGGTGAGGGAGATGAAATATCCTCCATCAATTTAGATGACAGGTTTATACAGTAAAAGTCCAAGGGTCATATTTGCCAGGGCTGGCACAGGAAATCACATCTGACAACTCCAAGGACAGATCCATCCCAGAGAGGCGATTCACTTGTAACTGTAATCTTCCTTTTTCCCTTTTACCCCCACTTCCCACTTGTCAGCATATGCAGTGTTCTGATGAAGGAACATACAAAACTGATGTGTCCTCTGGCACCTTCCAGTGTGACTACTGCCGCTCACATATGGAACAGCAGCAGCTTCCTAAGATTAATGCTTTTCAATGCTGTTTCTACCTTTTTCTTTCTACCTTTCCAGCTACTCTGGGTCGCTGACTGAAAAGCAAAATATCCCTTTAAATAACATTGTGATACAGTAGTAAATCTCTATTCTCTCTTCCATAATTCTTCAAATATGCAAGTAGAACAATTTGGAGTCGGGATCCTTTCTTTTTCCTTTCTTTTTCTCCTCTCTCTCCATTGTACTTTCTTGACAGGCAAAAGGCTAATTTAGTCTCAAGTGTTATGTGTCCATCCCAGATACTCAATTTCAATAAATAACCTTGCTGTGAATACATTCTAATTAGTGATTTCATACATGGAATTGAACAGTTATAATACAGTAGGCAAGCAGATCTATTGAAACAGCAAAAAAAAATGGCATAATTATTTTCAAAAGCTCTGTTGGAATAATGCAGGTAAAAAATTCCCCTGCTGGTGTCTGTTTTCTGTGTCCAATGTATCATTAGCACTTCACACTCACTCTGTGTTTATAAAAGGTTAGTGACTTGGGCTTCAGCTTGTATAAGATGCCCCACAGTCCTGGGGACTTTTTCATTTCTTATTTGCTGCTCTCTGTTGAGATGATTGTAATGAAGACAAGACTTTGAGTTCATTCAAAATTAGACTAAAGTTATCATGAAGAAAAATAGGAACAACACCATGAGATTCAGAAGCACTTTGATAATACTATGGGCCTGGCCTGGGCATACTCCCTGTAGAGTGGACTAATGTAAAATAAGCCTAGGAACGAATAGTCAAATCCTTGTCATGTGTGCTACCATTGAAGGCAAGCTGACAGAGGAAGAGGTCTGAAGTGTGGTGGAAGGAAAATCTGCAAGGACTGTAAGCTCATTTCAGCACTGAGTCAGAGTAAGATGCTGTGCTTCAGCCTAGAGGGATGTGGTACAGAATTAAAGGGGGAACAATGTATAAAGCAATTAAATCAGGCATTAGTTACACTTACTAGGACTGCAGCACCATAAATCTGGCCAATGCTCTCAGGACATGCATCACGGCACAGAACAAAAAAGATGATAAAGGCCAAATGGATTTTTGAGCATTGCATTAGGCTGCATTTGATGTGCAAGTTCCCTTGAAGGGCCTTTTTATGCAAAATTACCATGTTTGAGAAAACTGCCAGAAATTCACTGGCACGTCAATGAAAACAAGAAAGTGTTCCTAAAATGTAGGCAATTTACACCTACTTGCAGAGACTGCAGTTAAGGAACACGTAGATGGAAGCTGTCATATCTGCCTCCTTCAACTCCCTCATAATGTCTATGTGGACATTTTGGCAAGTTTCCTGACCTGCGCAGAGTCTGAATGAGTAGGCTGTGTTCAGCTGTCATATGCACCTCAGCCAGGCTTTCAGCCCAGGGAAGAGCAACCTGTAAGCAGGCAGAGCAGCAGACTGCACACCAGTCCTCCGGCTCTGCTCTGCAATGGGCTTTGAGTGGCAGCTGCCACTTTATTAAGCACTGTAGTATTGTGGACAATGCAGTTGACTGAAGTAACATTTTAGCCAGTAGCATGGTTGCTTTGTCACAAAGATGCCGTACTGATAGCTTTAGGGAGGTACCTAATAATAGTCAATGGAGGGAGAAAACAGAGAAAGCTGTGGATGCCCCATCCCTAGAGGTGTTCAAGGCCAGTTTGGATGGAGTCCTGGGCAGGTTGTTCTGGTGGGTGGCAACCTGACCCATGGCAGGGGGTTGGAAATGGTTGGGCTCTAAGGTCCTCTCCAACTTAAGTCATTCTATGATTCTATTATTAGTTTATGGTCTCAGAAAAATGGTGAAGTGAGAGGGCAGATATTCCATTCGAAATTTTACTGGTTCAGAAAATAAAACTTTTACAATGCCTTTAAATGTATACCTCACAAAAAAGGCTTGACAATGCCTCTGCTTACACACTCTGTTGTGTGCAGATCTGGCAGCTGCTGTGTTCATTCCCCATTTGTATTCATTCCTGCAAGGTTTACCACTTCTTAAATTTCTTATATCTTAGACACCAGCATCTCCACAGAAAAGGAACCTGGCTTTCAGGGAGAGGAGTTAAGTTGTGTGTAGCCTCCTCAGGCCGGCACAGCAGCAATGCTGTCTGTGGCAGCATTCTGTTGCTAAATAATTACCCATACATTGCTCTAAGCAGGAAGGCATTTTCTTGAAGAGAACCAAATAAGTAGTAGTTTTGTTTCCAGAGAAACCTCAAGGTATAATTATATAGAGAAAGTGTCGTGAGATCACCTGCCTGAATTCACTAATACTAAGGGTTTGGGGAAAGGGAGAATGTGGGAACAGAGTTTGGAAAACAACTCAGTCACCTGAAAAGCAGCAACTCTACAACCAGGGGTCAAGAATAGGGTAAAGACAAAATGAGAAAGGAGTCTCAAGCATAAATGTGTGGCCAGTTATAGAACAAATTAACTCTGAGACCTATTTCTCTGAGCTTTTCCATGGGATGCTTTGGGAAGAAATCTGAGAGACCTGAATAAACTTGAAAGGAATGTATAATGAAGTAATAAGCCAGCAGAGAGTTTAAAGAGTAGAGAGAAGTGAATGAATAGATAAAATGTAAAGGTCAGCACGTAAGGACCCCACAGTATAGGCATTCTTGACTAAGTTTTAAAAGAGGAGAAAAATATATTTATGTTGCAAAGTGGAACAGGGCACCTGGTATGCTTTGTGCAGATAAAGCTTATAAAACGCTGTGTATCACTGAGGAAAATAAAAAAGGTCTTCTGGGAAAAATAAAGACTGAAATCAAGAAATAAATGAAGAATAACATTTATCCACACCTTGCAGTTTTAGGAAATTAAATATCTTAGATGTGTCTATCTGCACTGGACACATAACTGCTGTTTAATGTTCTCAGGGTGAGTCTGGAAAGCACAAAGAGATCAATATCTGCAAGGCATTCCCTCCCTTTTCATGTACCATACTCAATGAAGCAGTGACCACAGAAATTCTCCCCCAGTAACCAAACCTCTGCTTTTCCCAAAAATTAGAGTTGTAATAGCAGTAGTGGAAGAAAATTATCGTTCCTATTTATTACATATGTATTGCTGAAACCTGAATTGGAACACATTCTTCCTACACCTCAACAAAATGGTTTCTGTTAGTGTCTTGGTAAAACATTCACCCTGGGGAAGCATGTGTAATCTACAAGGCTGTGCAAGAAAGGCAGAGGGACACACTGCCTCTCTGCCACCTCCCACTCCTTTCCCCATTTGGCTCACTGTGCATATTGGGAGTAACGGAGAGAGGCCAGGTTTTATTCCTGCCTGACTTTTCAAAGTTTTCCAGAGATGAGCAAACACCAGACTGCACACCAATCTCAATTCAAAGCACAATCTGATCCTATATAAAAATGATTCCTCTCCTCCTTGTACTTTATGAATGGAATAAGTAGATGGTAGTCCTATGTCACTAATATGAGAAAAGCAGAGCAGCGAGGCACCCTCCATATTGACATAGCTATAGTTTTTAGGTCTCTAGATTAGAATGCAGAAAATGAATGCAGTCTCTGCCTTAGTGAAATGCAAAGGAAACTTTTTTGCATATTTTTGATATGTGATCTTATCAACAGACAACTTTTGCCTTCCAGTACAGCAAATCCTTGTAATTCCATGGTGCAGAAATCTGCCAGTGCAGAAGTAAGCTTTATGATTGCTAAAAGTCTTTGCACAGCATATATTGCAGCTTACCATAATTATTTATTACTGATATAACCATTACTGAGTGTTTAATGAACTCATGGCCAGTGGGCAGAAAATAAGCCATACTGAATGACAACGGCAAGAATGCACTTCTTCAAATGGGAAGTAACTTTCTAAAGTTCTTGTCAGGCTGTAGTATTTTTCCCTTCTGTGCAAGAGTACAAAAATAAAAACTTTGGATATATAAATCAGAGTAAAGCGAACTCAATTCTGTGCCAGGAGGAAGCTGAATGAATCTTATAGATGTTAAAGCTGAAAGGGCTGCCTAGATCAGTTTGTTCTGCCTCCTTTCCCATTGCTGCTAACAACTGCTAATGTCACAAGAGCAGACTCCTAAATAGAAAGTATGGAAAAGAAATACTCCCTTCCAGCTGCTCATTGCTGCATTAGTATTTTCTACAGAATGCTTACTACAGCTTTATTTTTCAATACCCTTATATTTTCTCATGTACCATATCTAATATTCACATCATCACCTCTGCAGTGATGGTACCATAACAACTTTCTCTAGATAAATTATTCTATTGTAGGACTGACCCTCCCATTTTTTCCTAATGCATAACATGACTTTTATTTTTTCTTGTTACAGTCCATTACATCTTTTAGATCTCAATAATTCCTTGCCATCTTTACTGCTAATAGACTTACATATTTATAGACAAGTACATCCCTTACTTACTGCCTCAATGTGGGGCCTGGAATTGACAGCCTATGATAAATACCATATTCACTTGATGAACTGAAGAATCACATCGGAGAAGACATTCAAAGATAAAAAGAGGAATTAATAATCCCAAGTACAAGTAAGCATGTATGCACACAGCTGTGTAAAAAACACAGGAAAAAGAGAAAGGACTTTCAGCATGACAATTTCCTCCCGAGGAAATGATTCTTTAAAGGTAGACTGAGAGAACAGAGATGCATCTATCAGTATGTAATATTCTTTATTTTATCTTCACAGAAACAATCAGTGGGTGATGAAATTAGGCATATGAAATACAGCTTCTGAAGTCCACCACTCTGCTATCTGGTACTTCATAATAATGTTTCATGTTTTCCATATATACAACAGGATTTGCTTTGCTTCCCTTTGCTCCATTTTGAGTCTGCGGCCAAATCCCAGCATACCATGAGAGCAGGTGGAAGTGAGTTGGCAGCATGCCACCAGCACCAGGGCTACACCGTGCTTCCTGAGATGTGCTCGTGCTCGTTATGAGCTTCATGCCCTTGCACTTTTTCTACCAGTTCCCCTCATGTAAGATTCACCTTCTCACAAGCAGCTCTCCCTTCTTCTCTTTTTGTATTGAACCATCGAATGGCTGAGGTTGGAGGGGACTTTAAAGATCATCCAGTTCCAACCCTCTGCCATGGGCAGGGCTGCCACCCACCAGATCAGGCTACCCAGAGCGCCATTCAGCCTGGCCTTAAACGTCTCCAGGGACGGAGCAGCCACAGCCTCTCCGGGCAGCCTGTGCCAGTTCCTCACCACCAGAGGGTGGTGTAAAGAATTTCTTCCTAAAATCTAAACTAATTCTCTTCTCTTTCAGTTAAAGCCATTCCCTCTCATCCTTTCACTATCAGATCACATAAAAAGTTCCCCATCCTCCTGCCAGTAAACTCCCTTTAAGTATTGGAAAGCTGCAATGAGGTCTCCTCAAAGCTATCACTTCTCCAAGCTGAACAATCCCAGCTCCCTCAACCTTTCTTCATAGGTGAGGTGCTCCAGCCCAATGATCATATGTGTGTCCCTCTGCTGCATCCACTCCACCAGCTCCACATTCTTCCTGTACAGGGTGCCCAGGCCTGGATGCGGTACTCCGGATGGGACCTCATAAGGGCAGAGCAGAGCAGACATCCCTTCCCTGCTGCCACCCCTCTGCTGATGCAGCACAGGACACCATGTGCCTTCCAGGATGCGAGAGGATACTACTGGCTCGTGTCCAGCTTTTCATCCATCAGGAACCCCAAGTCCTTCTCTGTTTGCTTTTAATTTCCCTAAATATGTTACTGGAAATATGTCCATGAAAGGAATCCATCATTACAATTTCGTGGTCATAGCTGACTACATTTCCTGGTTGTCCAAAGGGTGCTCTTTTCTTTCCCATATTTCTTATCTCACCAACATATGCATTAAAGCCTTTGAGTATCTTCAGCCCATTTTCCTAGTATTGACTTCCTGCTTTTTGAATGCTGCAGTACTTGCCTAGCGCTCTTGTGGTATATCATCTGAATGCAGGCTATTTTTTCCTATTATGCAAATTTTATTTTTACTAAGAGTTAGCTCAGTTCTCATGTATATTAAAGTGTTTGACAGCTATTATTGTTATCAGTGCCTGCAACTTGCTTATATCCTGAAACAAGTAATGCTAATGATGGTGGTATCAGCTTAGTAAAAGACATAATACTTAAAAAGCATTGAAAAAATAGAAATGATCCAGAGGGCTGGCAAGCAAAAAGTGAGATGATTCCTCAGACTGACCAATTTAAATTTTGCTGAATCTCAGGTTTTGCAAGCTATAAAAACTTTACAGGATGGTCTCACATTTGTTTTCAATTGAGGCCTGTTTTTTCCAAAACAAGTTTTTTGTTTTTTTTTTTTTTTGCTATGTCTCAAAGTGCCATAAAGTAAGTGCAGAGATGGTAGCATAGCAACCACAAAAAAACTAAGTTTAAACACTGAGAAAATGAGCTTTTTGCTTTCTAATAGCAGAGCTTTCATGTTCATATCTTCTTGCTGGCTTTGAAACACCTGTTTCTATTTCAGCTGACTGTTTCATCCTCTCAGCACAGGAAGCTCTGTGGAGCTTCTGAATTACAATTAAGTAAGGCTGTTTTCTGTAGGTATTCTGCGGTCACCTGCAAAGAGCTGGCAATGTTTTGAATGATGAGGAATTCATCTAGCTTTTAAATGAAAATAGCATTTCCTTGAAATTGAAGTGGATTTTGATGCAATGCTGAATTGATTTGTACAATAAGCATGAAAAGAAATTCACTTCTGGCTGCTGACTCAGGAAAATTTTAGTGATCGAACTGAAGAACTCCCAGTATGAATTTCTGTGATTTTTTCTTATAACCCTTTTAGGGATGTTTGTGAACTCTCGACAGCAAAGGGTTGAGAGTTCTGTGTCTTGGCTTGTCACTGGTTTTGCCTGATTGTGAGGCCTTTGTCTGAGTGTAAGGCTGTGACTCACCTCAGATTTGCATCTTTGCTTTACAAGTTCTTGGTGCCTGGAAAAGTAGATGTGAAACACTGAATTTAATAGCATCCTTTCTAGTAACATCTACTCTCTGTGTGTCTATATAGCCATATAATAAGAAAAGCAATTGAGAACAATCAATGAAGATTTTTTAATTGTTTCTTTAATTCTTCTGTATTTAATCTGAAATCCTTTCGCATTCTCTATTATGATTTTAAATAGGATGAGTTTTCTTGCCAATATTTTAGCTGTAACAGACACTGAAGACTTTTGAATCATAAGAGTATACTGCACAGGTGCACCCTCTGACTGTGATTTACCCTGAAATGAAACAATTTCTACCAAACTGGTATATCACTGTCTCCACTTCAGTTAATGGCAATTGATTTTCCATCACATTTATCTGTATTTTCACCCGTTCTGCCTTCCAAGCTGTAAGCCTCCCAAATGTACACTAGAACACCCATAAACATCTAACAAGAAACTAGCTTCAAATATGCCTCTGCAGATTTTACAGTTGTTTTGGCTTGTTTCCAAAATATTTGAAATATCTTGATGTTTCTGTTCTCAATTATATGATTTTTGGTCTCCTCTAAACTCATTGTTAATGAAGGAATGTGAAAAGCTAAAGGGACTTGTTCATGAAAGCTGGATCTCTGTCAGACATATTGCAGTGTCCATAAAAGATGAAGATTAGCATAAAAAGGAAGGAAATGACTGAATGGCCCTTATGATCACTAACATGATGGCTTCCCGTGTCTATGAGCTGGACAGCTTCCAACCACTAGGATGTGTAGATGAAGAGCTGACAGCTTGCCATGCTCAATCCCATGCAATTTCCCTCCCAGCTGGAACAAGAAGTGCTCAGGGCTCCTCTGGGGCTACCATGTCCTTTTGTCCCCTGCTGTCTTTGCCACTACACAGTACAGTTGCACTGGTTGGGTAAAGACTGCAATGCAAAAGCGAGGTCAAGTGTTTTCCTCTCTCTGATGGGGCCACGAGACAGGATGGAAAACTTCAGGAATGACCCAAAAGGATTTTATGCCCTAAGACTCACATAGAATGAAAATAACTCAATGTTCTCACACCATAAGTACACGTTAGGCTTTCCCTCCAAATTTTTCCAGCCACGATTTTCCATGAACAGCAAATTAAAATGAGAAATCTTTAAACATATTTCATCATGGAATCATAGAATGACTCAAGTTGAAAATGACCTCATTCAGTTCCAATCCCCTGCCATGGACAGAGTTGCCATTCATCAGATCAGGCTGCCCAGGGCCCCATCCAACCTTGCCCTCCAGGGAAGTGCCTCCAGGGATGGGGCATTCCATAGCTTCTCTAGGCAGCCTGTGACCTTACCCTCTGAGTAAAGAATTTCTTCGCAACCTAAATCTCTCCTCATTTAGTTTAAAGCCATTCCCCCTTGTCGAATCACTATCAGAGTTTGTAAGTCAGCCCTCCTCCTGCTTGTAACCTCCCTTCAAGTACTGGAAGGCCACAACAAGGACTCCATGAAGCCATCTCTTCTCCAAGCTCAACTAACCAAGCTCAGCTCCTTCAACATTTTTTCAAAGGAGATGTGCTCTAGCCCTTTGATTATCCTGTTATTGAGAAGCAGATATCTGCTATGACTGCTATGACAAACAGAAAAAACTTATAACTTCAATGACTCTTCTGCACAACTATATGCACACTACACACTTTGCTATGTATTTTTTCATTAATAACTCAGTCTCTCAGTTTACCTCTTCCTTTAATTCTGTTGGCAGCATTTCACTTGTTGTGAAAGTTTTGCTGTAATACCACACAGCAAGCTGTGCAAAGCTTTTAAGATTAGCGAGCTTTACAAAATGGACCTAAAATTCTTATGTCTGTGTTACAGCAGGGTTATGCAAAGCCCAGAAGTTATGTAAATTGACTACAGATACGCAGAGCAGAGCTCTGAAGAAAATACTAATATCCTTACTCTATGCCTCACTCAGACCTAATCAAAGAGAGATCCAGTGCCATCATTAATGTTCTAATTTACGACTTATACAGTTTTTCTAAACATGCAATTGACACATTTATGTTTGCATATTCAAATTGTATTGAAATGCCTTTACTGATGACTAATTTGCAGTAAAATAATAAGAACAATTGAAATATTCTTGGAGAATTCTTGATTATTGAATAATGTGCTGCTAAATTGTGAACTCAATATTTTTTTCTGAAGTGCAGTAGATAGATAGAGCCAGTTCTACAGTTAAAAGTGGAGTTTCCTATCATGAAATTTGTTATTAACTGATATATTTTTCAAATGAAATCTACCTTGGTAAAACGTATATTTTCTTTAGCTAGAATTCAGTAAAATCTGCCTTCTGTCAAGAAGAGAACAATTTCATATATTTAATTAGTCTCTGACATTTTCTCATAGATTAGCACATTTTCTATCTAACTCTTAAAAGAAAGATAAAGGAAAGAAGTTCAGAAAGTGACTACAGCACAGCCTAAAGTTGGAAGGGAGCGGCTGACTTCACTCCATTAAAGCAAAATTTGAAAAAAGAAAAAAAAAAAAACAGCAGATCCTTCTTGGTTCATCTCACTTTTAGCAAGCTAGGAGCAAAGAAAGAAAATTGAAATTGAGAGATTTGAAACAAAGTTTGATGTTTTTCTCCCATACAACTGAACACAAGAACTACTTCTTGCTCAGTAGTAAGGTGTAATTCTGTTAAATCCAAGTTAAAATCTAGTGCAATTGGATGCAGTTGTATTATTGAGGATGCATTTGAAATGACAGGCCTGAATTTATCCCTAAGTAGAATAGAAATTATAACTGGAAAGCAAATATCAGGCTTCCTTCTTTCTCTCCGTCATGTGACCACAGAGACACGTAATTCTAGAAAGCATAAAACAAACTCACTGGACTACATTTTTGAATTGTTATTTTTAAGGTAAGGCATTCTTGTATTTCCCCATAGACAGAGTGATCAGAAATACTCATTTTGGTACTATATTTCTAAGAGTTGAAACAAGGAAGTTTTTGACCCACAATTGATAAAATCTCTATCAGGAACACAGAAAATATTCAGCTCCATGATGTGGTGCAACATTTTATAAAAATGATTCACTGCTATGCTATGTATATTACATAAAGATAATATGGAGGTATGGCCACCAAGTGTCATTCACTGACTTTTAAGTAATCATTAAACATGTAAATAATGAGACAAGAACTTCACAGAAACACACAAAAACACTATCTAAGAACGATTTAGTTGAAAGCTGAAAATTGTCATTTACAAAACATAGAGCCTTCTACCAACTGCAACTTTCCCAGAATTCTTAGCTTTTGCTGAGTCTACCTACATTCAGAGCCTACTTCAGACAGCCACAGTCTGTTCTTTCCAACTTTTTCCAGACTGCTAAAGCAGTGGAGAAGAGAAAATAAGCCACGTGATTCTAGAGGTTGCCATCTGTCTGCACACAGACCCAGGGTAGCAGAGGGAAAGCATCTACAGCTGTATCTGGACTCCTGGGTGGAGAGCAGGGTTTTGATGTGGGATCTGGATGGAAAAGCTTATTTATAGGGAAAAAATGTGTTCGCCAAAATATTAGGTGGCTCAGTTCTGGATAAAGAATTTTTGTAAATCCTGACTGCACCTCTTGGGTAAATGTCAGCTATTAGGAACTGGATTAATCTTGGTACTTAATATTAGAGAAAAAAGGATTCCTTAGACTTCAGAGCTGTTATATGAGGAGGGAGAGAGGAAGGGAGGGAGGGAAGGCAGAAAGGAAGGACAAAAGATACCTTTTCATTATCATTAAATATCATTTACAGTAGACATTTTATAATCTGTTTCATTCAATGTTGCTAGCATTAATGACACTAAATACCATTTAAATACTACTTAATAGTTTCCTTTATATCTTTTCCTTGAACATTCTATGAGACTTTTTCACTTATTCTGGTGAAAGTTACCTCAGACTTGCCTTCCCTGCATTTGTCAGCAGGCTGCTCTTGCACATAGCAATGCCTCTGTATCCTGACATCATTTAAGGTGCCCTTACATGAGGCCACATCATCCCCGGTGAGCTCTGACTGTACAGTCTACGCTCACCCCATATTTTGCATCGAGCCTGCATGATCTATCCAACTTTTTTTTGCCAGTTTCTCCTCCTTGCAAAGGCCAGTTGCTTGGCCATCGGGGGTCAGTTCATAATAGACATCAGGATTCCTCCTTTCTTCTTTCATATGCTCCCACTAAGGAGTCAGAGGCTTCACTTTGCCAAGCCAGATATGTCTGGAGAAAAGTAGCGAATAGCTGTTTTCATAGCTACAGCGAGCTCTTGTATCCAATGGGATCATACCAGATATACCTAAAATACACTTTATGTTTTCACTTGTTTTGTTACAGTTCTTTGGCAGATGGAAAGAGGCTTTCACATCCCTGTTGGAGCACTGAAACATATGTAATGGGCTGAAGAACTGCTTCTGCAACTATCCCTGCTGGTTGCTTTTCTTTCCTAATCCTCGGTGGTTTCTGAGATGGCAGCAGTAAGAAACTTTGCTGCAAGCCTCTCTGGCCCACTTAGGATGGCAAACAGTTATGAAAACATGAAAACAGTTATGACTGAACTATGATGTGAGAACAGCATTTACAGTGATTGTCATTACTAAACTTCACTACTAAAATATATGTGAAAAGAATTTATAAAATAATATATATGCAATGCATATCAAAATAAGATCTAATTTGTTTAAATACAGTGGTTATATGAGATAATATGCGGAAAAAAAAAACCATATTCTTTCACATTTATGTAAATTAATTTGAAGCAGCCTCAAATTCCAATATCTTTTCTCACATCTGAGAAGCATCTTTTCCTTGAAGTCCTTTTCTTGGGCCCGTCTGTGCTAGGACCACAGTGTGCACTGTATGCATTTCCCCATTGCAGCTCAGGTCTACAGGGATCTCATGCTGAGTCAAGACCCAAGGGTTCACTTTTCCCCACCATGAGCTCAGCTAGAGAAAAGTCATGAGCAGAGTTTAGTAAGCAACACAGCAACTCCAAAAGGATTTTCTATCTGCATGATCAAAGGACCTGAGGTATACTACTCTCAAGCATTAGTCTCAGCCAGTGCTATTACTCTTAGAAGGAGATACATGGTAATATTCACAAAAACATAGAAACCTGACCTGAAATGACCTGCACACATTTCAAAGAACACAGCTCATTCTCTGTTTAAAATCAGTCAAGTGCAGTGATATGCAAGAACAGACCCCTAAGTCTTAAGCAAATATTTCTCATTAAGCAAACTTCATTTTTAATGGATATGTGAAAGTAAACAGTGTACTATTCAAAGCAATAACTATTAATGTTTAAATCAGGGGGCCTTCACTGGTACATCAACCAATTTGATTTCAGTGAAAATCTAGGAGTTTACCACTTTTGAGATTTATTCAGTTATCTCTAATCTGACTGAATCTTTTAAAGACATCTGTAAAAAATTTTTCTTCATACAATTATAATGTCATTGTTTGAAAGAAACAATGGGAACACATAATTCCTAGAATTGTAGAGGCGTAACCGCAAAGCTCTTGCTTCTCTGGAAGGAGCACTTCCCTTCAAAGGGAGTATATTAACAGGAGGGCTATTTACAAGGTGGATAGTGATAGGATAAAGGGGAATAGGATGGGGGAGGTTTAGATTAGATATTAGAAGGAAGTTTTTCACACAGGGGATGGTGCCCAAGGATGTTGTGGATGCCCCATCCCTGGAGGCACTCAAGGCCAGGCTGGATGTGGCTCTGGGCAGCCTGCTCTAGTGGTTGGTGATCCCGCACATAGCAGGGGGGTCAAAATTAGATGATAATTATGGTCCTTCTCAACTCAGGCCATTCTATGATTCTATGATTACTATCCATGAAATTAAAGCCAGCACTGATACTGTAAACAACTTACTGACACAACTTCTCATGAAGTAGGTAAATAAGGTTAGGTTAAAAATTTAATATACGATGTTTATTTAAAGGGGCATAGAGCTTTCCATGCTTTACCTGTTGAAGAGCCTGAGAAGAACTGAAGTTCAGGGTGTCATGTTGGCAACATATCAAAAGCAGAAAAGTACAAGAGTAAATTAAAACACGATGGTATATTCACACGTGCATTTCACGGGAAAAAAGTATACAAGAAGCAGTACAGAAATGCAGATGATTTCAGAATATTCCAGACACATCTATTGACAAAGGCTGAGGCCGCACCCAGGACTGACTTCACAGACTTAGGTGCATTTTCTTATGGATCTGCTCAATCAACTTTAAGAGAGTATTACTGTGACTCAGTTACTGAACAGAAAATGTGAGCCAAAATGTGATAGTTTATACTTTACAACCTACAATTTGGTAATCTACAAAATTAATTTCCTTCATCTTTAACGAGGTTCTGTTATGTGGTTTTGTGTGTATTATTATGTGTATTAGTCATAGCCTGACTAAAGGGAAATGCGGCATCAAATTTATCGTAACAGCAATTTTCCTTAAAGTATATTAACACAGATGAATTGGCAGATCTCTAATATGTGGCTTAAACCTATCTTTTATACAATATTGCCCTCTATGGGAGCACAATATGTAACAGATTTGAAATATGCATTCTGCTGCGCTTTTGTTTTTCTACATTTTTAGCATATCTGTCTTAAAATGCTTTTCTTTTTACCATAAAAACGCACCAGAAAAATCAACTTATTACCTTACTATCATTTAATCCATTTCTTTAAACCTACAGATCATACTGTAATAAATATATCTATTTACTTTGCTGGAATTTTGCTTTCATATGACAATTTCAGTTAAAAGTGTCACTGCTCAAAGTGTGTTTGCCTTTCTGCCATCTTGCTGTGTTTTTTTTTTTAAAGCACTTGAATCCAAAGACACACAACGAAGTAGTTGCATCAGTGGCATAAATGTACCAAAAACATTTTGAATAATATTTCTAAAGCACCCAGAGGTTTACAGAGAGTAAAGATGCAACCCCAGAACATTACTACAGATCGAAACAAATATGTTCAAATGTAACCTATTGAACACAAGTGGCATGAGTAATAATGAGGCACAAAAAAGAAGCATAAGGGTTAAGTCAAGCACCAAGAGTTATTCACTTAAAGTGCTCTTATTCCATCCATGCTTCACTTTGATCATTTTAATTATTTTCTTTAATTTCTTCCCATGATAAAAAAAAAAAAATCAATTTGCACTGAAAGATGATTGCTTAAAAAACAACGATCATTGTGCATTTTTCACACTCTGCTATACTGCACCTTCTCAAAACACCTTCTGCTTCTCTCTTGATTTAGGAGAGCTGTGCTGAAAGTCTATAAATAATTCCTACCTCAAGGAAAATTAATCTATAGCATTTAGACATTAAAAGCATTTTTAGCTTATAAACTCTGCTCTCCTTACAGACACTGCAAAGAAATTTCACATTTCTACAGAATGCCAGTGCATATAAAATACAAATATAAAATCATGATCTTGGTTTTTCTTTGTCAGACTAAATTCCTTGCAGTTGGTCAGCCTGCCTTTTCTTGAGCACAGCCCTGTACATTTTACTAAATTTTAAGGCAAAGCACAGTTGCATCAGCTTATAAATAGACCTTAGAAGAAAATTTCCATCTACCTGTTTGAGCTTTCAGGTTTCATGGTTTGGGGTTGTTCTTGTGATCTCATGCAGTTCAGTATATCTCCCTCCCAGGAGGGAGATGAAGAGAGCCCTTCCAGTGTACTGGCATATGCTAGACAACTCTGCCAGACTGGAAATTCTAGGAGACTCCTGTGTGATAAGAGCATGAGTGTGACATGATTATTCGGTGCTAAGTTCCCCATCTTAGAAAGTTTGAAAACCATCCTATAGTGTACAGCTAATGGTTACTGCAATACAGAAACTGGACTCAGAATTCTCATTCTGCTTACTCAAGTAATCCCACTGAAGTTAATTGAGTTACATGTCTAAGGGAGACAATTATATTTGAACACCTAAAGACAAGCATAATTTCCTCTCATATTTTGCTAGCCTTAAAATAAAAAGCTGCACAAAACCTTCTGGAGACCTTTTAAATTCAGAGCATTCATGCACCCAATAATCTCTAGGAATAAATGAATTTACTTAAGAATGGGAAGACCAAGAACTTCAGAGTATCAGGAACTTGCCTCAGAGTTTAGGCAATTCTCAGAGAAGGCCACAGAAGAAAACAGAAAGTGATTTACAGAGGCTCTGTTCAACATCAATATTTCCCACGCTAGCTAGGGCATTATCAGCAGCAGCTTGGAAGTGTGAGGCCTCCTCCTATAGGACTAGATGAAGCAGAAAACAAATGATAATGGGATTTCAAAAATAAAAGAAATTTGCTAAAAGCTGAAACAGAATACTCTGTACAACAGCATCCATTTATTACTGTAATACTAGAATACCAGTTTGAATGTGGTTTAGTAATGGATTTTTCACTGACTTTTTTTTTAGTATTAAATTAGGGTATATAAAAAGCTAAGCTTGTGAGAGCTAACCTAGAAAAAAGTCATCCTTAGAATGTAATGGAAGCTTGATATCTAGATTGCAAAGATAGAAAACTAAAAAGAGAAAGATAAATGCTCTTTGTAGTTCTTTCTTTGAAAATATCATTCCTAGTTTCACCTTTTATTCAGAGTGGATTAGAGTACTTAAAGAACCTCTATAGACATGTTAAAGGGGACTCCCATTGGAGCTATGGTCTAATTAAGTTACTTTATGAATCCTTCCACTGTCGGAATAACGCAAAAAAAAAAAAAAAAAAAAAAAAAAAAAAAAAAAAAGAAATAAATAAATACTTTTAATATTTTAAAGAAAGAATTCAAGCTTCTTAATTTTTGTAATCAAGGAAGAAATGCTTACTTTCAGGATTTGTATGCTGTCATTTTTCTGAAGAATGTTCTTCTACATGATAGAGGCTTTGCAAACAGCTGTTTTGGATTCCTCTTTGTAAGAAGCCATGTGCCTCCGGCCAGCTTACCAGTCCTTTAACAACTTCACTGTTTTTACTGTTTGTTCTCTCTAAAATGTTCTGTTAGCTATTGGATCTTCAAAAAATTTATTGTAACTATTGACTCGTTGATTTATCTATCGGAAAATAATGTACTATGGTGGTATAACTGCTTTCCTCTCTCTCTACTTAGAAAGCTACCAAGGCTTAGCTATGCAGGTGGCATATGACAACCAAATGATGATATTACACAGAAATAAATCTTCTCATTGTCCCAAGTGTTGTGATAGAGCAGCAAGAATGAATTACTTCTTTATTTCCCAGTATAATGCTGTAATTTGTTATATAATTGCTCCTTAAAGTGAAAAGGGAGTGGAAAGAAAGATACACATGATTCCCCAATGGCTGAGCTTCAGACCTTTTCTTTGAGCACACTATGGTTCTCTCGCTTACTTTCACTGTTTTATAAAATAGCTCCACTAAGTTTGGAATGGGAGAAAGCAGAAAGGCCTAAGGAGCCACAGCAAAAGAGTGACTTAGCTGGGACCAGACCAACAGTGGATTCTTTCAATTTTACAGAAATCCTGAATCAGTGCAAATCTTTGTGGGTTTTTTCGTTGTTGTTTGATTTGTTTTGTTTTGTTTTGTTTTTTCCCATGACAGTGAGGCACCCCTTTCTGTAGGGACTTTTGCTCTCAGATTTGCCTCACTCCCTTGAGGGTTCCCCCCTCTTTGAGACCATCAGAAGGCAGCGAGTGGGACTGCTGAAGCCCTTTTTGCAGAAGTGAATGATACACAGCCATCTTGTGAGCAGTGCCTTGAGCTGCTGCAAGGTCATGCCAAACAAAATATGTTACTTGTTAAATTAAGTCACTTTATCACCCTGAACTGGTATTGTGAGTGGGCACTGGAGAACTGGAAATAGTTGACACATACCAGGATGTTGGCATTTCTACAGTCTGTGCTTGCCTGGCTACAAGACTGGGGAAGAAAGAAACTCTAAGGTCATTTCTATGAAGTTGAGAAAGCCCGTAGCATTGGCACAGGAGAAAGCAATAGAGTAAATGATCTTTCATAGTTCACAGAAAGGAAAAATAGATGCTCTACTGGCATTTCTAGAACAACAAATTTCCACACGTGCTGCAGTTAGCTATGTGCTAGAGGTAGCAGCAAAAGTAGTGAGCCGTTCTGAGAGAGGCAATCACTGGGGGACTTGGTGCTGCTTTTAATCTACTCTTTTTGGCGATTTTTAAAAATAGATTGACTTGCTGATTAGTGGGGAGGCCACAAGCACAATCTTCAGGAAAACACTCCAGATAGGAAAGGGCCCACTGGCATGGTGGTACAGGTGCTAACACAAATTATGGTGGAGCTAAGCAGAATAGAACTTTACTTAGCAATACATTCCTCTTGCCCCGTGAAAAAGCCTTTTTCTTTCTAGGCCTACACCTATTTACCTCACAGGACATTTCTGCTTACTTCAGGCCTAATCCAAACCTAGGAAAGTCTCAGTATGGCAAATAGTAGGAAAGAGCCCCAAAGGCATGCAAAGATGTGCTTTTCCACTTGCATAATGCCAGCTCTTCTCTCAGTGTCACAGTGAGCTCAGAAAGCAGTGATGTAGATCAGACTTTGGTCTGAGTGGAACAAATACATTTTTTGCTTTGATAGCATCTTGATGACAGTCCTTACAGACTAGAGTTTATACGTTCATAGTTGAGTAAGCACTTAGGACATAAAACAGTAATGCAATTAGAGATTTGCAGAACAGCTCTAATGCTACATGTTAATGAATGTATGTTAGTTTAACAGATACTTCAATATTAGTTTATATCAACACTCTCTCTAAGACAAATATAACCGAAGGCTTACAAGAACTAAGACACACTAGGACACTGACATTATTTCACAAAGATATGAAAGGTTAAGATAAAGGTCATTACAAAACTGTATGTGCTGACCTGCCTTAGTCATTTGCAGAAGAAATGTGTCCAGACATCAACAGGGGAGGTTAATAGAAGCTGTTTAGCTGGGGAAAGCCAGCAGTCAAGTAATATAGTTCATATTTTTGCATATCTATTTTATTTTGCACATAGGACTTTGCAGTATTTTTGCTGTTGTTTCAAATCAGCTCTTCATGCTTAAGCAGCCTACTTGCAGCATGTTCTCCACTGCTATCTGGGAAATAAGAATAATCCACAAGTCAGGCACTTCCAGTACAAGACAGAATGTCTTAGCTGAGTTGTGATGCTCAAAACTCTACTCCAAGTATCTGCATATTTCATTTCCACATTTTTGAGCATATAAAACCTCTAACATGTTCTGGGTCAAAAGCAACTTAGTAATTAAACATAAATAAATAAATAACAACAGAACCAGAACCAACCAAATCAACAGACTTTTCTTAACAAATGTATGTTTGAATACCCTGAAAAAACCCACACTCAGCCATGCCTTTCTGTTTCTTGCACTTTTGATGTGATTGTAATTAAGTTCTGCATATCTTGAGAAGCTGCCGGAGAATTAGACTAATCTATAATTCTTATAAGTTGTCATAGTTCCTCTGAAATCAATGGATATTTTGATAGTTTCCACCAGCTGAGGAATTGCTTTGTGTTCTTAATAAAAGACACGTTGTTCAATTATAGGGAAGTTTAAAAGTCTGCACAGCTCAACAAAAAGCCAACCCTTTGAGCAATAGTCAATTTTTGTTTCTTTAAACTCATTATGAACTCAAGAGTCAAAAGCCATCTTTCTTTCAATAAAGACTGTACAGATCAGATGCCTCTAGCTGAAAGAAATGCTCATATGTATTGTAGCCAACTTCATTTTGCATTGTGGCCTTCGTGCTGCAAGGCAAATTTTGAGAGCGTAAGTCAGGAATGCCCATTAAAGTGCCACCAGAGCACTGTAGTAACAGGTGAGAAATCAGAAGGCAATTAGAGAAAACAAAAGCTCTGCATAACAACAAAATTTCCATCCAAATATTTCCATGAACATTTTCAAGCAGCGCAGAAATGTGAGCAAGAGAGAGATCATAGACTATATACTAATCTAAAAAGTATTTGCATGCTCTGTATCATATCTCTAAGCACAAAATTGAAGGAAATGTATTTTTATTCATTATAATATGTCATGAAGACAAATTTCTTAAAAGCAGGTAGGTGCACAGACACTGCAGTAATAGTACAGTACTGAGAAGAACTGTGAACACCAGAGTCTGGATTTAGCTACCTAAATAGGTGAAGGACACTGAATTTTCAGCAGTTGCCCTTAGTGTAAATGCAGGTGCCCCTTTAAAAAAAACAAAACCTGATTCAAAGTCTTTTTAACATACGCAGAACTAAGCAGAGTCTATGTGAAAGCACTAGGCTTAGAAAAGCAAAACATTTGTTTACATTTGTGTAAGCTCCCAAAAAAATTTGGACAAAACAAAGCAACTGAAGTCTGAAATATAAACAAATCAAAAGCAAACAAACAAACAAAACACACCAAGAAAAACAACACAACACCACCACCATACCAGAGTTATAAGTCAAAAAGGCATGCTTCTGAAAGGTAATACCAGTTTGGGGGCAAAATATAGACACATATAGTTTTACCTACAACTGTAGTTACTGAGATAGAAGGGCTAAGCAATGATGGTTAGCTATAGGTTTCCCTATACATAGGGGAAATGAATCACCTAATAATTAGGTTATTTCCATCAGCTAATGCAAATTCCATGCTGCAGGTAAGTACAGAGAAATGTACACCCTATGGCAAGGATTTCAACATAAATATGGTATCTCATTAATATGGTATTTCATTATTAGAGTTTCCCTCATTTTATTGCCTCTCTCCATCCATACTTAATTTCTGTTTCTTCCCGCTCTATTTCGGTTTTTGGATATTTTCCCCTAAAGCAGAGCATGAAAATAATATCATGATTGGAAGAAAAGTCCTGATAGGATGAGGGGAAATAGCTTTAAATTAAAAGAGGAAAGATTTAGGTTAGATGTTTGGAAAAAATTCTTCAGTCAGAGGGTGGTGAGGTATTGGCACAAGCTGCCCAAAGATGCTGTGGATGCCCCAGTCTGGAGGGATTCAAGGCAAGGCTGAATGAGGCTGTGGGTAGCCTGACCTGGTGAAGGGCAACCTTGCCATTACAGGGATTGGAATTAAATCATCTTGAAGGTCTGCTTCAAGCCAAGCCATTCTATGATTCTACGATCCTAGGGAATGACACCAAAGAAGATTTGTATCTCAGCAAGACAAGTTCTCACTTGATACTCCACTTAAATCACTAAAAAAGTGAACAGATAAGTTCAAAGAGCGACTTTAGCATCTGAATTAAAATACACTCTGACAGTACGCGTAACCACTTGGTTGCTGGCCTGCCGTGGGAACATCTGCAGCAGCAGCTCCACCAGTGTGGCGGCTTCAAAGGGGGAACTGCTGCTTTGCCACATCTGACGGTATCTGAGATGTCCTGTCACACACTCACACCTTGCAGCAATGCCTGGCAGCTCACAGTGATGTCTCTGATACTCTGAGTACAGCCAAGAACCAAAAGTAGACAGGGAGCAAGAGGAACGATCATTGGACTTTCTTCTCACACAACTGTGGCAATGGAATTAGTAATGGGAAGCCCTCACATTTTTGTAGTTTTGAACCAAGTGCACCCAAATTCTTTTTTATGCTGGGAAAAGATTCTCTAACTTGACTCAGAGATCCTGGTTTACTGCCTGACCAAAAACTGCCCATTTACACGGGGCAGAAGGAGACACCTGCTCATCACTCAGGTCCTGTGGGAACTCGCCTCTCAACCTTCCCAACAGTATTTGGAAAAAAAACCCCAAATCCAGAGTCAGCCATAGGTACGAGAGATTTTAAAAGACCCCAGTGCTTGCTTTGTAATTAGAAATTACAGGAAATGACTCAGATATACTTTGAATTTTAATTTTCCCTCAGTTTCTAATTTAGCCAGAAGGAATAAATTAGTCCCTAGTCAGGAATATCTACCATCTTTGAAACCTGGATAATCACAGAGAGTAAACAGCTCGTCAATGCAAAGGTCCCAGCTGAAGGATGTAAACGGGAAAATGCATGGAATACCATTTATTTACACTATTTTGGAAACATGAAAGGTTGAGCTGACCCTTCCATGATTCAAATCTGAGTTTACAGCATCATTCATCATCTCAGAATGGGTTTGTTCCAGTCTCCTTGAACAAAACTATTTTCTCCTCACATTTGCCGCACAGAATTGGCTGAATTTCAATTCTGAGGTGCACGGTACAAAGAACAGTTCTGGAGTGAAAGGTGTCAAGCTGGCAAAAATTGAAAATTAGATTGGTATAAAATCTAATTTTTCTAATATAGGAAGCGTTTAGATTTTCTTCTGTAATATAATTTAACCCTAGAAAGTTGCATAACAATCATGTATCTTGGCAATGGGTACAGGTTTCAACCCTAGCTGGATGAGCTAAAGGATTTTAATAAGAAATTATGCAACAAATATGTGGAATTTGTGTTGCATACAGTAGAAGAAAATGCTTTGCACCTTCAAGCGCTGCACGTTTGCTGGAATCCACCCAGAGGTAGTAGCATCAAGAGCACTTTTTAGCCAGCTTGCTGGGTGACCTTTGCTTGATTTTGGTCACACCACGCTGTTGCACAAAAAAACAACCTCTTATTATGCCAGGTGATCTTACCAGTGACCCAGCAAGAGTACGAACCACAAAATCTTGCAGAACTGTGATCTTCTGGAGCCTCTGCTAGCATTTGAGGATGGGGTGTGCTGCTGGGGGCTCCCCTTGCATACTTGCCTGAAGCATTCTCCTTCCAGAAAAAATGACTCTTTCAACTTTTTTTTTTTTTTTTTTTTTTTTTCTTTCTTTTTTCCTCCCAGTATCCAGGCTTTCAGCTGCAAGCTCCAGGTGTAAAATCAGAAGCTGTGAGCAGTGTTTTCCTCCCGCATTTTGGGCGGGAGGTGGACCAACTGCACAGTGACAGATTATGCAGATCCTCTCGGAGCATCTCATCAATCACGGTGGCGCGAGAGGGACGCGGCTCATCTCCGAACTAGGCTGCGTGGCGGCGGCCTCGCGTGAAGCATCCCCCCGCCGGCGTGACATCAGAGCAGCTCGAGTCCTTGAAAGTCTCGGGGTTGATTAGCAGAGGAACGGGCTGCTCCTGCCAATCACCGCCCCGATACTCGTGGAGATACGAGGCAGAGGGAGGCTGGCTCCGGCAAACGGGAGGCACGGCAGCAGTGGCACTAGTAACAGGAGCAGCTGGTATTCGGGTGATTAAATAGTTCTCGCAGCCTTTTCGCTGCGCTCCGGCTGCTCCTTGGTGTAATCCCCGTGTCCGAGAAGGAAGCTGCATTTTAACGGTGAGCTGAGCAGAGGTTTGAATCGTTCCAGCTGGCTGCTTGTTTGGAAAAGGACAGCCTGTGTATAAATGAGATGTGACTGTGCCGGCAGAGTTCAGTCCCTGGGACTGGAGTGAGAGGAGCCTTCCCGGGATACTCCTCTGACAGCTGCTATCAATTGAAAACTCTCTCTAGCTTACCTGGAGCTGCGTGAGGAGATGTGAATAGAAGACGTCTTTTTCCTGCACACTAGGAAAAGAAATTCTTCTCTAGGTAAGCTGTTCTTCAGCTTCTGCATGTGTTGCTATACACTAGTCTATACTTCTGGGTACGTGTTAAAGGCTACTGATTAGACAGTGTATGTACTCAGAGAAAACTGTTCTTGAAAAGGTATGATATACACAGAGCTTGCAGTTATAGCATGCCTATCACCTATTCATATATAATAAGTGTTTCTGAAAGCTGCTGACAGCCTGGCATTCAAAGGTTTATCAGAAAGTTTGATATCCTTGCCTTCTTTATATGCAATGTCTCAGATGTAAACAGGAGGGAAATAGTTGTTGGGGTAAATATGCAAAAAGAGCACAGAACTTAAAGCACTGGAAGTTAGATGACAAGAGGAAAAAAAGATAAGGTTGCAATTCTTTAGTCTGCTCTATATACTTGGCTTTTGTTTGCCTCCATCTAGCAGTCCATGTTGAACAAAGCAAAGTTGAGCACTAAAATGACAATGTGCAAGCTTGCATGGATATTTAGTAACAATGTACTACTAAAAGTAAGTGTTCTGCAAGGAAGCCAAGATCTGATCTTTTCCAGTAGTTTTGTTTCTAACCACCATCCATCAGCAACATTATTTTAAAATAGTATGATCATTCACGGTTTGGAAGCAGGGAGCATGTCAGGCAGAAAGAAGTAAACCAAAGAAATCAGCATTTATTCTTCAGATTACTACAGTCTGAGCACAGAGGCAGCCCAGCATTTTTAGGTTGCAGCTGGCACATAGGCTTTAAGTCACTGCTGCTGGGAATAAGCGTTCAAAGGAGAATTGTGTGGAGGTGAATAAGTCTCTCCCTACAAGCACTACACTACAGTAACCACACATGCATACAGAAGCCATGATCATTAATTCTGTCTTCCCTGGGGAATTTGCACTGATATTTTTCTTAACCAACTTTTGCAGCTCCTAATTCTGTTGATTAAACCTTCCCTCGCTTTTCATAAATGTTTCCGAATTTGGCCTATCCTGTGTAGGCGGTTGTTCTGCCTTTTCAACCTCAATACTCTGGATGTTATCAGAGCAAATGTAAAATAGAAACAACAAGTAATTTTCTCTCAGTTACTTCAGGAGTTTTTAAATTATGCTCCTTCTGCTACAAGACATTAAACTTGTGGGATAATATCAGAATCTCCCTGCTCATAAAGTTTACATAGTTGGCAATGCTGCCAGGTGCTTCCCTGTCTTGCCCTATCATGTCTGCATACTTTCATCATGCACATTTTACCAGCCAAGATGTGCTGTCTGATTTGCTTTCTGAAATGCTGCTCTAAAGAAGAGAGCAGTGGGAAATGCCAAGTCACATTTAACAAAGGAAATTCTTGGCTCTCAGTTTTCTTCTGAACCTTATCAATCCAGATAATATGATGGGCTCAATTAGATTAGATTTTCCTATTGGCACTCTTCCCTGCAGAAGTTTAAGATTGTGTGTTAGGTTTTTCTACAGTTTCCTCAGAGCATGGCTGTTTTTCTGATTGATAATGAACACTTCATGTCTGAAAGTGTCAGAAATGAAAGCAGGAGTTTCCTGATTTCTTGTTAACATCCATTTTCTATGAGGTTGGAGGAATTATGCTATATATTTCCTTTTATTGGAGTAGATCAAATCAAAGAAGTGTTAACCACAGATCAGCATGCTCAAATCACTGACTACCTGTGCATATATCTGTGTATTTATACATATATATATTTCTGTCTGAACACCCTGTTTACTCTCACTATAAAGTTAGGGAAGCCATTAAAACTTTATGGAGGTCCAGAGGTAGTGATAGCAGCTATATTGCTCTTGGTAGTGGCACTGATCTCCGCTGATTTGGCAGCACAAAGGGAATTGTGAGCTCCTCCGGAGTTCAAATATCATTCAGTATGAGTGCATGCGGAGAGGAAATATGCTAATAGTAAAGATTATTTTTGTGAAGCCATACAGTGTAAGAATTCTTAGAGGTATAATAAGATACTTTAAGGAAAACATGATTACATATTGCAAAATCAGGGCAATACTGTTCAAAGAAAAACTGGTGAGTTACAAGCAAGTCATGACTGAGCTTTCAGTTAAGCAAAAAAATGGCATTTAAACTTTTATACCACCAAAAAAAGTCTCATTTTATTTTTCTATGAGCAATAAAATAAGAATATCATGCTCTCTTAACCAAATCTCTATCTATATGTCATTTCTGTTCCAAGTCTGATTGAGACTTTTTACAAAATTTGTCAGTATTTATGTCCATCAGGCTGGCTGACCTTCAGCTGCATGTATATACTGATGTTTGCTTCCATCAAGCATTGGCTTTGCAAAGCTTTAATAATGTTTCAGCTTCTTAGATGCATCCAGAGATCTACAACCTGTGCCTGCAAAATGGACAGGTCCAAAAAAGAAAAAAAAAAACCAAACCAACCCACTAGGTTATGAGCAAAGAATTTCAAGCTGGAGGCTTGGTGTCCAAAGGAAAGAGTAACTCAGAATTGTGCAGAAAACTCTGATTCCCCAGCCTGCAAAGTCAGAAATGGGACAGTGAGCTAAAGACAAGAGAGGGGTTCTCCACACTTCCATGGTGAGGGGAGCCTGATTGTGAAACAGTCTGCAGTGATTGAGGAGTAAAATATAGAGTGGCAACTGAACAGCTGGGGACCTGAGCAAGGAGCCAGCATTGAGGGATTGAAGTGCAGAAGAGTGGTATCCATGCTGGAATTTACTTGAAGCATTAAGTTAGTGTTCTGTCTCACATTTTGAGAAAGGCTGAAGAATAGTCATATCACAGCAATAAGTCTTTCCTATTGAGATGTTAACATTTCATGGAGCAGAAGCCATGCAGATTATGCAAAAAACAAATAAACAAACAAACAAAAAACAAACACAAAACCAAAGAATTTTCCTTCCACATCAACATCTAAATTTGAAAAATTTTTTGAACTATTAAAAAAAAAAAAAAAAAAAAAACCTGTCTGCTGGAAGAAAATAAAAGCCATGCACGTCAATCCAAAACATTTATTACAACTATTGTCAGTAATAATAGTTACAACGAAATCACAGATACTTCTGAAATTAACAGTTGCTATAGAAAATGAATAATATTTTATCTAAACAGTAATGCTACCAGAATCACATGGCAACAGCACAACAGTGTAGAAACCATGTCAGTATTTGATGAAGAAATTACACTGGCACCAGAATACTGTATTGTGACGTGATGTTCTAAACTATATCTGGAAGGAACAGAGAAGTATTAAAACCCATTTCCATGTCTCTGGCTACAGGAAGGGTCACAGCTTCTTTCCTCAAGTGCAGACAAATAGAGGAAATGAATCCTTCCTCCAAGGCTGCAGAGTCTTTTGGAGAACTAGAGCAAATACAGAAGTGAGAGCAGGGTGGGCTTCTTCTATGGAGTATAAATAAATAAATAAATAAATAAATAAATAAATAAAAACAGCAGGAAGAAAAAAGGTTTTTTCTTTGTACTTGGCTCACTTGAGCAAGAGAAAGCTTGCTGAATTTCTGAATTGCTTTTCATGACCTTCATTCTATTTGCTTCACGTCACATGGAGTTTACCACACAAGTTTCTTCCCTCCCTCAAAACCTGCTAAGGCAGGATATTCAGTAGTGCAGCCCCAATATGAGACTGTACAATGCAGTCAGCAACTTAGTCATTTATATACAGCTGCTAATGCATTTCTCCCAGACCACAGTACAACTACATTTAGTGAGTGCATGCTTTTTCACACAGCCAGCCACTAACGAGGTTGCTATTGGAGAATTTCAGCCAGAACAATTGTGAAACTTCAGGATTCATCCCTAAGCAGTCACAAGATGAGAGGAGTACTTTCAATTCTGCCACAGCCAACCAGAGCACTGAGAAACACACACCTTGCTAATGTTCAGGGTTGATTCATCTATGACTGTAGAGTTTTATTTACGGCTGGGTCTTAACCTCATGCCCTTATATATCATTATTAGAGATGCAGCAGACAGTATAACATGAGTGGGTTCTTCCCTGAGCAAAACTTGGCTTGAGATGTATCCTCCTGAAGGACTACCCACAGCTACTTATTTCAACCTGCACTCTGCCAGGCTTCCACTGAAAGGATTGCATTTAGCTCTTAGTGTATAAATAAGTGTTGTGCTAAATAATTAATAGCAGCTGCAG
This sequence comes from Centrocercus urophasianus, assembly GCF_019232065.1. Lineage (NCBI taxonomy): Eukaryota > Metazoa > Chordata > Aves > Galliformes > Phasianidae > Centrocercus > Centrocercus urophasianus. Next base: position 34,068,354 of record NW_024884475.1, on the reverse strand, counting down.
GCCATAAAAGAGGAGACTGTTCAGAAAGTTAAAACAGTCTGTCATGAAATATGCACCCACCTATGTTCTAATTTCAGAGGATGCTTTATCCACCATCCTTTCCCTGTACAAGGAACCAGCATTTTGCAAGAAAGACAAAGCTTGAGCTCTAGAGCCTAAGGGTATTCTTTAAATAAATTCATTCCCACAGGGATGATTTATCACCCCCTAAACCACCAGAGGAGAAAGAAGCAGGTGGTCATTGTTTCACAGAGAAATTTTTAGATACGACAGGAAAGCAACTGGTCACTTTTGATTTTAAAGCTCTCCGGGCTTGTTTTGTTTTGCTTTTTAATAAAGTAGTAGTTGTTTTTTAATAAAGTAAAGTTTTAATAAAGTAGGACCTTGATAGTTTTGCAAAAATGCTGATATTTTGCCTCCTTAAATCACTGATATAATGGGCAGTTTATTCATCGCCAGTCTTTTTCATTCACTTTGATTCACTTCTAGTTTTTAGGCTTCATTTGTGCCATTTAATTGGTTTCACTGTTCTACTTCAACACAGTTGTACTGTAAAAGGTGGGACATCCTGTACGCAAAGCATTTGCAGTCCATTCAGTCACAAGGTGCTGTAAAAGCCAGTAAATACCATCAGCAACTAAGGGGCCACGCTTTGAGTTGAAATAGCGCTTAAGATGGAGGAGAGGATGCTATATTGCTGGTAACTGAAAAGCAGTGATTCTGGAACAGCATAACATATGAGCTGAGTCTTATTTCCCCATACCTCATTGTTTCTAACTTACCTGTAGGGGTCCATGTGGCTATAATTCATACCAGATAAACCACATTTAAAGATCAGAATACCTCCATGCTGTGCATTGTCCACACAACAAGGAACACTCTGTCCAGGCCCCAGAGCAACCCACTCAGACATTGATAAGACTAACTCCTTTTTGGGTCTAGAAAGAGAGAGATTTACATGTCAGCATGAATCAACAGCAGTCATTTTGCATTCTTAACTACTGTAGCTCAGAAAGTACTTTGTCCTGCATGGAAAATATTTTCTTTCAGTTGGAACAGTATACATCTATACATATAGATATATGCTTTGCTTGAAACAACTATAGATTCTAGTGTTTTGTTGCAGTAAGTAATGAGACATCATTCTGTAGGCTCGTAACTCCCTTTCATAAACTAAAAAGCCAAGCTAAGTTTCGAGAAACATCTTGGAAATACATATTGGTAAACCCAATCCATACAAGACAAAAGAAAACTGAATATAAAGGGAACTGGCAGCACATTCAGCTAAAAAGATTTAGATTACTGGTTGGATTTTCTTTTTTGTTAGATCATTTTCTCCCCCCAAAAAACAAGTTAATGTCTCAGCAAATCAATAAGCAGAGAAATATCACAAAACAGGTTAGTCAAAGCCTTTGCATTCTATCATATAACTCTAATGGTATTAGTTCAAGTTCCAGTCTGTGAGCTTAGTGTGACTCAACAAAAAATCCCTTGAATTCCCAAGTAGGTCCATTATCCAACTAGTGGCATTTCTAAATTCAGTTTTATCTAGATGAAACAAAGAATGGATCACTTGAAGGGAAATATTTGTTTGCATTTTGAACTAAAAGAAAAACAGGATGTATAAGTCACAGATGATACATCAGAAATCTTGAAAGTGACCTTCCACTTGACGGAAAGTGGCCCACCTCAGATAAATATTTAAAAAAAAAAATTGGTGAGGGTATGCAAAATAATAAGATAAAACAATCACTGTAATCATTGGTCTGTGTACATGAAAATACTAGTTCTGCTCTGGGTTTTAAATAAACTGTGCAATAATCACACTACGTACATTTGAACAAGTATGAATCTCAGAATAATAGGAGGGAAAACTGAAGCACTGAAAAAGCAGTGACTTACAGAGGGTAAATGATGGTGGCAAAAAACAGAAATCAGCATTTTGGCTCCTTGCCCTGTTCTCTCACCACTAGGCGTTTTTCCCTCTTTATATGCAAACACAAGTCGTACGCTCATTTCTAGATTAACAAAAAAATAAAACAAAAAAAGGTGAATCTGTATTAACATCATCCATAAGACTTCCTTGAACTATCCTGTCTTCTTGCAGTGTTGGAAATACTTAAATGTATTAAAGTGAGATATAGTCTGTTGGATTGCATTGTAATATTTTTAGCAGATGATGAAGTTTCTGTCTAGATTAGTTTTACTGACAGTAGAAATACGCACTGCCATAATTGACGCCCAAGAAGCTGATCTTTCCAGTTTTAAAGAGTTGGTAATAAGAACCAGAATCTTCTAACTCTTATTTACTCTACTTTGCTTAAAAACCCTTACCATCAGTTGCAGGTAAGCAATGCTAGCTCATTGCATGGGCCTGCACATTCCAGGCAAGTGCCAAAAGCTAAGATGGTGCTTCCATTCATGGCTTTGCTCTTATCATAGGCTGCTGGGACCAGACACAGTTTTTGAGCAATCTGAGAGGTAAAAGGATGGTCTCTGGCTACACATATCATTGCACTCCTACTTCAAGTATCTCCCAGAAAAGACTTGCTTTTGCCTAGCTCACTGCTTACACTGCCTGTTTTTCTATCAAATCCTCTTGGTGATAGTGAAACCCCTCAGTCAGCAATAATGAAGACAGGGAGGGGGAATTTCAGTGGAACTTATCTGAAGAATAAATATAGACAAGCTGTTACTGTTGTAGCCGGAGCTTAAAAACCACCCCTGCCTGCCTTGAGCCTGGCTTGAGCAAACTCAGAATAAACCTGTTTAAATGTTATGTGGTAAACACGCTGCTCTGAGGATTTAGGTACAAAGTTGTTGTTATCTATGTTTAAATAGACTTCCTTTGTAGCAAGTGATAGATCATTACTGTGTGACAGCAGTAGTTTTTCTTAAGTTAGTGGTCTCCTAACTCCTAGCACAGATGTAACCACATCGGACTTTCTCACAACTACTGCCAGTGACAGGATACAGGTATCAGAAAACACGTTATTGAGTGAAATAAATTGTTACTGGTACATGAAATGTGGGAAACCATTAAGCACTGGGAAAGAGTATCAAGACCAAAGAATTTAGCACAAAATAAGCTAGTTCAGAGTCTATTTTGTAAGCAAAGTAACTATTTCTTTGTAAGGAAGAAAGCTTTTAAATCTATTTAAGAAGCCTTCAAAAAGTAAAGTACCAATAGCTAACCAGCAAATCTGTAATCACTGGCAGATTTACAAGGTACAGAAATTCTGCCATTGTTTAGATGCTAACAAAATCATAAATGTTACTTATTCTGTTCTCTTTTTTTTGTCAGCTTTCACATATGATCAAGCAATGTGCAGAGTTTAACTACTGTATTGATTCAATTTAAAGACTACTGGTAGGCTGGCATTAAATTACACAGATATTGTATCTTGACTAAATTCAAAGCACAAATCATTCTATCGAGACTGCATTGCTAATTGACAGCCTTATAGGAGTAGACAAAGATAACAGAATACGTGAACTGTAATAAAACATCTGATACACCATCTCACAAAAGTTCCCTATGAAAACTGAAACAAATTCAAATTGGCTTTCATCAAAGCATCAGACTATGAATTGAAAAGTGATGAAGAGCCATTAACCAAGCAAGATCAGATTTGTTGACAGGGGGAATGTTTGGCAGGCTGTCTTGGGGAAAACTTGAAGCCTGCTTCTATTCACCACCTTAATTCAGCAACTTAATTCACTAATATAATTAGTGAAATTATAAGATGCTCACTATACCTGCATTCTGTCTTAATCCAATTGGGAAAGCAAAGAATGAACAAGGACATGATCCTGTAGGTCACACCCTACTTTGCAGCATAGGAATACCTGCACTCTTTTCAACCACAACTTTCTGCTGTGACATTTTGGCTCTGTCATTACGACTTACGCAGTAAGCTTCTGACATTCAGATCGTAGCTCAATCTTCTCATTCTTGGTAGTATTTTTATACGGATCTCACAAAGGTTATGAAGACAACTGTCACTTGAAGGAGGTCATTATCCAAGAGCAAAATGGCTATTGCTTCCAGCTCAGCCAAACTACCTTAGGCACGACTGCATTCAGGAATAATGATTATTCTTTTTTTAGAATTTTGGTAAATTATCAGCAAGAAAGGGTATACATTATCATTACTCAAACAAGACAAATACATGTTGGAAAAGGCATGGTGTTCTGCTTATGAATAAATACAATTGCTTCTGACACATTTTTAGCAGTACTAGGCAAAATATTCACAGCTTGACTAACAGACATATACAGAATGAAGAGTTGAACTCAGAGTACTGGTGAAGTGAATCTCTGGCCATAGGATGCTCCTTCTCAGAAAGCAGCTTAATCCCTTCCGTGGCTGGCCCATATGAATGAGTGCAGGGTGGGTCCACCCCCTCTGGTCACCTGGGAATCACATGTGCAAGCAATTTGCTAGTGCTCCCAAGGCCAACCTCACTTCTTTATCAGGTGCTTAATCACCAGTTTAAGTAATGACCTAACAGTTCCCCTGCATATGGTGAGACTACTATAAAAAAAAAAAAAAAAACAATGTCTTACAACATAGTTAAGGTTTTCAGCCAGATGACATCAAAATGGTATATATATTTCAATACATTATGATACAGTGATGTATCATGATATTTTTGAAACTGAATAAAATATGTACAGAGTTGTTAATGCTTCCTCAGGGCAATAATGACAAGAACCACCCAATCAAGAAACAGGAAAAAAAATATAGGTTTCTCTTCCATCTATGGTCCTCCAAAGATCGTAATTATATTTGTGGACACTTAAGAAAAAAGTTTAAGGAAATATTACAACCCCATATGTTCTAAAACACTGAAGTGTTTCAGATTGATAACTAATGACAACTGGAGAAAAGGTCAGTAGACCGCTATGCATGGATATTTATGCACATTCCTGGATGGCCCAGATGACTGTGGGACTCTCGGAAGTTAATGGGCCAAAGTAAAGAAGAGTTAAAGCTGATTATCAAGCAACATTCACCAGAAGTGAGGTCTGGGTGAGCCTAGGGTTAAAAATTTCTAGTGGGAATTAAGTACCATGAAATGTTACGTATGATCTGGCGAATCAAAGGAGGCAACATTTCCACAAGGGAAGATTTGCTGAAGGAAAACACCATCCTTACAGGCTCACTAGTTCATGTTTGTAAGTATTTCACTGATAGAATGTTTTTGTGGGGTTCTCATTAGTGGAGATTACAGCTACTGGTCAAAAAAAAAAAATTATCACTGAGGAAAAACAGTTGGCAAGTCAGCAGCTTCAGATACGCATGATTTAATGAGAACAAAATACATCTGTTTACACGCTGTCATGAAAGTATACATCTATCATATATGTTCAAGAAAATGGGTCTTATGTCTCCTACTCTGTTAAAAGACACGTTGAGCACTGAAATAAAACCACTGATGTGCTTCAAATCGCACTTAACAATACTAAGCATAATAAAAACATAAAAATAAAAATCATAGAATCACCAAGGTGGGAAAAGACCTGAGATCATCCAGTCCAACCGTTCACCTATTCCCAATAGCTCCCACTAAACCATGTCCCTCAACACAACATCCAGCCTTTAAAATAAACCAACTTTGGTGATCCTGGAGTGAGATCAAAAGTTAGCTTCACATTAATTAGTCTGTATCAGTCAGATGTTATCTTCTTTATCAAGACTAAAGAGTCTGAAGACTCACTAAGTAAATCCTTACAGATGATAGATGGGAGATCTGATGTATTTGTTAAGAGGTGTATTTGCACATGTATACACATGAGAATGTGCATGTGTAAAACTCATCTTCAGATATGCCTTCAGCTGCCCTTCCACCAGGGAAGCATTATTTTCTTCAAGTTCTGAAATCATATGGTAAATTTAAAAAGCTAAGAAATTTGGAATTCAAATAGCTAGTTTCCAAGTGTTCTTTCATGCATAAGATCGTAGTCTTTCTAATATTACAGGTGCGTTACAATTCAAATAGTTCAGTTGAAAGTGACCTATGAAGACCATCAAGTCCAGTTGCTTGATCAATTCAGGGCTAAGCAGAAGTTAAAGTATTTTATTAACAAAGCCTGTTCCAGTGTTTGACCACCCTCATGGTAAATCAATTTTTTCTTAATGTCCAGTCTCAACCTCCCTTGGTGCAGCTTTGTGCCATTCCCACACATCTTATGATTGGTTGCTGGAGAGCAGAGCCTGGTAACTCACTGTCCACTTCCCATCCTCAGGAAGAGAGCAATGAGGTCACCTTTCCTCAAAGGAGATACCTCGCAGCCCAGACTTTTTTGTCTTCCTCTGTACACATTCAAGTACCGTAAATTCTTCTTATATTATGGAGCCCAGAAATACACACAGTAGTCAAGGTGAGGCCACACCAGTACTAAATACAGCAGGAGAATCAAATCTTTTGACTGCTTGTGCTGTGTTTAATTCACCCCACAATGTAGTCTGCCCTCTTGGCTCCTAGGGCACACCTTCTGACTCAGAGCCTACTGTCAACCAAGTCTCTCTACAGGGCTTTCTGCAGCCACTCATTTCCCAGCCTGTAATTGTGTCTGGCATTACTCTCTCCCTGGTGCAGAGCCTGGCATTTATCCTTGTTGAATTTCATGCCATTGATGATTATCCAACATGCCAATCTATGTAGATCTCTCTGCAAGGCCTCTTGTCCCTTGAGAGCCAACTGTATTTCACAGTTTAGTGTAATCAGCAAACTTGTTTTGGATGCACTCCGCTCCTGCATCCAGATCACTGAAATAATGCTGAACAAAAACTGGCCCTAAAATTGAGTACTGGGGAGTGCCACTAGTGACTGGACACTGGGCTGATGTAGCTCCATTCACTATGGCACTGAGCTCTACTGCTGAGCTAGCTCATCATCAAGAAAAGCATCTGTATGCTTATCTCAAAGTTGAACAACTTGTCCAAAAGGATGTTGTGAGGGACAGTATCAAAAACCTTCCTAAAATCCAGAAAGATTTAAAACAGCATAAGGGCTATTCTCTCTCTGCAGCAAGCAGAAACCCTGAACATTTGCCTGTGGTCAACAGGAATTATTTTTCACTTGAATCGGTTTTCTTGTTTCTGTGTTGAATGAGCAGTCGTTATGTAAGGAGTAGTAAGCTGGTGTCATGGATCATTAGACTGCTAATAAATGGCAGAAGTCACATAAGCATAGAAAGGAAGGAAAAGAGGAAAGATTTTAGCCTAAAGGGAAGTTTTATATATAGAAAATAAAGACATGCTGACTTCTGATTTATACTGGAATAGGATGTGAGGAAGCCCTGGCCTTTTTCCAGATGAGGTGCAATACAGGAGGCGCACATACAGCATTGCACGCAGCATTGCATTGGCTGAGACAGGCAGCCAGAAATTACCGTATTACAGAAAGTGCACTGCTCCTCTATGTAGCCGTGTAGTCAGCAACATATTGTTAATCTGTTACAGATGTGAAGCCTATTCAATCAATCAGCAACATAGATAAAAACAAGTTTACTTGGTGTTAACCAAGATTTCTGCTTTTCATAAGCCACATCAGAACCTTAGCCTGGCTACAATGACAGAAGAGCTGATAGCCCTGCCAGACAGTGTTCTCCCTACCCTTCACTGGGGCTCACAGCCCAAGCACCAGATACCTGCTGCTATCCTTGTACCCAGGCCAGATCACTAACACATCATGTATTTCTTCTGATGACACAAGGCAGCAACACTCACTCTTAATAGAACTCTTTATTTACCCAGGCAATAACTTCATTAATGCAGTGATCCTTCAACATAAATAGCAAGCTGATTTTGCAATATGGAGCTGCATTCTGCATCATCTGTGTTTCCCTATCCATTAGTTGCACATATTTTGGTTGAAACATGCTAAAATCACTACACCCTGCTAGAAGGTCCATACTCAGAAACTGGACAGTGAGAGACTCAGCTTTTATTCCTGGTCCCGCGCTAACACAAGGCATTGATAACATGTTGTTTCTTCTCACTGCTGTGCTATCATTTTTTAGCCTTGAGTCTTGATCTCCCAATCAATCATCTTCAATATCAATATGCTTTAAGCAATCAGGTGCATCTGTATGAGGAAGCAGCAAGTATTTAGCAAAGAAATGAATTTTTCAAACTTCCAGGATGCCTAAGTTAAAGAAAATTGACAATTCTTGCAGATAGGTGTGGCACCTCAACATACAGTTGTACAATTTCTGGCCAGAGACACTGCGTCTAGAGAGACAGCTAAACACAAGACTGAAACACATACTAGAGGATCAAGTCTGGGAAAACATAAGCAGAATTCCTCGATAAGTGTACCCAGGTCTAGACTTTGTCCCTAGAGTCAGTGTGCTTTGACCAGTGATCACAGGTTCACCGGCATTTCATGTTTCCAAATTAATATAGTACAGAAACACTCTAAAGAATTCTGAATTTTTGAGTGAATATAAAGCTGTTGAACTTTGAGGGGGAGAGTTTCAAAGGCACAAACAGCACTTAACTTCCAATTATGCTTTGGAAAATGTCCCACTGGAGGCTAATAGAACTGATTTATTTTCATAAACTTTAATTACTTCACACTTTTTTTTTTTTTTTTTTTTTTTTTTTTTTAACTGAACAATATAATCAGTTCAACAGATCAGCTCAAATGCAATACACAAAGCAAAAAGGGACCTGCTCCAAATCCAGACTTCCTCCTGGAAGTTTAGATTTTTAATTAATCTTCATATTACATGTCTAGATCACAGAATTGCTCAGGTTGGAGGGGACCTTACAGACCACCCAGATCCAGCCCTCTGCCTCAGGCTGTCTGTCTTGCTGCCACCACCAGATCAGGCTGCCCAGGGCCCCAGCCAACCTGGTCTTGGGCACCTCCAGGGACAGGACATTCACAGCTTCAAGACAGATAACTGAATACTTGTGCTTGCTATAATATCTGTACACAACAAGCATACTCTTCTACATAACTAGAAACTACATACTATTCTAGATAACTAGGAGATATTTTTAGTAGTGGTATTTATATTAACTAATTTGGGATTAAAAAATATTTTTGTTTTGTCTTTTATGAATTTGCAGGCTTTTTTTTTTTTTTTCCAGCAATGTAAGTGATAATAACAGTGAAGAACTAGCTCAAGATGTATTATTTGGACAGCTTGCAATGCCAGAGAGAGATCCAGCAAGACAGAACAGCGAGGAGAAATGTGCAGTTTTAGGTCTCCTTGCGTGCAATTCCCCCTTGTGCTTAAGATATTTATTGAGACATTCAGTTAGTATTCATTGCAATTTAGCAGCAAATTTTTTAGAACAGAAACCCTGTTTATTTTATATATTTCTTAAACATAAGTGTCTCAGTTAAGGTGCTTTACATGCCTGGATGATTTGTGAAACCCTTCCGGAAAGAGCATGAGGACAGGGCTGTTTGCTCTGTGAGCTGAGGTGAGAACAGGTGCTGTCTGGCAAAAAGCAAGAAAATATTGCCCTCTAGTGCACAAAGAAAGCAGAAGATGCAAAGTCCAAGGTGTGTGTGGGAGGGTGTTAATCATTGTTTCAAGATATCTCACATGCTAACAAAACTAAGACTTGCTGCAATTAGCTGTTTTGTGAGGAGATTACCCCCTCCCCCCCCCCCCCCAACCCCAAGGCTGTCCTTCCCACAGAGAGAGCAGTTCTGCTAATCCAATAAACCCTCAGAGTCGGGCTGAGTGACTCATCAATGTCACTGCATCTGAAGCACGGCCTCATAGACAATGCTTCACTTGATCTGGTTTTATCTTTTTATAAAATCTTAATTAGAGCTTTAATAAGAAGTGAGATCCCAACAAGCACACAGCAAACTGCAGAATGAAGGAAGTACCAATGGGATTCAGGGAGGGGGAGGGGAGGAAGGAAAGATAGTCTTCCAATTAAACTCCATGATTTTAATTTCTTAGCAATAGCTGCATTTCTTTTCTATTTCTCCCTTCACACAGTAGACATTACTAAATACAGGACACTTTTTTGACTGCTCGTTAAACCCAATGCAGAAGTTACCCACCTTGCTCACTGTTTTTGTTAACTGCCACATGACACACAACAGGGTCACTAACACTAAGTAAAACTCTAGTAAACTCACAGCCAGCCTCAGCAGCAACTCCCTCTACCTAAACTGCCAGAGCAGGAGCAAGCTTCTCTTGAATAAATAGACCTTTTAATTCACAATTGCTTCAGCAATTACTCATGGCTGAAAGCAGTCTTTTGGTGTCTAAAAGGGGGGGGTTATAAGATAGAAGGAGACAGACTTAGCAGGGCCTGTGGTGATAGGACAAAGGAAAATGGTTTCAAACTGAAAGAGAGGAGACTGGACATAAGGAAGGAGGCTTTTTACAATAAGGATGATGAGGCAGTGGCACAGGTTGCCCAAAAAATGGTGGATGCACCACCCCTGGAGACATTCAAGGTCTGACTGAAGGGGCTCTGCGCAGCTGATGGAGCTGTAGGTGTCCCTCTTCATTGCAGGGGAGTTGGACTAGATGGCCTTTACAGGTCCCTTACAATTCAAACCACTCCATGATTCTAACTCAAAACCAAAGTCATAAAATATAACTGGCAAACAAGTTTCCTCACTACCTTTTGTGAAAGCTCTTTTCAATTTTTTTTCACATAGAAATTAGATGAGTAGCTTTCAGAATAGTAATAAATAAATAAATCACAATTATAATCCAACAGACAGTTGAGAAGCATCTTCTCTGAAAGAGTTGTTTCCTCCTTGGAGTTCAAAAATCATCCACTGCTTACAGTCCCACATTTTTCCAATAGGTAAATAATATAAATTACTCAGGCAGACGTTAATTCTTATTTAAATCCATAGAGTAATGTAGGCTATTTGTTTAAGTTAACTTTAATTGCTTCTGAGTCATATGATTCATTGTTAGCAATGGTTCCTCATGAATTTAGGAAGAACTATCAAGAAGTGCATGAGTGTGTCAGAGCTGGCCAAACAGTCAGGTTTGAGCACCTCATATTTCAACAGTACAAGACAGTAGAAACAGTCTAAAGCCCCCAACATTTTGTAAGAAATGCTTTGATCCAGGGCACACACTTATGTTCCCACCCAGCACTCACAGAACTAACTGTGAGTTCATGGCTCAGCAACTCCAACACTACACGTCCCATACAATCTCCCCATTTATCCCTGGGAGAACAGAAAATTGAGCTTGCACTGCTGTAGCTGCAGTTTCCACAACCTACTCAATCATTTGGAAAATTCATGTGAAATTTTAATCATTGACAGTCCTTAAAGGGACTGTAAAGTACTTATCACTCCAAGTACAGAAGAGAAACTGAGAGACAAGTTCTCCAAAGCACTCCTATCTTTTTCTTTACTTTTATTAGTTTCACAGTCTAAAAGAGAATCTGTAAACCCTTTGCAGAATACTGAAGTGCAAAATTATGAATTTGACGTGGAACTAGACCCTATGGTTAACTGACATTTTCTTTCTCATTTTATTACACAATCTTTAGTTATTCCTAGTTATAATAGTAATAAACCAGTTTAGCCAATAAATGGCCATAAATAAAAATACCATTGTGCTCAAGAAACTATGTTTAGACTTTTTTTTTTTTTTTTTTTACCCTAAGAACATGGGAGAATTCTGCTGTATTAAGATAAAATGCATAGGTTGCCCTGAAAGTAATTCCTCCTATTTATTTCCTTGGAAACTATAACAGATAGAAGACCATACTATTTGATAGAGCAAATTCTCAGCTACAAAGCATTGCTTTTCAACATTGTCACCACCATTGGCTACGCATTTTTGCCAGCAATGAGTAAGAGCCTTATAAAAAACCACATCAACGGAAATGACCCACTGTTCCACAGCTGCTATGACAGCATTGTCACTAGGATAATGTCGCCCATGCAGTCCATCTTTCATCAGCCTGAACAGATGGAAGCCAGAAGGCGCCAAATCTGATCTATACAGTCAGTATGGTAAGATAGTCCAGCCTAGATTGGCTAATGTGCTCCACAGTCTTCAAAGAGGCATGGGGCCTGGCATTATCATGTTGCAAGAGAAAGACTGTCTTCTTCTCTCACCTGACTCTGAAAGATTGAACTTTCAGCTTAGTCAGTATCATTATGTAGTGGTCAAATTCATGGTTTGTTCAGGTTCCAGAAAATCCAGAAGGATCACCCCTTTCCTATCTCAAAAGTGCACATCGCTTTACCTGCTGAAGGCTGTGTCTTGAGCTTTTTCTTTGATGAAGAATCTGCATGTCATCTCTTCATGGACAGCTGTTTTGACTCCAGCTGATAGTGGTGACACCACGCCTTGCCACCAGTAATGATGTGTTCTAGGAAAATGTCACCTCCAGCTTTATGTTGCTTCAATAGGTCCTGCCAAATTTGTATATGTTGTTCTTTCTGTTCCTGTAAGCATTCATGGAATTCACTTGGCACAAACTCTGCAATATTACAACACCGCCACCAACATTTCCAACATATTGAATCTGATATTCAGCTCCATACACAGTTCCTTGGTCATAATCCTTGGCAGATTATCAGATCATCTTATCAGATGAGCTGATCAAGATGCTCTGCATTTTGTGGTGTAATAGCTGTGCACGGTTGTTGGAACGTGGCTTGACTTTCATGTTGCTGTCATCACTGCTGAAACACGCTACCCAGCACCACCTCACTGTGCTCACATCCTCTGGTCTCCAGAAACATTCAGCAAGAATTGATGCATGTCAACAGGTGCCATTTTTCTTCCACATGGAAGAGTTTAGTGGCACACCTTTGCTTCATACGCACTTCCATGTCAGACACCATTATGTCAGACTAACCCCTCTGCTGCCATCTCTCGTACTGCAACAAAATGTAACAGAATATTGGCAGGTAAGTTCAACCTCCACTGCCGTATCATCAACATCCACCACTGATGTTGTGAGCCAACATAATAAAATAGAAGCAGCTCTGGTATGTTAAAGAAAGCAAGCAACATTTGAACTGTTCAAATAGTGCTTGAGCCTCCCTCTCAACTTACATCGCTGATATCATTGTCTTTATTAACATGCATTTTTAATTGCTTTATGGATTTTATTTACTTTTATTTTACTTGTTGTTGTAGATAATGTTAAGAGTTTTCTTCATTGATTATTGGCAACTGCTGCATTCTGAGAAAGCCTCTTTCAATTTAGCTTTCCAGATCCTTTGATTTCCTGCTCCAACAGCTTTATAATCTCTCCAACAACTTCATAAATGCACTGCAATGGTCACATGAACGTCTCAGGAGAGGAATCAACACCTCCACGTCTCACTGTTATTATGGCACTTTAGAAAGAGAAAACCAAAAAGAAACAAGTCCAGGTCAAGTTGGAAGTCTTACAAAAGATGAATCTAATAGTGAGGCTCCGAAGAAGTTTCAGAACCCTGGTCATTCTCCTGGCTGCCTTCTGCCTAGCAAGTATTGTCATTTCTGCCTATTACCTGTACACTGGCTACAAGCAGGAGATGACTCTTGCAGAAACCACTGGAGAAGCAGAGTGTGAACATCTCAAGCTTTTACCATACAGGTCCATGGAGCTGAAAACAGCTAAACCAATTGATCCATCTAAAACTGATCCCACCATCCTTCTCTTTGTGGAAAGTCAGTACTCCCAGCTGGGACAAGACATCATAGCCATCCTTGAATCCAGCAGATTTCAATACCACATGGTCATTGCTCCTGCCAAGGGAGATATTCCCCCTCTCACAGACAATGGAAGAGGAAAATATACGATTATTATATACGAGAATATTTTAAAGTATGTATCCATGGACTCATGGAACAGAGAGCTTCTGGAAAAATACTGCGTGGAATACAGTGTTAGCATAATTGGTTTTCATAAAGCCAATGAGAACAGCTCCCCAAGTACAAAACTGAAAGGCTTGCCATTACATCTTTACAATAACATTGCCCTCAAAGATTGTGTTGTAAACCCTCAGTCTCCCCTTCTGCGCATTACCAAAGCACCAAGGACTGAGAAAGGCCCACTGCCTGGTGAAGACTGGACAGTTTTCCACTTCAACCATTCCACCTACCAACCTGTGCTTTTAACTGAACTGCAGACTTCCAGGCCAACCCCCATGGCATTGCCAAAGGCTGCTCTGTATGCAACTGTCATCCAGGACATGGGGCTTCATGATGGGATTCAGAGAGTTCTTTTTGGAAACAACCTGACTTTCTGGTTGCACAAGCTGATCTTTATTGATGCCATCTCTTTTCTGTCAGGGAAGAAGCTCACACTGTCCTTGGATAGATACATTCTGGTTGACATTGATGACATCTTTGTTGGGAAAGAGGGAACAAGGATGAATGTCAACGATGTGAAGGTAAGGCAAGAACTGGGGAATACCATCCTGGATGCAAACATGTTCATTGGTAACAAGGAGATAAAGGGTAAAAAAACTGAGAGTCCCACTTCCGTTTAAAGGCTCAAAGTACATAATTGTACCCAGCAAACACAGAAACAGCAACCCCAGGCTGTTTTAAATGTCTCTGTACTCACATGCATACAGAGATGCATTTAAGTATCTTGAATGCATGGAGATGGCCTCAAACAATAAAGTATATAGAAAAGATATTGACCACCTCTCACTCCTGTAAGTCCTGCTCATTTGAGAAAGTGGATAAAAAAGAACAAAAACATTTGAATACCTCACATAACCATTTTTTTCTCTCCAAACTAAGACAAAGGCACCTCCATTTCTGGAGCAAATTTACTGATGAGAACCCTGAACTCAGATAAGAATGCATTTTACACTGCATTAATTTTCCCCCCCTTTGAATATACATACATGTGTATGTCTGCTTATGATATATATATAAATTCCATTTATATGCATTTGCTGTTATTTCTGTCATTATTAATGAAAGATTGTTCATTTTTTACAATCTCCCGTAACTATCACTATATCAAAATAGAATAAAAAAGGAATGGAAAAATTGGTCACAGTTTGACTTTCAGTGCTTAGCAGGACAATTTTCATTAACAGATAAGTATCCAAAGTTACTAGTGATAGGTTGAAAGCACAGCCTACACTTAAGCAAATGACCTAAGTATCTGATAAGATGAACTGCTCACAGACTATTTTTTGGAGGATTTTTCAAACTTATTTTCATAGTCTTTAATACTCAGAGACTCAATTATATCTGTTTAGATTAATTGTTTAGATTAATTCTTAAAAGTGCATGCACTATAGGAAGACATGCAGACTTAAAGAGGTAAATAGACAGAAGTCTATACTGCACAAATAGACAGAAGTCTACTGCATGAAAATTACTTTATTGCGATTTTCCACATGCATGAGAATCATGTTCAGATATTAACTGAAGCTCCTAAGCATGCAACATTACATTCTCTAGCCTTTATTATAGAATTTTCATGTAAATACTCTACTGCTTTTGTGACCAATAAATTGGTCACTGTTTTTTCTTTTTTTTTTTTTTTTTTTTTTTTTTTTTAAACACCTAGGTATCTATTTTGTTTCTTAATACTTATTTCCAGTTCCATGAGCTTTACATTTGCCTGCCAACTCATCTGGATCACTAAGAGAGTGATATAATAGCCTCCAAAAAGAGTAGTTTCATACAAATAAAACATTGGAAAACTATTAATCAAACCAGGAGTATGATAGATCATCAGAGCAGCATCCAGACACTTAAAGAGCCTGCATTAGATATTCCTGGTGTCTTGTGATCCAAGCGCTATGCACAAGCTAAGTGATCAAGTGTTTCCTCTGAAGAAATGTATGATAAAACCCACTGAAAAAGGGCCCATCTAAAAGAGGAAATTAGCTGAAAATGCAATTGTGGAACAAGTTTTTCCAAGTGGAGCTTTTTGCACACACAGCTTTTAGAGCCTTATCTACATTGATTAAGAAGTCCCTATTACTTGAACAGAACATCCACATCAAGACACTTGTAAATTCAAACCATACTGTCATCTGAAATAATCTCCAAGCCCCAAGAAAAGCCCCATATCATTTTCCTTTTTCATCCAGAAATCAACAACGCTAGTAGACAAACATTTCACTTATGCTTGGCAGAGCAG
Source organism: Centrocercus urophasianus (assembly GCF_019232065.1). NCBI lineage: Eukaryota > Metazoa > Chordata > Aves > Galliformes > Phasianidae > Centrocercus > Centrocercus urophasianus. The sequence continues at coordinate 34,052,270 of NW_024884475.1, read as the reverse complement.
CCATGTCCCATCATCATTCTTTATGGGAGGTACAGGACAAAACTGGAGATCTGAGGGCTTATGTGAGGAGCTGAATGTCAGAATTCTAGCTGCTAAGAGCATTTAGCATCACCTCTGTATGCTGCACACATTCAGCCATCTGAAAACTGAATAGTCCAGAACACTGAATACCTTAACAACAAGAGAAAGGATCTGCTAGGCTTCAGACTTTAATAGTAATAACAATAAGCATGTTGAGACTTCTCTTTATGGATTATATTCAAGTCAAGTTTTGAAGGGAAGCTTTCATTGTTCCTACCTTTCTCAAGTGTTAAACAAGGAGCCCATCTCCATTGCAATACTACAAATAGTATCATTCACAGGATAAATTCTCTCTTGGTCTCAGAGAAGAAATCACACAACAAACACAAACCATGGTGAGACATCTTTTGCAGGCACATGCTCAGAATCGACTTCCCCATCAGGCATACTTTTGGAAGGGATAATTTCTTTCTCTTTTAGATGATGCTCCATATAAAGAGATTCTGCACCTTGACCATCCGTTACTATTCTGCATGTCAAACTCAAGCTTTCATTTCAAATCAGACTAGACATTCTCAGAATATAGTAGCATTCAAAACAGAATGCTTGCTAATGAATATGACAAAAAAAAAAAAAATCAGGGTGTACTTTAGTTAGTTTACAGTGAAAGATAATTACAGTGAGTTAGAGGAAAATCTCAGAAGTCACTTGGGAAAGAAAGCAATTAAGAGCCAGTGAGCCTGGCTTCACTTCTCACAACAAAGCAGCCTCCTTGGTCAAAACACAAAATAGCAAAGGAAAACAATGTTTAGGAGGCTAATACTTAAGCAATGTCAATATTGTTAAGCACTGTGACAAGCCTGCTCAAAGGGGGCCGTGTTTCCACAGCACAGTTGGAGACTGGCACGAAATACATGGAGGTGACACACAGAGGCAACAGTTGTGCTTGCCTTGTATGTGTATTGCAAGAGTGAAAGCAGGAGCAGGGAGGCGATTCCTCCATTTTCATCTGTGGTGAGGCTGTACCTCAAGTATTATGTTCAGTTTTGGGCCCCTTGTGTCAAGAGAGATGTTGAGGCCCTGGAGCACGTTCAGAGAAGGGCAATGAAACCGGTGAGGGGTCTGGAGCACAGGTCCAATGGGGAATGGCTGAGAGGGTGAGATTGTTTATTGTGAAGAAAAAGAGGCTTGGGGGAGACCTTATGGCTCTCCACAACTGCCTGAAAAAAGATTGTGGTGAGGTGAGGGTTGGCCTCTTCTCCCTGGTAACAGCAATAGGATGAGAAGGAACAGCCTTAACTTGTGTCAGGAGAGGTTGGATGGGTACGAGAAAGAATTTCTTCTCAGAAACAGCGGTGACGCACAGGAACAGGCTGCCCAGGGAGGCACTGGAGTTGCTATCCCTGGAGGTGTTCAAGAAAAGGTTGAACGTTGTGTTGAGGGACATGGTCTAGTGGACAGTACCAGTGGTAGATGGATGGTTGGACTACATGATCTTAGAGGTCTTTCCCAACCTTTATGATTCTGTGAGAATTGTACAGGCTCTTTATGTTGTTCAATGAGAACAAACATTGAATAGGAAACAAACAAAAAATTTAGACCATTTCCTTTCTTTTCCGAGCTGCATATTTCAGGTATATTCAGCACAAAAATCATAGTCTGTATGAACAGTTTTGTGTATATCAACATTCATTTCATCCTATCTCCTGTAACAGATGTTTACAGCATCAGCATCTCCAACATGGACTTATTTATACAGTACTTTAAAAACACACAAAAAACAAACATGAAGTGCTGTTTGTAATGAAGAAGTTTCTCAGCATAGTACAATTCACTGAATTATGCCACATTGCTACTTCTTCAATTCCTTCAGTTCATAGCACTTGTCATTAGAGCTGGCACAGATTTACTCTGCAAAGTTATTTGGGATTCTGTTAGACTCTTAAGGTGCCATAGACACTAGTGTTGCTTGGGAATGCTTTTATATGCACCATATTCCCAGATGCATGCAAGAAAACTGGAAACAGATGCACTCTTCCAAAACCATGTTGAAAATACAGTCAAATAACATCAGTCTATTCAAGCTCTTAGGAATTTCCTCTCAGTGACCAAGTGTATAACTGCCAATCCAAAGGACACATGACTAGAAATGAGTTTTTTGATAACAGTATTCATATGTAGCAATAAAAAGACTAGTAACACTGTTCCTGTGTAATTACTTCTGCAACTTGAATGTTTTTATTCTCTCACAAAGCCTTTCCTCAATTAGGTGCTTCGAGGATATATATATAGTTTTATAAAGGGTGGCATCAGCTAGAGAAACAGAGATTAGAAAACAGAGTTATTATGGGCTCTATTTACCACAAAAGATCTCCTAGTCCCTTGTATTACAGAAGTTGTGCAAGGTCATATCTGGCTAAGTAATTAAACAGGAACTCAGCAGAGCCACAGAAAGCTATTTTCCCAAGCTTTGCAGAGATCTATCTTGAGCTCAGTGAGCCCCTACAAATGAATTCCTCTATTTCCCTTCTGCCAATATATTATCTCTCTGCTTGATTTTAGAAGGCGAAAGACTCAAGAACTCTTCAGTTACTTTGCAGAATTACTGAATTCATGTGCTTACAAATTATTTCAGCTCCTGACCGTATGATGAGTCTATGATAGGCATCAGTGGTTTAGCAAAAACAACTAGAAATATCTGCTTTTGCAGTCTCTGAGGTTGCCACAAAGAAAGAATACAGAATGTTTATCTTTAAATTTCTTTATAAGTGAGCACAAACAGTAGCATTACTCAAACAGGTAGTGAGATCTCATGAAGGATTTTCCTTTGCTACTGTTATTGTACAAAGTTGCAAAATATATAATTTATACTCACCTAGGAAAAGCCCAGAGCAACCACGAAGAAACTTTCAACACCCTCCCAAACCACACTTTCTGATCTGGAAACAATCATTTAAAATAGCACAAATTAAAAACAAACAAACAAACAAACAAACAAAAACCCTCCAAGATCACATTAAAAGCAAACATTCTTCCACCTAAAGTAAATAAATAAACAAAATGCAGAACAGCTTCCCTTCTATGAGCTTCTTCCAGGTGGACCCTCTCAAGAGCAAGCCACCTGCTTCCCTTGCTTTCCCAGCTGAAGCCAATAAGCAGAGAAATTTTTCAACATAATACCAACAGGACACAAAGCCCCTTTCTCTAAAAGTTATGTTTCCCTTTTCTCTGTTGCCTCTAATTGCTGCACAAGGATCATCCTTGTGCTGAGATGTAATAAAATGATGGAGCAATGTTATTGTCCTATGTGTTCTGACCTGGGTGTGGGCTCTGCTTTTCCTAGCAGCATCAAATAACCTGTCTGTATTCTCCCCCATTCTCCTGCTCTAACCTTCAGTTCACTCACTTCAGTAGGAAAAAAAAAAAGCATTAATCTCTGACACCTCCTCGCTTCCACAAGTCTGCACTTTGCCTTTGACTTTAACCATCATTAAAATGCCTAGAACACTTAAAAGGTGTGATTTCTTGCTCATTTTAGTATTTTAAAGACAAGAACTCATGCTGGAGTCACATCTTTTCTGATAATTCCAAATTAAAGAGTACTGGCTCAGCAGGAGTCTACACTCAATAACAGAATCTCTCTAGCATATGCTTTTTCTGATTTTTCTGCAAGGCAAATTGCTTTCAGATAGAATGGTTAGAAATTTCTGGGCCACATTATCAGGTATAACAGAGCAGTATTCAGTAAAAAGCTGCAGGTGGACGCAGGATGGGTAATACTGTGTGCTACATGTTCATGCAAACTCTCAACTTTTGAAGGAAGGAATTTAATAAGCTGCTGTGGACCAATACTCTATTTCTGCTTCAGTTCTGCTGGAATCCCTTCCCTCACATGCTGTTTAGGATTGATAGCAAGAATCCAATCCAGGCATGTGGATAAGGAAGCTCTGTTTGAGAACAGACAATAGTGTATTTCTGCGTCCCTTTGCAGAAATACAAAGTCTTGCAATGTATGCCCAATCTATGTCTTGCAATGTATGCCCAAGTTTCCATAGAAGTTTTGCAGCAGTAGTCAAGAGCAGACAAAGGAGTCTGGGAGGACAATAATGGATAACTGAATTTCTGACCCAGGTTTCTACAGATTTTCTCTGGATGCCCTCCTTTCCTGGAATTCAAGCACAACTGTGGAGAGATGATGATAGAAGTTGCAGTTGCCAAATACTTCCATCTCCCTCCACTTAGTTCCAAATGTACTCATTATCAGTTCCCTAAATCAATCCCCAAAATCTAAAATTCCTGATGCTGTAGATAGGAATTGGAAACAAATCTTATTTTTGATTGTTAATTCATCTGTGTCTTTTACCTTCAGCAAAAGTTGAAGCAACCATTTCCTTTCTGATAATGTGAGATATACTAGCCATTCCTGTCATCCTTCTATAGTAATAAACTCCTGCCAATAAAGTAACCACATCAATGGACAACAACAGGGACAAACTGAAAGCAGAAGATGCACAAGCATTGGAAGTCAGAGCAGACAGCTGAGCATTAGTCATTACAGCCTAAGTATTACCACCACGACACCCTTTAAAGCACTTGACAATGGCAGTGAAGAACACAATGAACAGAAATTCAGAAGTTTCCATTTGGATGATCTTAAAGACTTAAAAAATGAATTTTAAGAGCAGTTGAGAATGCATTATAAGAAAAAATTAATAATCAAGCAACCCATTTTTTTTTTTTTTAAATTGGAGTTTCTATGCCATTCTACATCAGCAGAGATGACTGATCTTTCAATATTTTCCTTGCTGATATCTCTTGAGTCTCCCTGTTCCTTCTGTCCAGTGTTGAACAGTGCTCAAGTGCCTTGTCTAGAAACATCACACAAAGCATTTTATACTTCAGCTCTTTTCTAATTTTGGTTTCAGTAAAGACTGCTCTTTCATTCACAGTTTCAGCACTGACATAGTGAAAAAACACAATTTCTTTGCTGTCAGCAAAACATTTATTTTTCTCTTTGGCAGCCTGGAGGATTGACTGTCTGCCCAGGCACCTTATCTGAATTATAATAGATTTGGGGTTCTCTCATGTTATAGATTTCCCATTAAAGATATGATAGGTCTTCAGCATAAGACTGTATTTTTACTGTAAAACGAGGTCAAGAAACTCCAATTGTCTAGTACTTTCACCCTGTTCATTTAGATAATTACATTGCTTCCACATATCTCACATATTAAGAATACCTCTCTTTTCCCAGAGATCACACTGACTTTTGTGCAGTGCACTTTGATATTGCTTGTGGGAGGATCTCAGAAAACAGACTTTTTTTTCAAGAAAAAGCTTTCACAAAACAAGAAAACAAATTAAAAAAAAAAAAAGAAGATTAAAATCCTTAATTTTACAGCTTTTTGAGCAGCTGTAAGAAGTAGATAGTTTAATGTTCAAAACATAGTGAATTCTGACTTAAACAAACAAACAAACAAACACAGAACAATACATTTCAACATGTAGAAAGGGCATGGGCTCTTTAGTCTAGTTCATTAAGTGTGCAAGAGCGAGTGCTCACAGCCTGTGCCTAGCATTGTTATTATGTGACACAGTCTTATGTCAACCATTCTGTGAGTTTCCTAAGTTCACACCTATTTCCTGAATGCCTTCTGCAGTCATAGGATGTGTCATACTGGAATGTATTTTGAAGATGTATGTTGTTCTCTCTGTTTTATTTAGCTTCATTTAATTTCATTTAATTTGTTTTCATGGCATTTAGGCAATCAGTAAGAGCTAAAAAGCGTGGCTGCTTTATATCAACCTCTCAAGAGGCCTACAGTAACGTGTGTTTTAAAACAACGCATGTTATTTAAAAAGGTGCACTAACAATTGTTCCCTGTATGATAAAACAGTATTGTAAGTGATGGAATACCTTTCAAAAAAGGCTAGCCAATGCAGACGTAAAAAGCAGTCATAATTATTGCCTTAAAAGCACCTGATGCAACAAAAAGCACATTACTATGAATGTCCTATATGCATTGCAGTTGCTTTACCAGCGGTGTTACTTAAGCAACTTCAATTGCACCATTGTCTTTCCATCTCAATCTAGAATTATTAATATCATTTGTATTATTTAAACAATTTGAAAACACAAATGTTCAGAAAAAGTGACTGAATAGAAGGATGGACAAAATAATGAGAGAACAGAAAAACTCAAAGATAAGAAGGAGTATGTTGATACTAAAAATATTCAGCAATAATTAACTGGCAATTTTTTGTACACCTTTAAGACACAATACAGTATGAAAACAAATGTTCGTTTGTGTCTGGTTTTGAATTCTTAGATAGATACATATCTACACATATATGCATATGTCCACACAAATTTATGACTTTTTTTTGTCTCTTCTATTAATGTGGTCATAGATGCCTACAATTAATACTTTTATTTCTAATGTTGCAAGTCTCTACTTGTCTTCTTATCACAGTGGCAGAAGAGTGTAAGAGCTTTTAAGTAAAATGTACCAAATCCCTGAGGGCAGCAGAAGAGACTAGTGTGAGCAGCATGTCAGATTCTGGGCTCAGAATCACTCTGAAGTCCAAAATCAAATTCTAGTAAATGGACTCTTAGTTATAATTCCTGAAGATACTGCATATCAGTGTGCAGAACTTCAAAACTGGTGAGTCATTACAGATAGTGGTAGCAGATAATAGGATAACCTTCAAACCAAAGCTCCTGTTTCCTTTCAGAAAAATAAATGACAGTGGTCAAAAACTGGTATACGAGTATTGCTTTCATTGAGCTGCATGTTCGTCTGTCAGGAGATAGACTTGCTCCAAAGAAAGACTTTCTCTGCTGGGAGACAGGCTTTCTCCAAAAGGCTGGATACTTTTCATAATGGTTTCCTTTTCCTCTGGACACATACAGAGTCCCAATAATTTCACAGAGACCTGAGAACAAATGACCTTCTGACTCCATTCTTCAACATGAGTCATGCATAGCTTGGAATCGTTAGAGTGAATCATATATTGCTTTCAGCAGTCTGTTGGAGAATAGAGCTTTGCATACAAATACTTTGATTCATCTGGAGAAGTTCACTTTTCAAGAAACTATTTTAGTTAGGAAATTTTACATGCAGCTAGTCTAAGAAATAGACAAACAACAAAGAAGAGTGATTTCATTGAACATTTTAAATAGTGACAATTTGATATAATTGTTTTACTGCCAAAGGGGATTTCCATGCGTTGGACAGTTTATTGACTTTTTTTTCTGCAGTGATTGTAAGGACACACAGAGTCAAACTTGATGAAAAAATCATTATGCATTTTATGTTTATGACACCAAATAATATTCTGTGTCCATGTCAACTGGCCAAGCTAAAAAAGAGAATGCATAGCAAAGCATCCAGAATTTGCCAAGAGAGCACAAAGTATAATAAACCTGCCTGATGCATTGTGGTTTTCCATCAGATGCAGTCTAGCTAGACCTCAGTGTCACTTTTTTATCTATGAGCACTGGCAAAACAACAGCGCAAAACGCTTTGTTGAGGCGGAAATCACCTGCAAGAATGTTGAGTTTAAAATCAAGAACACCAGGGCAAGACATGGATTAACTCTTCACCATCTGTGAGATCTCTTGGGAAGACAGACATTTAGAGGACCTAGACATCAGTTTTTGTCTCTCAGATTCTTATGTCAGAGCCTGGGGCAATGCAGTTTCAAAGGATGATGTTAAGAATCTTGGCATCCATAGCCAATGGTTTACTTTCCAGGCTTATAGCTCCTGAATAAGACTAGTATGCACCACACTGTCAGTATCGAATGCTGATCCATTCATCTCTATGTGCAAGTTCAGTTGCACATTATGGTTTCAATTGAATCCAGATTTCTCATATCATTGCCAAGATAGCAAGGTCACTCTGAAAATCATGCCTCCTATTTGTTTCCGTGGAAACTACAGCACATACAGAGAGCAGAACAGCACTATTTGACAGAGCAAGCTTTCAGCTACAAACTAGTGCTTCTTAACACAGTCACCACCATTAGCTATGCATTTTCACTAGTGACAAACAAGAGCCTGCATGCAGCACTCATAAATATCTGCACCAGTGGATGTGATCCACTGTCATCACTGCTGAAACACACCTCCATCACCTCAGTGTGCTCACATTCATTGTTTGGACTCCATCAACATTCAGTAAGTGCCATTGAATGTCAATGGCTGTCATTTTTTTTTCTGCATGGAAGAATTCAATGACTCTCCTTTGCTTTGTATGCACTTCCATGTAAGACATCATTCTGCTAGGCTGCCCCACATGGAGACAAAATAGAAGAGAAAATAGAATAGAAGAGAGGTGGGAAGGCTCAGGCTCTACTGCCATACTGTCAATGTGGGCCAGCAGAATAGGAGACATTACTTTCAGAGCAGCCCTCATGTATAGCAGAATGAACTTGAAATAGCTGAAAAATCACTACGTTCTCCATCATCGGGCTCAATCCCATAGGCTTGTGTCACTGCTCATGTCTCAGCGTGGGCCAATTGGTGTTTTCAGCCCCAAGTATAAAGTTCTTTTTCATCTGCCTCTGTTGTTTCCATTTGAATGGAAATATTCCTATTGAGGAAAAGTACAGAGCTGTTATGTGGAGCTAGCAAATTGCAGTACTCACAAGAAGTCATAAACTAGTGAAAATGCACTGCAGTGCTGGGAGGTTCCTGAAAAATCTTCCCCTTCCACAGATCCCAGAGCCCCCTTGCTTAGGAGTTTTGTAAGACCACTTCATTTTCTTTCTTTGCTGTGTAATGTGTGCATGCATGGCAGGACCTGCTAGGGTCTGGATATTAACATGTGTCAGATGCAGCCCCCTGCTTTGCTGAACAGGGCACCCTGACTCTCTTTGCAGCAATCACTGCTGCACAGCTACTTTGAGCCCCTTCAGAGACTCTCAATTCTTTCATGTGTTTTTGCTGCCAGTACAGATTACTCACTCACCAGGTCTGTTTTTATTTACTGCTGCACACATGCTAGAAGCAACAAGGTTCTCCATTAAATCTCCCTGCTTTTTTACTGCCAGCCCATTCTCAGTTCAATAGCAGGATGCCAATATCAGTTTCAGCTTATCCTTCATTTTCGTTTTGTGGCCTTTATGTCTTATCTATCTGCACATTTCTTAGCATTGCTATCTACATCTCTCTTACAGTGCCAGTTCCAAAAGCACAGCGGTACCCTTCTGAAGAGATGCACATGCATGTAGCGTGGCTCTGTATCGAACTGTAATCATTTTCAGCAGACAGCAAACACAATTACTGCATAAACGCGGAAGGTGAGAAGAATAAAGCTATTCCCCTGGTCCAAATGCACAAGGCAATGCTTTTCCAGAGATTTACTTAGATAAAAGAAGTAAAAGTTATTTGAGAACTGTTATCCATAGAGCATCATAACCCAGAGAAAGGTGGCAGTCTTTTGTTCTGGAAACACTGTCCTAATAAACTAATACACCTCTATACATTTAATCTTCTTAACGGTGGCAGAATATGCAGTGCTCCTAGATTCAAGTGTTGTAAGTATTTATGAGATTAATCAGCACAGGACCTGCCTATGCTAAACGCCTTTTCAAATATTAAAATTGTATGCATTTTAAAAGTTCTTGTTTTTTTCTTCTCTCATTGAAAATGACATTGTAAAAAAAATCTTACTAATTCTATGACATTCAGATGAAAATGATTTTTCGTTGCTAAAATTAAATAAGGATTATTTTCATTCTCTCATGGCTGATTTGAAACACTAAATAATCTCATGTCATGATATTATAATGTGTCATTACTTGTAGACGAAAATTCTGTGCCTGTAATAGAGAAATTAAATACAAAAATGATAACTTAGAAAGTTGCAATATTTTATACAAAATATTTCATAAAAGTTAAGAATTTATCTCAAGTAATGACAGGATGAAAAAAAAAAAAAACTTTTTTTTAACCATAATTGCATTTTATTTTCAAAATAAACAAAAATCTGAAAAAAGTAATTCAAAATTTCTACAAAACCAATATGAGTAAAAACACTCCAGAAATTCCTAAAGTGTTTTTTTTTAAGGATTTGATTTATTGCAAAATAGCGCATGGATTAAGGTTTTCTGATTTGATACTCCAGCACTAATTATTGAATAGTATGGGGTACAGCAAGTAATTCTGGTTAAGGTTGGCAAAGAAAGACTGCCCAGGCAGCGTGGTGTCCTTCCCACCTGAGGTCGGAATAGTTTGTCCATTTCTGTGGCCAGCAATGTTGAATGAAAAAGGCATTATCCCACTTCTGGCTCCTTTTAGATTTGAAGATTAGGATTATAGCTTTCCTTCTTTCCAACCTGTTTACCCTTTTATTTATCCTTGTACAAAAGGGATGAAAACACCTTCTGTAACTGCAAAGAGGCAAGGCAGGGGAAAATGAAGTTTTTATTCTTCTTATTTGATCAATTTGGACTTCTCCAATGAAACAGTTTCCCATGGCAGAATATTGATTTATTAAATGCAGAATGTTCCACAGGAATGAGATTTAAACAAAATGGCATTCTGTTAACTCATCTGCTCTGGCAGACTGAAGAGAAAGTGAATGATTTGAAGAATATTAAAAAAAAATAATTTCAAAAAATCATAATTAAATGCAGCTTTGGAATTGCTGTTCTTCCAGAAATTAAAAATGAAAATAATTCACAGTGTGTTGAGAGACATTTTTAATATGAGAATACCCCAGAAAAAATGGGTATTTCAGTTTTGTACTGCCTCTTCATTTCACGTAAAAGCCAGAATCATTACTTTAACTTTTACATCGCATATTAAATCAAAAATGTCAACATTTAAGCAATCTTTAAAAGTTCGCTTGATATTATAGTTGAATTGCATTGACTGAATCAGATTGAATCAAAGTCATAGGCTTCAAGGACTTATGTTTTCGACCTCAAAACATCAGAGCTTTGAGTAAAGACTATATAAAGAATATTTGAATTCACATTGTTGACAGCATACAGTATTTGCTTCCCTTCCCTGAAACTCATGAAATATTGGCTCTTAAAACTGTTAGCGATTCTTGAAAGCACAAGTGCTTTTTTGGTTGAGGTCCAATTGTTTCAACAGGGTTTGTCTCAGTATAATTTTCCATTCCCTGGGTTTTTAAGCTCCTCACAAGTCTATAGGCCTGAACATTAGTCTGCTCATTAATAGCACAGACATAAAGCCAAGCTCAGGATTATTTTAGGTGGTAGAAGTTTTGATATTGATTTAAATATCAAGAGGCTGGCCTCAAAAATATTCTCTGCAGAAGCAGCTCCAGTTGTGATCCTCAGATGGTCCTGTCTGGCCACCTCAGAGTTCTTGAGTCCCTCTCCTCCTGCTATAAGCAGGCACAAAAAACTCCAGTCTGGAAGTCAAGCCAGACCTATGACATCTGCCTTGCTTAATGCTGCAAGTGCACAAGGAGAATAATAAGGCAGGAATCACAGATGAGAAGGAGGCTATGGGATCCCAAGGGGAAAGCAGCCTAGTAAAGTACAGAATGTGGGAGAATGGCTCAAGGGAAGAAAGTCAAAGCAGACCCTGGAGGAGGGTTGTGTTCTCACCATTTTCCTGTAATACTGTGTCCCTAAGGGCTACAGGGATGGAAAACCTCCTTTGTAAAATCTTTACAGTAGATTTGTCATCAAATTATCACAGATGTTTGGAAGTTAATGAACTATACAGGAATAAATAAACATTAATTTATACTTATTTGTAATTGATACAGGTTAGATAGTCTATAACATAATTAATTTAGAATATGATTAATGAAGGTCCAGACACGTAAACTGCTGAAACTATATTGTACATGGTTAACAATAAAAGCAAATTAAAAAAAAAAAAAAGATTCAGTTGCAGAATGTGAATTCTTTAATATAGAAGCTCTGCATGTGTCTTCCTTACAGCATAGCTCAAGATTTATGTGCATCATAAACAAATATTTCTGTGTTATTATAAAGTGTAATTCCATTGTATTTGTTATTAGGAAAGGGAATAAGGCTTCCCATATGCTTTCACTGCTATTTCTCTTCTAACTGGGAATGTGCTGGACACATTATCAGGAAATGCACTCTTACCCATCACTGGTGTAAACATTGTGAAGTGGGTGCTAGAGGGCCGGTCTGTTATAGACTGGAAAGGCTTTACCCTCTGCCTTCAGGCAGCAGGTCCGTTCCAAAGCTGAGCAACAAGAGGCAAAGCCTTGGACTAATGACATGGTGTGATTTGTTTACCTAATATAAGGAATCATTTTGAGCTGATACACACATTGACTTCACAAATGTAATAAGATGCTGGAGGGAAGCTTAGAAATTTTCAAAGACCTTGGCTGAGACAAGGATGTAACATTACTTTACATTCAAGCTACTTTTTTTCTCTCTGCCCAAGATTTCTTGAGGGTAAGGGAAAATTCCTTTCTTGTCTTTTGTGTATTGATTGTTGATATTAAAGTGCGATAAGCCCCAAGGAAAAAAGAAAGTGTCTTTAGTAAAGAGAGTTTGTTACTGTTTTGCCATTACTGTTATGGTTCGCATTGTTAGGGCATGAGTGCACCCAGCCAGCCCCTGTATACTCCACAGGGCATTCTCCAAACTCAAACTCAAGCATAAGCAAAAACTCAACATGTTCACATGATGGTACAAGTTGATGGTGCTGATCAACTATCCTTTTACTACTCACCAGATTGGAGTAAAGTCACTTGAAACCATTTAACTGGCTAAATGTGTTGTGGGAAAATTCTTGGCTAAATCATGTACCTCCATAACTGCTTTTTTCATAACTTGCTTTTTCAACTGTTGTACTGGACAATATTCTGTGTTACACCCGTGTCAAGCTTGTGAATGTGAAAAGACTACAATTCACTGCAATACATACAGACACAAATGTGCATGTGTACATCTACACTACACAAGAAGGCTGGAAAAGGTTTGGCATAGAACAACTGAAATCAGTTTTCTAATCTTTTCTACCAGCAAACTGATTATAAAACAGTTGAATCCCCTTACACAGAAATACTCTCTTTTCACTCATTCTGTGGCTGTTTGCTGATCCTAAAACCTCAAACCAAAAAGGCCTGAGCATGAAACACGCTGAAAGAGGAGAGGAGCTGCAAAGGAGGGGGAATGTAGAGTCTAAGGAAGAGCTTAAGCAAAAGGAAGATTTTCCACAATGGAAAATAACACCTATTTTTGTTCTCATCTTATAGTTGCAAATTCTTTTCAGAATTTGCACGTATATCTTGTCAAACAATCCCATTTGGGTAGCAGAGCATTAGCCAAATGAAACCTATCAGAACAATCCAGTATTTATGATTTCTAAGCATCTACTCCCATATAAAATATAATTATGGCACTCCCCCACAGCTGTGAGACTAATAGCACCTCTCCAGAAATGACTGGAAATTTAGTGTAACGCCTGTAATTAAAAGGCATATACTTTGCTGAATATATTTTTCACAGTTTAATGAACCTAAGTTACATGAAATCATATTTTACACTGCAAGTGCCTACACTGTTTTCAATGGGAATATTTAGAGAGAAAAACGCTACCTGTAATGACTAAGATTTAAAGTGGTAAGATTTAAAAGTTATCTGGCTCAGTAATGCTACTTTCAGCCTACCAGCTATGTGCATGAGAGCTTTAAAATAAGAATATTTTTAAAGAAAACAAAAATCACAAAGAAAGAAAGAAAGAAACAATCTCCCTGTCTTTTCTGTGCATCTTTCATTTTCTAAAGTAATTTTATGATGGTATTTAATATTCTGGTGAGCCTTCTTGACTGTTCCTGAGAGTAAGTTATTCACCATGAAGATTAACAGCTGATGTCCTCACTGATGTGAAAACAGAAGTATATGTATGTATACTGTAAGGTTTATGAAAGGATTCAGAAACTTCAGCAACACAGATTTTCAGTATATTATCACTGTCATCACACTTTGTGCTTGGAAGACATACTCTTCTTCTAAGGTGTGGTTTCAATCTTCCAGCCAAAATTATGAACTATAGAAGATTTATATACTATGAGAATAAGTTCTGATACAAATGAACAGTTGGTGAAAACAGTAAGAAATTTCAAAATTATTTTACCATTCAAATACAGACATCATCCAACGAGTAGTAAAAGATATCAGTAAACAACCTCTGATTAAAACATGCTTTCTGGAAATGTTTACTTCTCCTTACAAATAATTCATGTTGCGTACTAATGGCATAGCACACTATTCTTCCTGTGTAATTTAGAAAAGCAGGGATTGAAGAGCTCAAACAGAGAACAAGCATACCTCTCTAACAGGAAATATTTCAAAGATGCACAATGCTTGGGGAAATTCAACACATTCCAACAGCAAAAAAGGTTGCTTGTCAGAAGCAGTTTTAGGAGCCCTGGGGATAAAACATCCCTGTCAAGAATGATTTAGCAGTACCTAGAAAGGGATGAGCTCCATCAAACACTAGGAAAGTCATCCAAATCCTCTTTTACTCTCTGCTGGCTAAAATTTCATGCCAGACCTCCCACCAACAGCAGCTCCGTTTGCTTAGGGTCACCTCCAGAGCCGTGCAAGCCAGGCTGGTGGCTAGCTCAGTGGCTGAGAATGTGCCTGTTTGATGGGCACCTATGAAAGGGTGAACTGGGAAGGCCAAAGGGGACTGTCCTGACGTCCTAAATAACATAGGGAACAAGATCTCATCCATCAGTTTAGGTATCCACCTTCATCTGTCACAACCATTAGAAGCCTATACCTACCTGCTGCCAATGGATTTGTCTTTGGTTTTGCTGCCAGACTGAAGGACTCAGCTATCAGAAGTTTCCTTCCTCAGTAGTCACTAGAAGTGCTAAAATAATCCTTCATGCTCTGGGACAATATGTGCATTGCTTTAATACCTCAATAAAATGAGGTTTTCTTGCTGTTGTGCGTTTTTTTGTCCCCCTGTATCTCCAATCAAGTCAAATCTGGAAAACAAACAAACAAACAAAAAATAATAATAAAAAATAAAAATAAAAAAAACCTGCAGTACTTCAGTTCTAGGTACTCTAGCTCTAGGTACAATATTTTTTTTCTTTTTGAAAGAGCGTGATAATACTTTCTAACTGCACATCTATAACCTGACACATTTCCTCTGGCTATTAGTTTGTAGAGATTTGTTCTCCATTTTACCTAAAATTACTTGCTTTTATGATGAAGTAACCTACTGGAACATCTAAAACGGTTCATTTCAAACTTGTCAGCTACATTTGATGATCTGGCTTGAGTTTATTGGAGAATGTATTGGCCTTTGATATTACCATTTGAGAGAACTGAATAGAATAATAACATTATCAGAGTGTGAAAGGAAAAGGATTAGCAAACTTGCTATTGGCAATGCCATTTTGCTTTGAATCTTCCAGATTTTGTCATTGGACAATCTCCTATGCTGCCTGTAAGTACTGGGAAGGATAATAAAGCAATTTTAAGCAGGAGGATTTTCAGGCCTGGAGGGGTTTTGAAGTCATTTTCAAAAACAAAATAGGCTTTATTTTGCTCTAGGTTTGAAACCTGTAGGACATGGCAGAGATAGCATGGCCTTCATGAACTCTGGTCAAGGAAATTAGTGTGACAAAAAGCAAAAACATTGCCTTTTCAATTCCCCTTCCATTTTACAGAAACTTCCAATTCCAGCCAACAAACAGAATCAAACATCGAAGTGATCTCCCTAGATAAAGCAAGACAGCATCATGAAGAAGCAAGAGGGTGAAAAAAGTTAAGCTCTGCTAGAGAAGTAGCAAACAGCCCAGAAGTATTATGAAGAACATTTAATTCTAGTGATTTTCAAAGTACTCTGTGCCCATGAAGATTTCGCAAACTGCATTTTTCAGAGTAACCAATAAAGGCACAGAAGTCTCCGCAGCCCTTCTAGGGAAAGCTTGTTGAGGGGAGTCTCCAAGTGAGACTGACTTTTGTTAAAGAGTGAAGAAAATCATTGTGTTGGCAGATTCATGTAAATCTACTACTTCATTGTAGGGACTCCAGTTCTAGCACAGTTACATTTTCTACATACTGCAGCCAGATGTGTAAACTGCAAACAACTGAAGATAAAAGAGGATCTATAAAACTAACATGTTGATTAACTACACAATGGGTTTTCCATAAAATAAAAGATCATTGGAAATAAATGCAAAGACTGTGAGATACACATATTTCACTTGTAATACTGTCAAGAAACTTGAGAAATATTTAAAGACACACCTTCCCCAATTTTAATGTATTACTTACTTTGTCTAAGAAATATTCCAGAGAAAAGTTACAACTTTGCTGAAAGTGATGTTCTAACTTAGAGTGCAAGAAAATATGACTTTTTCTACCCATTCAGGATCCATCTTTTTCTCCCCCAAGAACAACACAGTGAAATAGATGAGCAGGGCTGGACTGAAAAGGACAATGTCTGCTGCCTGTCTTATTGCTCCCACCTATCTCCAATGCTTCTGGGACTACCTCTGTGATTATGCAGTCCACAGGGATTCAGGGATCTGTAATTAGCAGAAATGCTGTGCCTGCCTGGCAGCAGCTCTCTGCTGAAGTTGATGCTCCCCAGTGTTCCATTGCCTTAGACTGGTTTCTGATTTTCAGAGAGAATGGCAATGGACCAACTTGCAAATGGAAAAGTATAAGAACCCACAGACACAGCTGGTATAGGTGCTAGTAGTAATGTGTAAGGACAGTAGAAGGGAGTGAATGATTTTAGATTTCACTCACTTCAGTAGAGGTTGTAGAGGAGAACAGCAACTAACAATAAGAAATACAATGATATTGAAAAGCTTTGCATGCGGAGAGTGTGATTTTATAACTATCTTGTCACAGACAAAAAGCATCAAAGAGACTCAAGTTTTAGAAGACTGTGATTTATACAAATGGAGGCACCCTCTTAGAAGCCACTGCTTATATCCACCATCACACAAACGCCCATTCTAAAAACTGAAGGACAGACCAAATTTGAAAACACCACCTCTGTTCCAAGCTCGAGTATGACTGAATGTGTGCTTAAAAAACAAGACAAAACCAAACCTTAATTCCACTAAAAAACAACTACATCGGCTAGGTTTTAAGCAGTAAATTCGAAGTACAAATTTTATTCAGGGTAGGTAGAAGTTCAGAATTTTGAGATAAAGGTCTGCAATGAGAATTTGAAAGAATTCGAGGTTACCAGAATAAATGATTTCCGATGGCAGTAAAGGAGCAAAAGCCCAATCAGATCAAACCTCAGTAAATCCAAATCCATAAACTAAAGAAGACCGATAAGGTGGCCTCCATTAGTCTAGCTCTTAAATAATTTAAAACTACTGAGTACACACCAAATAGTTTTTTGTTGCTGTATTTTTGCGCAAAGAAGCAATTCTCAATAATCAAGAAAAAAGTGAAAAAATATTCAACTGAAAGAAAGTGTAGTTATTAGTGTTACTCAGCCTTCACTGTATATTTGCATTGTTTGAAAGATGGGGAGACTGATTTTATTTTATTTTATTTTATTTTATTTTATTTTATTTTATTTTATTTTTAATTTATTTGCATGGCATTAGCCCTTCTTGAAGGAAAACTGTAAATCTCTGTGTTTTACTATTAGCCACATGCAGCTCAATGAGTGACATGGTACAGTCTGCTGCAGTACAGATTGCTGAATGTGAATATTTTAATTGCTACAGGCTGCATGCAACCCAATAGGAGGGACTTGCTCTGCAGCTGGACCAGTGCCAGGAGTCCACCTTGCCCCTATGGGCACAGGGAATGCCCACAGCTTGGCACAGGCTGGCTCTTCTCTTTCCATGATTTGTCAATGGACCAGTTTAATATTTCTAAAAAATCCTTCAGCATCAGTAGTGATCAATATTGAAGACCCTCAGTGATTTCCCAAACGTCCATACATCTTTTCTGCAGACAACATTGACACAAAACAGCAATCAGTTGAAATAGGTAGCTATTTCAACCATACATCTGCAGGTTACTCCTGTACCCAATGCCTTTGGTCTTCCCCAGTCAAGTCCTGCTGGAGAATTGGAAAGGATTGCATTCCCCTGCTTTTCATTAATGCTTTTTGTTTTGAAATTCACACTTCACCCCCATTAGACTGTTCCCTTGATCCCTCTTTGAGCTTTTTGTTGCTAGACCTTCTAAGTGACCAGACTATTGGCTGTGAATTCCCTTTCCTAGGGCAAGGAACTGAAGATACCTTGGCTATTTGCCTGTGTACACAGGTATGCATTTGGCCAAGGCTCTCTCAGTGTTTCTGTGTCACTGCCATGGCATCATCGCTCCAGGAACACCACACCAAAAGCTGCTTTCTGAATTCTCAAACAATGCTATTAGACAGTTGTGAGTAGCTGGTAAATTTGCTGCAATATCACCCCATTCATCTTATTCAGCTGAAAGCAGCTAAACCTTTACTGGAATGGATGCATTCCTCTGTGCTGAATTAAGTGCAATTAGACTTCTGACAGTCTTCTGACTTTAGGATGGGGTTGTGAAAGAATAGCAGAAACAGATCTGACAAGTTGGGCATTCCACTCACAAAGAAAAAAATAAATTCTTTTGTTTACAATAAACATATTACATATGAGTGCAAAACATGGCTTTTTTATTGCTTCAAAAAACCCGCATATCCTCCCAGACCTCACACTAAGACAGCTACTCATGGGAAATGCTGAACAGACTCAAGTAATAGCTCTATAATAAAAAAAATAGATTTGCAGACAGAGCTGGCTGTGTTCAGAGACCTTCCTATTAATTATTTATATAGAGCTACAGTTTAGCATAGTACTCCATAGAAATAAATCTGAAAAAAGGAAAGAAGTAAAGTCCTATCTCACAAAACTGTATTTGTGGCTGAAGTGTTGCTCATCTCCTTGGGTGTGGTGAGTGGTCTGCAGTCAGTACTTGGAATCATATTATTTGTATATTGCATTATGTGAAAAATGCCATAACAGAGAAAGAAAATCAGTGAGGTCAAGTGCTGCACATTGATCAGGCGTCTGGTTAACTTCTGTTCAAATCAGTTTTGGCATAAGGTAAATAGTGTAAGTGATTTTAAAATCTCATTAAAGATTTGACTGACTTTATCACCTAAACCGCTTTTAAGATCTAGCAAGTCAACAATGTTAACTCTGTATAATCTCTCCTCTGTAGTATTAATGAATTTTCTATGAAAGTTCTGTTATAAAAATGGGAAGTGGGCTGAAATCTTCACCACACAGAAATCAATGACAGCTTCACAGGGGTTACAAATTCACCACTCTGTTGTCCTTGTAGAAGGATAGGTGCAGCAGATGAGATTCTACTCCTCACAGTAGAATTTTACTGTTCTAAACAAAAGGTGAATCTGAGGAACCTAGAACCTAGAATCTTGGCCTTGCAAGTAAATCTGTTGGCGATGTTAGGCTGCTCATGATTTCTTTCAAATTCAGTTTTCCTCTGAGAAACTAGCTACTTCATTCTAGCCCTATAATGCTTACAGAGATTAGCTATCTTCCAGTGCTATGAAGATTGCTTTGGCTTTGAAAATTGCCAAGACTAAAAGAGGTGGTATCAGATTTTTTCTTAGCACAGATTTTGGAGAGGAAACGAGAACAGGAAGAGGCAATCAAACATAACATCCTGATGACATCTGCTTGCAGTGGAAAGAAACGCTGCTCTGCTATTTTTTCGTACACATTTACAGCTGGAAATCAGGAGCAGAACTACTATTTTGTTATCCTCCATCTTTCCACAGACCACCAGCAAATTTCTGCACCGAACAGCTGGTAAATGAACCTCAAGCTATATAGCTGCAAAAGCATTAAAGACAGATGTTCAGAACAAAATAAAAACACTTCTTGGTATTAATAGCAAGTATGTATAACAGGAGCTTTAAGAAACTATCTTGAAGTGAAAAATACAGGGCAAAGTTTCACTAAACCTTAAAATAATTCAGGCTGGAAGAGATTTCTGGAGGTAATCGAGTGTCAGCCCCTGCTCAAAGCAGAGATAATGTCAAAGTTAGATCACTTTGCACAGGGCCTTGCCCATGCCTTACTTTTTGCATCTCAAAGGACAGATTCCTTAGCCCTTCTGGCCAACGTGACCCAAATAAAAGTCCTCTTTGCTAAGCAGTGTATATAAACATCATATAAAGGAAGATATTCTCCAAAAGAATATCTACACTTACATATTTGCTTATATTTTTTATCTTCAGTACATATAAATAAATAATAATACATATATATGTAGCATATATACTTTTTTATGCCCACAAACACATTAAAGAGAGAAAAAACTGCAGCACTGGAACTTTAGGCTCTATTCCCAAATGAATTATGACTTTGAGTAATGGGAAGTTAGCCCATTTTTGACAAGATTCTTCGTCATATCTCAGAGATGGTGATGGGGCTACATAACCTTGGCCATAGGATGCCTGCAGAGGCACATCCTCCACATCAGAAATGCTTCCCAGTATGATTCAGCGGAAATAATATAACTCAAGATGACAGTAAGTTATAGACACATTGAAAAGCAAAAAATATCTACATTCCCCTCCTTCCCCTGATTTCCTTCCACACTGTACGAAAAACCGTGTCCTTTTTCATTCCTTCTCCACGTAATGCAACCATGTGGACAGGCTTTGTAGTAATCTGGGACCAGGTTTCAGTTTGGGCAGATCTAGTGAGTAAAATGCCTCACACACTGGGGACTCTGGACAACTCGATCACAGAGATCCCTGCCATAGAGATGGGAATCTCTAGTTACTAAGTTCTTGAGCTTTTGTTAGTTTAAAAAATTCACATTGCTTCAGGGAAGCATCTGCAAAAGTAAGGAATTTTGGTTTGTCTTTGCAGAATCAATGTTTAGAGCTGTTATAAGGCATTTTTGAAAATTTTAGGTTTTGTCCTAAACAATGTCTGTTTCACAAAACATTAGGATTTTCTTCCAAAAACAAATTTTAACCAGTTTTCACCAGTTGTTCACACAGACACCAGTCCTTTCACAAATGCTCTTCACATCTCTGACACCACTACCTATGACATGAGCAGCTTCTCACACAAGAGGTACATGAATCAATCTAATTCTAGGTTAGGCTGCCGTTAGGATGGTAACCAGGTATCAAATGCACAACAAAGAATACAGGCTACATGTTAATTCCTGTAATTAATCTTTTTTGTTTTTTCATTTAACTAAAATTTCCGCAATGTATTTTCAAAGAAGGGGTTCACTTATCCCTTTTACTTGCATATGCACACACATACACACCGAGTTGCATATACCTCTCTCACTACAAACAGCCCCCAGCACTGATCACATTTGCCTCCCTTTCCATGAGAAGAAACATAAGATTAATTTTGTTGACTCACTTCACCCAGTATCTGCCCTCTGCACCCTATAAATCACCACACATGCTAACAAGGACTCATACTCTAGTAGCAGTATTGATCCACAAGGACCTCTGAGTTAGAAAGAAAACCTCTTTAATTATTTGGCCAACTTTAAGTGGGTTTTTTTTGTGCTTCGTTTTGTTGTTGCTTTTGCTTTTTATTCTTTTCTTTTTCTGGATGGTGGGTGTTGGTTACCACATCTTGGAAATGCTAGCCACCATGTTTTAGTGTTGTTGCCATTTAGCTTAGTTAGATTTGGAGTTTCAGTCCCCTGAGAAATATCTTTTACCTCAATTTGGCCTACCCATGCTTGGCATCAAAATCAGAAAAAGTCATTCTTTTACTTTCTCTAAGGATTTGATAACCTCTTCACTTTTCTTAGCCAGAGGTATTTTGACCTTTAATTAAAAGGAAAATTTGTTGTCTTCCATTCAGAAGGCAGCAAATAATGAACTCATTAAAATGAGGTTAGTGTTCAGGCCTCGGAGCAATAAGAGCTGAAGTCTCATTAGCAGCTAACAATCCAGAACATAGCACATAAATAAACCTAATATGGCAGAGCAAAATGCCTTGGTGCATTAAATTTGAGCAGAATCAAATGTTTACAGTCAGTGATGTCTGGGGCATGAAGTTTTAATGTACTTAATAAAGGAAAGCAAATTGCTTCCTATTAGCCATGAAATGTTACTGAAGAAATTGCCCCAAAAAGTTTATTATGTAAATGAAGGCTAGAGTTATAATTAACAAGGACATAGCAGAAAAATATCACTTCTGCACAATAGATGCACCAATTATGAAGGAAAAAACCACAGCAACTTCAAATCTACAAAAATTTATTACATGGATTAATGTGGAATACTGCTGAATATAAATGTAGTATAAAGAAGAAACCATCCAACATCTTGTGGATGTCACGGAGAGAAGCTTCATTGACAAAATAAAGAATCAATTAACAAAATGAAACTTACAAGTTTTGAGATATTCCTGGCAATTGGTTTTTGTACTTGAAAGAACAACCCGGAATCACTAAAAAAAAAAAAAAAGCTATTTGCTTAGGCTGACACTGAGACATGCCAGCTTGTCCATGTGCAGATTTGCTCCATGGTTCTTTTCTTGGAAAACAATAATTATCTAGCGCGGTTTACTTAACTGTTCAACAAAAAAGGAATGGTGAGCAAACAGCTTACAAACAGCCTTCTACTTACAACTCTTTTAAGACTCAGTAATTGAAGGAAAATGAATAATCCTACTGAAGCTGAAGGAAAGACGTACATTGGCAGATAGCATTGAAATACTATGGGCAGTGGAAATATATTAAAAAAAAAAAAAAAAAAAAAAAAAAAAAAGGTTGTGGGTTGTGGGCAGTGCCTACAGTGCCTACCAGTCAAGCTTCCAAAGTTTCTCTTTCAGTGATAGCATCAAGTCCTGAGGTTATGATACAAAGTCAGTGGGAGTGGCAACAGGGATGGGGACAGATGAGGCTCCGGGGAGTGAGGTCTGCCAAGGAGAGGCAGGGAGAGCACAGCAGGACCTGAGCAGAGTGTGAATAGCTGTATTCACACCTGGTGGCAGATATGATTTCCAGCTGTTAAAATTCAATAGTCCTTCCTCATCCTGTGAAATCCTTCCATGAGTATAATTAGAATAAAATAAATGCCTTCCACCTCTTTTGAAGGCTGTGAGCCCCAGAGAAACTTCTAGCACCAGATGGCAGGGACATGGAACTCCTCCAGGCTGCAACACCCAGAGGCCCGTGGACAGCAACCCCGCTTGACAACAGCCTTCCTTGTTTCAGCACTAAAAGCAGGGGTTTAATCACTCACAAGATTGCAAATCATCAGCTCCTTTCTTGTCATGGTACTGTGCTACAGTCTGTACCCTGTACGATATAAAGGTCTTACTATTTACTCTGCAAAATTACTGGTGAGGGCAGTGTAGGTCATTAGAAATTTTGTTCAAATACATATTCTGTGAAAGTAGAGAAGGTAGACCCTAATCACCCAGGGAGATGTTTCGGAATCAGAAGATATTTCTCATCCTCTACAGAAAGTAAGCAGTGACAAAATGCATTAGGTTAACAGTATCCTCTTAGTATTAAAACAGAGTGAGGTCATGAAAATGAAATTTAGCACATATCATTTCAGTTAATATGCATATATGGAAATGGCAATAAAACCAAGTATTTGGGACCAAGACAAATCTAGTTTGAGTGACAGATTTGCCCTTTAGACAGAGAAAAATGCTTGACACACTGCAGGTTACAGGATTTACATCTTAATCCTCACTCTGAAATTTTAATGAGACCTTACTGGGATGTAAAGCTTCTGCCTATCTTCCAGTTCTGTGATCTTATTGAAACGTGAGTGTGAGGGAAATTAGAGAGAAAAAAAATTAAGTGATATAATGACAGTTCTTTTGCATACCTTCTTCCACTATATGCTAAGAAATAATTTCTCAAGGTGCTCTTCCCTCAAAGGAAAATTGAATTGATTTTTCTCAGCCCATCAGTCTTTCTCAACATATATAAAATACTCTACATAGCTTGGGAAGTTATATTCTAACATATAACAACTCAGATTCTCTGCTTATGACTTCAACAGAGTCAGTTTAGTGACTCTTTTTATCAACTGGGGATATTCCTCAATTTCCTAGAGATTAATAGCACTATTAGCTAAGGTTAAACGTGTTGGTGAATATTTACATAGTATGTAGATAGAGCCCCAAAATATGTGAAATTGTCACAGAACTTAAATGATCAATTTATTAAATGTCCGCCAGTATAAGCTGGAGACCAACATGTATCTCAATGCACAATGCTCAAGCACATGATTTACTGCAATGATTGCCATACTTATTTCCTTTAGCAACCCACTAGGTGACTGCAATGGCTGACAACCACTGTTTGTTTTAAGTCTTCTTTAACATTCAATCAATGTTTCTGTTGGAACAAAAGTAAAATGAAGATGCACTTTCTGACAACTTTTTATATTACACTCCGAAGCGGCCTGGCACCTAAACAATGCCTTTATTGTTAATGACTGTTAGCAAATGAAGCTTTAGAAAAGACTAGAGCTCCAGTGTCCATAGCCTCTAAATATATATTGTAGTTAACATGAGATCCATACCTTTAGAAAATTAATGTTCTACCAAAATAGCTGACAGCAGTTGACATCTCCTAACCCACGGCAACACAAAGGAGATATCAGTTTTGCTTGGCTCCCATCTGGATTAGGATTGCACAGGCCACTAATCTGCATTTCAGTTTCTTAAATCCATGATTCACCACTTATAACGGACTAATTGCATTTTGGGCACAAATAGTTCTTTCCTTTTTTCTAATTTATACCAGCGAGTTGAACAAAATAGTGATCCTGTCTTCCTATAATGTAAAGTGAACTTCCTAATGAACATACGAAATGTAATCTTTTGAAACTAAAGGAAACATTAGCTGGACTTTGGGCTGCGTGTAAACCATTGTGTTCACTTTGTCTTTGAACTTTACTAGAACATGAACATTTGATCAATAGAAATGTTATTAGTAGATGATGTGAAAAGTTCTAGAGAGCCACATAATGGAGACATGGAAAATTGATGAAAATAGAGTTTATAGCCCATTCAACAATGGCAAGACCAATAGGGAGATAAATGCACTATTCATCTCACATACGTAGCACATCCAGATTGTGAGCTGCTGATTCAAAGCAGAAATCTGCGCAGCAAGGACTATCTTTAGAAGCAGCGCAGAGTTGATGACCCAATAATAGAGGTGGACAGCTCATGCAGACAGAACCATTATCTTTTTCTGTGTTTGCTGGGAACGTGCACATGAAAAAAATGCATATTAGATGGAGAACCAGGACTACACCTATTCTGCAAGCAATATACTTGTCCTCTCTTTCATTTAGATTAGTCTTATCCTTTTCATGGAGAAGAGATAAAATAAAAATGAATTTGATTTTGGTTGAGAAAAATGGATGTTACTTCCACCATAGATCAAAATTTGACTTTCACAAATAATCCTGAATTAGGTAATTAAACACAGTCAAACGTGTATCTGCAGGTAAGTAAACCCTAATGCCTCCACATCTGGATGGTAAGCAATATTTCTAACTTTGAAGTTTAAGCACATTTTATCAAGCCTCATTAATAACGCCAAATGTGAGTTGCTTAGTGATGTAGTGTACACTGATTCAATGACTGGATTCAAGTCCTGCAAGATCACTGCAAATAATATATAGTATCAAAATACTATATATTAATATAGTATTTTTTATAGTATAGTATTAATATATTAATATATTAATACACTTAATAAGTCTGTCATGTACTTCAGCACTTAGAATCTACTACTAGCATTGCTAGATCATCAAACTGACGGAGCAAATTAGGCTAACTGTAATAGTTTAAAAAGGAAAAAAAGGGGGAAAAAAAAGAATAACCTCAAAATAAAATGTGAAATATTAAACAGGATCTTCTTTATTATATCTCCTCAGCTGGACATGATTTTTTTAAATGAGGAATTCAAAAATTAATGCTCACTTTTCTAAATGCATGTTAATTTCTTATTTATTTCAGGCTTTACTAGAGACTCAAAATGTACTGCGCACTCAGGTTGCAAATTTTACCTTCAACCTTGGATTTTCAGGAAAATTTTACCACACAGGTAAGAAAGAACTTCATATTCTCAGGTAGCTACAGATAAATAGGTGACAGGATTTTAAGCCCAGCTTTAGACATGCTTTTTTTAAATTAAAGCGCTTACTCGGTAGAGGAGTGGAAAATATATGCTCCACCATTTTAGATCCAGGGTCTCATTCTCTGTCCACTGGTGCAAGAATTGTCTATGGATAAAGTTATTAGGAATACATAGATGTCATTGGTGCTTTTCTGAAAGATGTATGATAGTAAACATTAGGTTGTAAAAGGAGAAAAGGAGCTGCCAAGATCTCTGTAATTCTGCACAGTGCAAGAGAACAGAGAAGAAATACTAAAGATTTACCAGTATGACAGATATGAAGAAACATACAAGACCAAATAAAAAAAAAAGGTCTCATAACCTCTAAAGAGGCAGATGTATTTAAATGGGACACATAAGATTTTGTTATGACTAGAAGTTATTTAAGTGTCTGAAAACTGGGAGGGATGATGAAGGTAGAATCATACAGTTCAGAAGTACATTCTTTTTCCAAGAAAAGAGAAAACAAGATGAAAATAAATTTAATTGAAATCCTGTTACCTCTGTGCTGCATGCAGGAACAAGTTGTATACCCACACCATGCTTCCATGGAAGATTAGGTGCTTTTACATTTCCTTCTTTTTATGACTCCTCTCTCTCTTTTGGTTCACTTCCCTGCTGCACAATGTTCCCTTCCCACCTTTTTCTCCCTCCCTTCCCCTTCATCTTCTTCTCCCTAACATAAAAAGACATATTTAGAGACACACTGCAACAGAGACATATACTGTCCTTCTTGTACTGCACCTTTCTCATCTTTCAAGACTCCAGAATGCCAATACATTCAGCCACATCTAACGCTTCCTGCCTGAGTGGCACTATGTAGGCTGGGAATCACTCAGAGGAGATGTGAAGGCATTGCAGCAGCAAAATGATGAGAGAACTTTAGAAGCAAGGAATGACACAGTCCTAGCTGCAACAGGTCATGAGGTAGCTGCGTAGTACAGCAGGAAGATGAAGATTCTCTGTCACAGTGTAAGTGCAGCAGTACTCTCCCTTTCATTGCCAGCATGTGAACATGATGCTAGCCAGCTCATCTACCTCTTATGTCTCTATTTCGTCATCAATTAGAAGAGTAAAAAGGACCCTGGGAGATAAGGGGATGAAAAATCATTTGAAAGATAAGTAGAGAGAAGGAAACCAAAATTATTCTTGTTACTGTTGTTCTCAGGCACCACTGAAAGTCCAAGCTGTTTTCCCCTTGTGCGGACACATAATGCTAGGCAACTGCTGCCCAGGAAACCTTAGAGACTAAAGAAATAAGCAGCAGAGTCTGAGAAAAATGAGATGTAGAGAGAGATGGAATTACTTGCCCGGAGTCATATAACAAGCCACTGGCAGATCTGTGATTAGGAAAGAACTTTGGAGACAAACCTTCAGTATTCTGCTCACTTCAGCTTGACCTGCCTGTATAGTTAGCTCTTCTGGAGATTAATTGGACATACACTTAATACAGCAAAATAAACAAAATAGCCCAAGGCTCTGAGCAGCTCTGAAGCAGGATGGTGCTCCATTGCAGTGAAGCTGGTATCAGGCATTTCGGTATCCACCACACAGAAAGAAAATTCAAGGAGGAGAAGAGGTAGAAAAGAAGATTACTTATTAGAAATATTATAAGATGAAGGCAGTGACTGGCAGAAAACATGAAGCTTTCCTACAAAATCCCACTTAACCTGCCAAAGCACTTTTTCTGACAATCCCAATTGTCTCCGTATGCTGTTACTATTTCTTAGTGAAGCCAGTTCCTACTAACCGACAGGTTTCATTGCCCAGCTGGTATAACACAGACCAATTTCTGATTCACTGCTGCTGCCACAGTGAGAGAATACAGGAGTATGTGCATGTTTGCTTGTCCTCCTAGGGATCCCAAGGCATACAAAAATAGCACTAAACTACTTAATGAGCTGAAGCATGCCATTGCCTCCATTAAGGGACGTGCTGCTGTCTATACTCAGTGAAGTATTCAAGTTTTTAAGTGCGCACTTCATTTACAGGTCAGTGGTGGCATTTGTCATATCAGTTTAGAGGAAAGATTCTAAAGTATTCTCTATGCAATATACACTTTACTGACTCATAATAAATAAAACATGGAAAAGTATTCTTTAATTACTGTAAATGTGGCTTGTTTACCCCCAGAAGCTTTTAGTATCAGATATTCAACATGTTTTATTAGTGCACCAAGATTGTTGTACCTTATTGACTTCTTTAATTTGTGATTTTGCTTGCCTTTCCAGAACTAGGATCAGTTTAAATCTACAGGAGGGAGATGATCTTGGGAATGTGTTGGCATATTAAACAGTTAAGCATTTTCATTGAAAGATGCTGCTGACTTCTGTATGACAAATACTGATCCTATCTGGCTTGCCTGCATACCAGTACAACAACTGACATATCTTAACGCCATCATTATTCCCTCCTGTAGCACAGGTATATACTACACTGTAGATGTGAAACTGATAGGAAAAAAAGAAAAAAAAAAGAGTAAAGACTACTGGTTATGCAGTTCTAGCAAATATCTTCTGCTTGTTTACACTATGGCAACAGAAACGAAAATACTCTCAGAATTTGCATTTGAAATTTTTAATATTATTGATCGCAACTTCAAACATTGCTTCAATCTTGAGCTTGAGACCTCTAAGTTGCTGTAGGTTTAAAATGAAGGTTTATTTATTAAATGCAATCAAACACCAAATTATTATCCACCTGTGCAAAGTGCATACTGTCTTTCAAAGTAGATATATGTTCATCTTCTTGATTGTAGGCCTACTGCAGTTTTGAGATTTCAGACTAAAATGAAGATAGAAACTCACACAGAGAACACTGATTACACAAGAATGGAAAACTTCCCAATTTCTTGTTTTGCTTTCAATACTTTAAACAAGATGTTGGGCAAAAAATATTCAAAATATATAAGCACTTTGCAAATACTGCATTAAGCTTTTCACTTTTTAAAAATACCTCTATTTGATATTTCATAAAAATCAAACATTCTTTTCATAACCTATAAAGAAAATAGTCCTCCAAAAAGTGAAAACTTCACCAAGTGTTAAACTTCAAGCCTTTCTGTTCCAACTCTGACACTTTGTCTGTATAAGCTAGGAAGTTTTATGCTTTATCTTGTTTGATCTTTGCTATGGTAAAATAAATATGTGCAAATTTTGATGAATTGTATCTAAATTTATAAACAAATCACTATAAAATGTGATATAAAATAGTCTATCTAAACAACCATACTTTAATATGGCAATAAACTATCATTTGGACTAAATTATTTATACGTCGAATAATCACAGTTCTTTATTATATTTACCCTTTTCTCTTTTTCCTGCTTTCACACAGAAATGTCTATGTTAATTATCTCCCTTCTGATTGCATTTCCCTGGGAGGGTGCAAATGAACAATATATTCCAAGAAACAAGAGAGTAGTCATTAAAAAATGCACCATCGAGAAGTTTTGGATAATGGAGCAGACAGGGCAGCCATCAGTCCCTTTGTCTGAGGAAGAAGTCACCTAAAAACAAGGTTGTTTTCCTCTTTTCCAGAAGTGCTCCCATCAGCGGGAGCAACTTCATGCTTTCTTAGGACTTGCAGAGTGCTACAAAGGAAAATAAATTGATAAATTCAGTGATGCTAGGCAAAAGTTTCAAATAAATGCTCCGTTTATGTAGTAGCATTCTTCAAAACAGACCTGTAAAAGTGAAAACTAAAGAGATGCATTGCATGCACTGAGCAGCTATCTCTGTGTGTCCCTGCTTCATACCACAAAGGTAAACAGAGACATCCATGGAACATTTTGTTTCAATGATTTTTGCAGAAATTGAAAGGCCCATAGAGAGAAAGCAATCCATGTTTGCATCAGTAGACTGATTTGGACAATTATTTCTTTGACCAAAGCTAAATAAAGGCGTTTAAAGTAAGATGATAAAGGAACAAGACAGGAAAGTGCAATAAACTGAATGTTGTTCAGTAATTTGAGGGTAAAGTTAGTGGAAACATAACTTTTCCTTCCTAGATTAAAAAAGCACTGGAGACATATGTCTGCATACTGTGGAAGTAGCACTGTATCATTTCTTAGATAGGGGGGTTTGATTTGTTATAAGCATACATGCTTCTGCTTGACGCAGATATTCTTCACTAACATAGGAATTTTTATTCTTTTTACTTAGAGATTGAACATGGCAAGAATAGAATATTGAACCACAGTAAACAACACATAAAACTCTTGTCATCATTTTTGTGTTTATCACATCTTTGAAACTTTTTTTCATTTTTTACCAGAAAGTATCAGATTTCACTTTGCTGAGGTTCAAGAGGTAGCAGTAAAGAGTAAGTTTTAGCAAGATACTGGTACACAGCATTCTGCAGTGCCACCACACCAGCCTCAGCTATGCAGTGTCAACCAGGACCAAAGCAGGTGGATACAAGTCATAGAATCATTAAGGTTGGAAAAGACCTCTGTGACCATCCATTCCAACTGTCCACCTACCATCAATATTGCCCAGTAAACCATGTTCCTTAGTACCACATCTCTACATTTCTTGAACACTTTGAGGAATAGTGACTCAACCACCACCATGGGCAGTCCATCCAATCATCATCTTCACAGGGAGCCTGAACTTCTAGAAACCTCTAGTGTATTACATAGAACAGCAATTCACTCTTAAAACTTACACTGTGTTAGAACTACGGTAAACTAACATGGTGTCAGGAATAGAAAGAGAGAGCTATCAGCCATCGTATCTCATCTGATTCCTTCTGTGATATTTTAGAGACTGTCCGTAGCACAGTGAGAAATCAGAGCCAGACACGAGGTTTTATAGCAGCCTCTATCTTGAAAGCAAACAAGAAAACTCCCACCAAAGTAATTATAGACATTTTCTGCTTTACTTTTCTATTCTTTTTTTTTCTTCTTCTTCGATCTTTTGCAGGCACTGAGGAGGAAGATGAAGGTGATGACCTGCTGTTGAGGTCTGTGGATGAATTTTGGTGGTTTCCTCATATGTGGAGTCACATGCAGCCTCATCTCTTCCACAATGAGTCATCACTGGTGGAGCAGATGATCCTCAACAAAGAATTTGCACTGGTAAGTAAGAGTTACCAGATGGATCACCTTTGCATATAAATACAGCAAGGAAAGCGTGGCTATATTAGTTGTATTATACACATGTTTAAATAGGTATAAAAATAAGGTTTCAAGATTGGTAACTCAGCCCTAAAAAAAACACACTGACTCAAACTTGGGCTGAATTTTCCCTTTTTCTCCGGCACAGGCTTACTGGATAGGAAGCAGCCCATCGACCTTGTCTTGCAAGACCACAGGGATCAGAAGCAGGGAATTCTTGGCAGACGTCATTTGGCCTTTTGAGCTTTAGGAAGGGAATAATACACAGGTTATCAGCTCCTTGATGTCTGGTGCAAACAGCTTCAGAAGTGAGGGTGAAAGCTTCGATCAACTTTGTGAAATGTTGTGCATGGTTTGTGAGAAACCTTGAAGCTAATGAGGTAAATAAGTGAAGCTGTGGGACTTCAGAGTGCTTTTTTAGATGACCTGAAAATATGCTTTTTCACATAGCTAAGCTTTTAGTAATATTTACAGATAACATTTCCTTTTTGCTTTTTTCTGTTGTTAACTTACAAGAGCCATCCTACTAGCACTGCCCAGAGCTCAGAGCACTTACACGCAGAGGTCACGTGGAAACCACTTACAGTCCATTCAGGGTAATTCTACTAAGCAGCATCACAAAAAACAGCTGAAGTCTGAAAATGCTCTCTTTAGAAAAGACACTTGTGTGGACTTTGACAAGGCACAGAAATGCCAAGTAACCTGTGCCACTCAGAAGAACAGAGTACGCAGCGAAGCTTTCTCTGCTGCTTAGGGAGCACAAAGTTCAGCCCCTCACAGCTCAGAAAGGGCAGCCAGCAGTAAACCCTGCTCCCCATCCCTCACATAAGCCAAGAGGCATCAAGAAGCCAAGCCAAGGCAGATGTCTTAACAAACAGTTGGAAGCAATTTATTCCCTTGTTTACGAAAATATTTTCCTAACAACCTCTAAAGCAAATTCATTAAAAATGGCTTAACCGCTCACTCTTCTCTCTAGATAACCTCCTTCATCTACTTCTTTGTAGGAAATCAGTGCAGAGGCGTTTTGGATGACTTTTCTCTTCTACAACAGTGTTACAGTGTCACTCCTGGCATGGCCTGTTCATGTCTTTTGTTTGACCTGGCCTAACTGCCTAAGGAATCTATATATAGTTGAGATTTTAAATGCAAGAACAATTTAAGTAATTCCTATCTCAAGTATGAATTCATCTTCAAAACCTGTAGGAAAATTTTCCTAGTATTTTCAGGTAACACGATGTCTTTTAGATCAAATCACTTTCAGAAATAAAATCTATAACGCAGCTTGAAAACAGAGCTTGTAATAGAATGTTTGCAACTTCAGCTACAGAAAGATCATCAGCTACAGAAAGCCCATCTTCCTATCATCATTGAAGGGTAGAGACTCCTTTGGGTGCCTATAAATAAGAGGCTGATGTCAGGGAAAGGCTGCAGTTATTACAGCTTTATTTCCTGCTAGCATTTGGACAGGGGTTGTACCAACCTCTCAACCTTGAATCGATACGAGCTCTGCAATTTACTTATGAGAACATTTCTTTTCAAAAGGCTTCCTTTGAAGTCCACTCTGGGGTAGAAATTTGTCTTCCTGATATGACAGCTTTCCTGATATTTAACAGAGCTTCCAGCTATGACTCCAGAATAGCCTTGTGCTCTTCTTTCTCATTCTCAGACTCATGTCTTATTTGGGAAAGGAATTCCCTTTTCTACAATCGCACTTCTTTAAGTCTTCCAAAATGAAAGCGAGTCCTTTTTATTATTCTCTTACTTCACAGCGTGTTTCCAAATTTATATTATAGGTCCAGAACAGTGAACAGTAAATCTGCTTAGTGCTATAAATCTTATTTGTGCTCTATTATCTTTATTTAGAACCATACTCAGGGGAATGCAGCTTGACGTTTATGCCATTTTCTCACACATTTCCTATTTATTGACCGTATCTGCCCACCTCCTGTTTTAACTGTAAGTAAACACTTTGCCAGTTTGTGCAAGGGAAGCTGCAGTAATTATTCAGAAGTACGATCACATTCATTCTTCACCTGATGTATTTCTTTGTTCATTTTTTAAAGACAGTGAGAACAAAATGAATTCTTCAAGATGGGAGAGCAAATAATTATATCAGAAAAGAGCAATCAAGGCTGCTTTAACATCCCAAAAAACACCACCACAACAAAAAAAATCTCTTCATTAAGACCTGTCAGTTCCTCAGGGCATTTTCATTTTGGAAGAAACATCACACGGACTGGAAACCTGGAACTTAAAGGCTAGATCTAAATCCCTTCACAGTCAGCAGTTTCTTCACGCAAGGAAGCGTGAGGCTCAGGAGTGGTGATGTTCACTGAGAGAAAACGTTTCATAAAAGGAATGTTCTCTGAGTGCTGTGGATTAAAGTCAAGCTTAACAAACATAAGCCAGTTTATCTGAAACACAGTATTTCATGGATATTATCACATGGAGCTATAAATGTACACAAGCACAATTTTTATTGGCTCTTGCATTTACACAGTGTATAATCTTTGGTTTGCAGAAGCTTGAGCATAAATACAGTCTGCTGGATACAGGCAAGAAATGCAGGTGTTACAGCGGCAGCTGGATAAAACACCTTGCTCTGTTCTACACTGGTATGTCTGCACCTCAGAGTGAGGCTCTATAAATAGAGAGGTTACAATTGCAGCCTGCTTCAAACAGGTACATCACAAAATACTCATAGAAATCAGATAGCTAAATAAATTTGTATAAATACAACTAATTGCTAATTAGGTGCGCAATTACCTTGATTTCACTGCAGATAAGTAAACCTCTGTGAATAAGTAAACCTCTGGGGCTTTATAAAATCAACAGTCTTTAAAGAATTCCCTTTGCCTGTAAACCGCTTGTGAATTAAATGAGAGCACCTTTAATATGAGCACATCTTTCCTCATTTCTGCAGTTCCACATCCAGACAGCGAGAGGAAGTTGTTTTCTGACATCCTTCACAAACACTGTTGCCCCGTAGCCCTGGTTCTATCATGAAGTGAAGGAAGTCCTGCTTAACAAAATCCCTGCCCACACGTGCCTGAGCTGCCAGTGCCCATTGTGCCCATCCCTGCCACACCTCTTCCCAAGCACTCACGGCATCCTCAGCTTCACGCTCTAAGAGCAGGGCATAACAGCTATAGGAAACAAATACCTGCTAGGATTCCATGCAGCCTCCCATGTTTCTGCTGTTTCAAAGGACATTTCCCTTGCATGGGGACGAGAGGAAGCCCAAGCCCCGCACACTCCCACTGTTGATGCACCCAGTATGCTCGTGTTTCATTCTTCCCTCACTTTTACAGACAAAGAGCAAAGTCCTTTTTTTTAGATTTTGGTCTTTATCTCTGTCTGTTATTGTTTGGGGAAGATTTATACCAGAAAGCTTAAACAAGTAGACACCAGAACAAGTGATTTTAACTTCAGTAAAGCAGGTTGCAGACTAACTATAACTTTGCTATTCTAACGTCTTATTATTTATGTATATATGGATAGTATATTTCAAAGCTCAGTTAAAGGAAAATGATATTTATTTGGTTATTAATTTGTTTTGTCAATCATATTTTGTGGGTTGTTTTATTTTCTTCTCCTACCAGAGGATCCCCAAATCCTTTACAGACATTAATGGATTAAGCTTTGCAAACTGATAAGATCTCAGATATTATTATTCTTATGTCTTTATAGGCCAGACAACTGATACAGAGGTAAACAAATCATGTAAGCAGATGTCTCTGCTAGCCCATATTCCAAAAATAAAACAAACCAAGTTCTGCTGATTTTCACTGCCAACCTTTAATCATAAAATATTCTTCCTCTCCCTCTTATATATCCTTATCTTACAAAAACTAGGATATATTTAATCCAAAGCCTGCAGCTTTTTTTTTTTTTTTTTTTTTGCCTTGATTTATTTGCTCTCTAATTATTTTCTGCTCTCATTTGTGAACACATACACCCATGTATGGTAGAAAGAGGGCAAAAATTATCATAGGCTATAAAAACACCACTATGATCTGATATGAAGTGAGATGCACTTTTACAAAACAAATCAATTCAGATCCTCTCTTATATTGCTCCTTGGATTCAATTTCCTGATTATAAGCTAGATTCACATTAGCACTTCTGTCTCTTAACAATAATTTCTTATTTGCTGAATCATTTTTTCTAGCTAGAAAATTTTTAAACATTATTTTAAAAGTTCAGAATTGAACTAAAAGGATGAAGCATATATTCAGTAAAATTATCCAGAAATATAAACAAGATTTTGTGTCCAGGAAGTCTAGAATCATATTTTTATGATTGCTGACAAGTAAGTGGTAAATTCATTTATCAAATTAAAATAAAATTAAAGAAAAAAAAAAAAAACACACACAAAAACTTTAATAAGTATTTTAAACTTGCAAAGTAACATATAATCTCATAGGGAATCTCATCTACCTGCAGCAATATTAAAAATATATCCCAGTACTAAAAGTATGTAAAGCTTATGTAAATCTCAACTTTGGAAGGTAACATCTCATAAAGTACCAAATTTTCTCTATCACCTACTGTTGGACAAAGTCAAAACATTTTTGAAAATGTGCCTGAGGTTATATTAACTTCTTCATCTAAGAATTAGTTATAGAAAGTTATATAAAGGTACTCTTGCAGTTCAATTGATTGTATGAGGAAATCCACAGTAGACATAAGATTTGTTGAATTAAAGATCTGGGTTTTCTTATTCCCTCCCCAGTAATGGCCAGTATTATATATTTCTGTAAAATAAATCAATAGTCATTTTTAAAAACCAGATTTACTATTGTCATATAGCATAATTTTAATCCTTATTGTGCTTTAACAAGTAAATGCAGTATTTGTTGCAATCGGGAACTGAGTCTCTCTCAAACAACATTCTGCTAATATAAGTAGCCAATTTTCCTGTCACTGTTTGTTTTGTTGTTGTTTTGTTTTTAAACTAAAATCTCCAGGATCTGCTCACAGAAGAAAACAGAACTCAAACTTATGTTCTGAGAATACACCTAGCCCTGGAATAATGCACTAAGTCTCCATTACCTGTCTTCTGTTTAGCAAACGTGGAATGAATGAATATACATAGTACATGCTGACATGAATACAGCTCATTTCTGTACAAATAGCAAGGTCAAAAGTCTTCACTTGCTTGAAAGAAACTGATAATTATGAGAGGAAAGGAGCCACAGCAGATTACTTCAGCTTTTCAAACCACTCATAGAAGCACCTGTCCTGCACATGGCTCTCGTAAGGCTGTGCAGATGAGCCAGGCTGCACTGGCAGGACTGAGCATTTCCAGTTCCTATTTTGGATTCCTGTCCCAGCTCAAGCATGCTCAAGAATGTAATACTGTTCTTTGTAGTGCCAAAAAGGTCAAGAAATTTTCCAAACTATGCACATCTACAAAGTCTTGAATGTAGAAATAAGGAAACTGTTCCTTAGAGCAAAGAGTGTACTCACTAATGGCACCTCCCATCTTGCCTGACAACTTGGAGCAAGTCCTTCTTGGATTCAGTATTTGCTTCTCCTTTAGCACATTAATTCTCAAACTAAACTAAATTTAATAACAAAAATACGAAAAACAAAATAAAAGAAATCACTAAAATAGGACATCTAATGTTTAATTTACACAAGTAAATTGAACATGGAACTAGTCACATATGATTACGTCTTGCTTATATCTTTTTTAAAATCATATTGGGTGTCTGAGTGACATGTACTTAAATGATGAACTGCATAGTATGCAGGTCTATTCAGAGGTTAAATATCTTCTTATACTGAGAACTTGCAAAGTGGTGCCTTATTTTATTTGTGAAAGGTAGATTACCGTTTTGAGGTTCTGTTACTATAGCAATACCAGCTGCAAATAGTAAGTAGATAAACAGGGTTTTGCCTGTATTCATCCAGATACCTCCTTTCAGACACACTCACAGTAGCAGTCATTAGCTAGATCAAGACACTTTTGCTTTACATTTGTGTCTGCGAACTTCCTAGCAGGTTTTGGTGAAGTTTTGTTATTGCACATTGTAATTCAGTACATCTGACTGTGAGCATCATAGACTGTTCAGACATTCTGTTAATAAATAGTGAGATTTTTCAAAAACCCTTAGACATAACCTATTCCTTTATTCATGTTCAAAGAAAAGAGAAAAGAGAAGAGTGACACTTCTAACTGTACTTCTATTCATCATTAAACTGACTCATGCTTTTCAGGTATATAACATTAATAACTGAAAGTCACACTTTTCCGTCAGTAAATTGCAAAAGAGTGTGTTTGGTGTTCTTTTTATACATTCTCCCCACCTCCCCCAAGATCAGCAGGTAACTAAAATATTTGTTAGTAAGAAACAGATAATTTTAAGTGGATGCATTAAATGGTGTTTCTCAAGTTCCCAGTTGGTTTATTTTTTTTTCACTGAACCAAAAGCCTTTCGTTGCAAAGTACTTAAAGATGCCCTACAGAACCTGCCACTCCCAGAAGTAATCAACAGTTATTAGATAATACGGGCAAGATGAAGGGCAAGCACACCAGCTCAGATTTTAACCATTTTCATCTGTATCAATTATATATGAACAGAAAATAGCTGATGTGGCAGCTCTCTCAGCAGGAGAAGCAAGTGCTTTTATTGACACCTAGGGAAGAAGAGGAGAGAAGGTGAGAAACTGGGGCCATGGGCACTGTCCCACATCACATGGCACTGGGAGCAAAAGAGATGCAGTAAACACTCAGAGCATAGAAAAAGATCCCCTGGAGATCTCCCATGGGAGTTGAAAAGGACTTAGAAATTGAAGGGGTTGAAAATGAGTGTGAGGATAAGGAAGTAGAGGCAGAACATAGCCTTTCTTCCTGGCAGTAGTTGGTGACAAAATGCTGGGTACATTTCTTTACATCACTCAGCCCAACAAAGCTAATCACTCAGTCAAATCACATGCATTCTTAAAAACACCCCAGTCTACAGAAAAGGTTAAGGGGCCCCATCAGATAATCCCATCAGATGAGTTTTTCAGATAGACCACATGAGGTCATGGATGCAATTAGTAGCAGAACAAAGGCAAGAAATCTTCAGGAGTAAAGGAACATGCTCCACACGTTAGTACACTTAACACTCTAGCTCCTTAATTCCATCTACCTGCATATAAACACCTCATTGTTCCTTCAGGAGGTATTTTCAATATAGTCTACAGATTATATTCATGAAAATGCACGTAATTCCTTAGAAAAACAGAATAAATATTTATGAAACAGAAAATATGTCTTTTAGTCCAGATTTTTTGCTACTACCCTAATACTTTGGGAAACAAGTATATTCAGAAGCTATAGGGAACATATGCTTATTTTTTTGTTTCTTTTGTATCAGCAAGACATCTTGCTATTTATTATTCAAGTAATAGGAAAGAACAAGCCACAAATGTCACAGCAACAAGTTTTTCTGCTTACTGCTCTAATCTATTTGATAATTTACAAGATTCTTTAAACAGAACCAAACAGAACATATATTATAAGGCATGCAACATCTAATGAACAGGCAGATAAACCTGTTCTCTACAAAACAGTAACACAGAGGATTCCAAGAGGATTATTTATCACTCTACAGACATCAAACTAATTCCAGCTCCCTCCACCTCTCCCCTGTTTTTAGCATGTGCTACATACAAATAGATACAAGGCTGTGCAAGGACAACAGCTTCTCCAAAGCTGTTATCCACAGGAGAAAATCTTTGAAGAATTACGTGTTCTTTTTCTGCTCCTAAATATATCCTTCTCTCTGCTGTGTCGCAGGAGCATGGCATACCAACTGACATGGGGTACGCAGTGGCTCCACACCACTCTGGAGTCTACCCAGTCCACATCCAGCTGTATGAGGCCTGGAAGAAGGTCTGGCGTATCCGAGTGACCAGCACAGAAGAATACCCACACTTGAAGCCTGCACGGTACAGACGGGGCTTCATCCACAATGGCATCATGGTACACTGCATTTCCATGCTTCATAGCAATATTACTTTAAGTGATTCAAAAGTCTGCTATTTTTACCAAATGTTTCAAGTTTTACAGCAATCATTAAAATTCTCTGTGATCGAGGATTTGTAAAGATGCCAAAAGAGTGCATTTGTTATGCAATTTTAAAAAGTCACACAAACTCAGGCAACTGTTAATGTAATCTTCAGAAACTAAGTGCATTTGTAACCCAATCTACTACCAACCATCAATCAAAATATAAATGCATATTTTGAAATTCATTAAACTGCATAAGATCTATGTTTCAAGGTCTGCTTCATGTCAGTGTATGAAAGGATTAGAAACTCAACACTAGAGAAAACGAACATGTAGAAGTAATCTTCTCTGGCACTTCTCTAAGGCCAAAGTTTCT
This sequence comes from Centrocercus urophasianus, assembly GCF_019232065.1. NCBI lineage: Eukaryota > Metazoa > Chordata > Aves > Galliformes > Phasianidae > Centrocercus > Centrocercus urophasianus. The sequence continues at coordinate 34,012,619 of NW_024884475.1, read as the reverse complement.
TTCTGAGCTGTGCTCCTGAATCTTCTGTACTGGACACATGCTTGATTCTTCTACACCCCACATTTGGGTGAGAAGGGAGAGGGCTCTTCACATGCATATTTCACCTGTTTGAAAGGCAGGAAATTGTGTAAAATTATTTGACTCATCCTCCCAGCAAGCAGCTTGGAGGAAAAAAAGTTTGAATGGACAAGACTGTGAGACTGAAACTGGCAACTGCAAAACTTATATCTGTATAACCTAAGTTAGAAATACATTTTTCAAAGCTGGGTCCTTAACCTTAGAAAAGCCCTAACAGATGCAAATATGCCTACACATGTAAAATCTTATTTAGGAGATCAACATTCTGACAAAGGAAACATGGCATCATAGAATCATTAAGGTTGGAAAAGACCTCTAAGATTATCCAGCCCAATCGTCTGCCTACCACCAATACTGCCCACTAAACCATGTCCTTAAGTACCACTTCTCCACATTTCTTTAACACCTTCAGCAATGGTGACTCCACTGCTTCTCTATGCAGCCTGTTCCCAACCACCCTTATGGAGTAGTTTTTCCTAACATCCAAACTGAAACTCCCCGGCACAGCTTGATGCCATTCCTTCAATATGTCTCAATCAAAACCAACAAGTTACTGCACAAAGTCCAATTATGATTGGCATAGACTTGAATTCAGCAACGCGTTTACACATTAAAATGCTTCACTGATCTCAAGGTTTATTTGTCTTTTAACTGAGTAGAAAAATGAAAGCACTGACTGCAGGGAAACAAAAGGCCTTCCCCAGGTGAATCATGTCTCTGCATATGTTAGGCAGTATCTATAAACTCTGACATTTGTTGTCTTTACTCGGTGCACCAGAGCCTTTTGATTTTAACTAGGTAGCAATGTAACTAAAACATCTGACTTTCCAAGATCAGTTTACTTCCCACATCTGGTAGCTTGCAAGTTTCTGACATGCAGCCTCCTGATTAATGATGGAATGGAGGCCTGACCTCAGATCACTCTCACGTGCATGCTCCACCAGTCCTGGAAAGGTTTGACAGAGAGGAGAAGGGTTCACTGTGATTTTCGGACACTGTGTAATATACGATACGTTATGTTAAACTGAGGAAAATCTGAAACTCATTTGAGGTCCACAGCCTTGAATAACAACTCATTTCAGTGTCCCTATAACATTAATTACCTGCAGTAGTGAAGACGGCCAGGAAGCATTATTTATCCTTTAATAAACTAACCTTGCCAAAGGAAGAAATATTTAGCTTTTTGGGTTTTTTTTCTCTTCCAAACACCAGGAAACAAGCCCTTAATTATTACTGGATAAGCTGGCTAACGCAGTCTGCATGTGTGATGCAGCTTTGCATCTGGAAATCATATCTGCAGGAATTTGCTTACAGTGAGAGTGCAGAAGGTACACTATAGCCTATAAACACACTGGGTTACAGAGTCTGAAAGGTCTGCAGCTTTGTTCAGGCTGCTGGAAGTATTACAGTGAATATGTTAGAGTGAGTTTGCAGAAATAAGTTAATATTACAATGGTGCTGTCATTTTGTTCTCAGGTGCTCCCTCGACAGACCTGTGGCCTTTTCACTCATACTATTTTTTACAAGGAATATCCAGGGGGTCCTCAGGAGCTGGACAAAAGTATCCGAGGAGGTGAACTTTTCCTCACCATTCTCCTGAATCCTGTAGGTACCCTTCCTTTGCTACTTTTGCTACTTTTGGACACACTGAGTAATGGCAAGGGGGGCGGTAATGGGAAGAAGGGAAAGGTATTACTTTCCTTTGATCTACATTGGGTAATTTAAAAGAAGATTACTTGATCAGAGGGAATATACATTTTAAGATGAACGAAGCAAAAAGCAACAGAAATTAGCAAAAAAAAAAAAAAAAAAAAAAAAATTCTGATTGTATGAAGCAAATGCATTCCTGTCATTTTCAAGCTTTTTCTCACCCTGAAGCTGAGTCCTTGTAAGAGAAAAGGACATTGCCATATCTAACCAATATTGAAAGAAAACAGCAAGGGTAGAGAGAGCTGAGTGACCTTATTCTGCTTTCCTTTCTGTTTCCCCAATCGTGGTTCTGTACACTCCTAAGAGAACTTGTTGGAAACTCCTGGGCTCAGGGCTGATATCATTCCCTTACCACCACTTCTTAAAAATAGGTCCTGCGTAGCTAAAAAAATACCCTCAGGCACTATATAGCCTTCTAATGCCTACACATCACCTAGCAGTTATAGAAAAAAGATGAAATTGGCTGAACATTACTAATGAGGCAAGCGCATACAGGTAAGAAAGTAATAATTTCACAAAATCCTTGCAGAATAGCACCAGGAACAGTATTATCCAAGAATATGTTGTGTTCAGTTCTGCACCTTTTCTTTGTTAAAGTTTACACAAACCATAACCCAATGCATATGTATGTAAATGTATATGTGCACAAACAATCTACACACATATGGTTTGATCACGAGCATCATATTCTTTAGGATGATTTGCATAGCTATTGACCAATTTTGTCTCTCAATAAAACAGTCTGAACTGTTTCATGCTAAAATGCATGTGCTCCCACAGTTGAGACAACACAATGTATGTAGGTACACAGATAGGATCGTGCTTACCAAGGAGGAAAGCTATATGACTGCAAGTGCTGCTTTTTGAAGTAAACAACAGCCTGGTGCCATTTGAGACAGTAGCTTAGAGGTTAGAGGAAGAAGGACAAAAAACATACAAATTATTTTTTGCTGTTGTCCTCCTTTCCACCTGTTCCACTCAAACAAGGTATTCTACTCACAAGACAAATGACTTGTGTCTTGGTAGGTGGCCTAATTTTCAGTGGTTCTCAATTGTGGTACGCATTGACTTTTTTGTAAAGGTACAGAAACTTCAGATGAAGCTAGTTCTCAAATCCAGGTCGCTTTTATGTAGAGACCTAAGTATAGAATTTGGTATTCTATAATTAGATGATTGTGTGCGAAAATTTTGGCTGGGGAACTAAGTTGGTGCCTGAGTCAAAGCAATTCAGTGATCATAAAGAAAATGAACATGTCTATTAGGAGCTTTTCTATATCATACGTGACAGCTACTTTAGAATACTAATTTGAAAATAAAAAGGCTGTTTTTTATCCTGCTTACCTCTCTGACATGCTTTTCTCCCCATAGCTTATTTAGTTTAACCTGGCTTGGGATGCTGCTGAAATTTATTGTGAGTTTTCACATACTTGGATACTGTGCTATCTTTGACTTAACTGAAGTGTTCCCCAGATTTAAACAGGTGAGCACTCAGCAGCAGTGCATGCCCTCCTCCCAAGAAGAGGGATGCTCAGAACATCCTCATTTCTTCCATCAATTGCCTATTCTACATCCAAGTTTTTGAGTATGCTCAGGCCACCCTGATTTCTTCAACATTTTCATCTTTTCCTTAAATTACAAAATACTTCTTGCACCCTCAAATTTTTCAATAGACTTCAAGAAGTATCACTTCTTGAACATTACATCTTGAACAGGATGAAACCCAGATAGGCTTATCCCAACACTTATCATAGTCTCCTCACTGTGTTCTTCTGGAATTTCTGAGCTGCTTCTGAGCAGGACCAACCTCACACGTGCTAAAGCATCTCCTTCCTTTTAGCAGGAGGCTTCCCCCAACTGGTCTTTTTCCAGGAACAACCAAATCTCTCCCTAAAGGAGTTCGGAGCCAAGCAGGCATACTAAATGTCCCACTTGTTACACTGCACACAACAGAAAACTCAAGAAAAACAGCTCTACCCTTTGCTTATTAATGGTAGGAGGTTTCAGAGGTGATGCAGCAGCAAAGATGAGACTTTTCCTAGGGAGGTGGTATGTAATGGTGTGTGAAGCATTCCAGATTTAACTGTGCAACAGTGATGTTCACAAACAGAGTTAAACAGACTTCTTCCAAAAAATAAAAAAGGGGGAGGAGTAAGGTGTTATTTGATATTTTTTTTTCTCAGTACTTGAGCTTGTTTTGACCAAACTATGTTCCAATAACTTGAGATCGCAATATATATTATTGGGTGGCATTTCAAAAGAACAGCTTTATATCTGTACTGTTAATGTTTGATTTTTCCCCCCTCTACTTTTATGATTTTCTATCTCTACCTCATCAAAACCGATATTTTATTGAGCTGAGCCACACAAGTGAAATACTGACATGCACTTCCCTAACTCTAAGTAAAGTATGAATCTACTCCAATATAGTGCTTATTCAGACAGGAAGAAATATAATTTAATCATGTGTGAGCTGAAGATACACCACAAAACTCCACCATCATTCAAGTCAGGTTGGTACACTACCCTATGAAATATGTAGTGATGAGAATAAAAAAAAAATCCAGCCTTATCTCAGAAGGCTACTGATGTGAGTAGGAAGAAAGAATAAAATGAAATCAGCAAAATGCATCCATTTTTTTAAATACCATATTTGGATAGTGCACAAATAAACAAATGGGGAGGTCTGATTTTATTCCAAGTAAGAAAGAGTTTTGGTGGTTAATTATAAATACAATAGAAATTAGTATCCTAAAATCCATCGTATCTTCTGAACAGGATCAAAAGAATGTCTATTCCAAACTCCACTGAAAAAAAAAACATGCTGCAAATGTGATTTATTCTCCAAACTTCCATAAGAATAGCAATGAGAGATTTCCCAGCATACAGCCTAGAAGACTTTCACACACCTATGTTCATTAACAAGTATGCTTTTTTAAAACATTTCGATATTAACCTATGCATCTGGGGGCTTTACCAAGTGCAGTGTGGTATAAACCAGTGTGTGCTGTCTGAATGGATTATGGAAATGAACAACTGTCTGGAATGCAAAGACTACTCTTTAAGAAATCATATTTTTTTCCATCTTATTTAATGAAATGCCTAATGTAGTTCACGGATAGAAATAATTTCCATAAAATAAAATCCTAACCATAACACAGCATCCCCTGCCATGTAAGCTGCTTTACCTATCACTATAGTTACCCCACTAAGTTTTGTAGCAAAAGTAACTGTCTGTACCATTGTTTATTTTTGAACTGTTGACATTGCTTTCATTTTTCTTTTAATCTGAAAGCAACAGCTCAGACTTTTACCGGTGAGGAGAATACATATACAGAAACTAATAATTGCATCAGTTTTGGCTAGCATAGTTTCCAATTTCACATTTGGGACCTGGTGACTGGTATCCCACAAGGTACGTAAGTGCCTATTTGCTCCTGGCTTCACTATCAGAGAGAACTATGCAGTTTCTTCCAAAGCAAATCAGGTCCGGTTTGGAGCATGGTTTGTCCCAGGACTGTCCCTGGAAGCCAATCTGGACAAGAGTGTTTTGGCTCTTGCAGACCTCCAACACCACCCACAGGAAACTTTGAATTCTCACATCTTCCTCATGTCTTTATGTCCTTGAATATGCAACTCGTTACCTGGGCTATCCATAAAACCAGGGCCTTAAAGCAATGATACAGCTTTAAGTCACTCCTTCAAGTACCCTGAGCTTAAAAAGCAGACATGCAAGCAACTATTGCAATTGAGCCACGCGTGCAGAAGTGTCATCTGGCAGGAGCTATGCAGGCATGAACTTCCCCGTCAAGTGGGCACAGAATAGTGGCACTCTCCCCATTTCATACCCACACCTATACACAGCACTACTGGCGCCAGTTTATGATGGGGCCTGGAAGCAACCAGGGCTGCTGGGGCTCTATTGATGTGAAACCTCTTTTTGTCTTCCTTGTTGGAAAGGACTATAGTTGAAATTGTTGCTTAGAAATAGACTAATAGCACCAGCAAAACAAGCAAAGAGGCGCTGTGCAGCACAGCCCCTTTCCCTTCACAGCGTTAATTCATCACCCCACTAACTCAAGTTGCCCCTGGGCACCAAGCAGTGCCACATTTATTCATCTGATGGAGAGGGCAAGAGTACAGCTGAATTCACTTCATGTCCACTGTTACCCTGAGACAAGGCTTCCAGTAGTGAAAATCCATACTTTATTCTCCAGTAAACAGAATTATTACAGGTTTGCTTCACACAACTTAAGATTGCCTTTTTCAGTCTGTTCTGAATTTCAGGAATAATTGCAATCCCTTGATTAAAATCAGCAGATAACCACCTTTTGCCATAGAATACAGCTATTTCTTTGTCTAAAATCAAACTAGAAGTCAGCTATTTCTGTTCTCCCAGCTTCCAAGCTTACCAATTCAAGGTGAAAGAAACAAACCCGAACATGTGTGAACAAGAGGTGGCATAAGCCATTCTGAGCAGACACATGCATGATGAGGGAACAAGGGATGTTTAGCATGAATAGCAGCCCAGGCTCAATGGAAGCAATCAGCGTTGGCCTCCAGCAGGAGTGCCCAGTTTTCAAGCCCCGAATCACTGTCCATACATCCTCTCTGCAGTGATACCCATATGACCATCATACCATCCACTAGTAGTCTAAGGAAGCAGCTTTCCACTTCATTTCCCCCCCCTCCCGCCCTGAACAAGTGCAAGTACAAACACTACTTAAATAATCAAGTGCTGATTAAACACTTTTTCAATTAGTTTGATTACTGAAGCACATTTCAAATTTAATTAAATGTGAGGTAGCAAATTTACAAAATAGGAATAATGTAACAGATAGGAAACTTTTATAGAAGAGAGAGGGTGGAAGATAATTAAGTTCTTGTTTGAGGTAAAGAAAATACATTTACATTTTGGAAAGGGAAGGAAATGGGTATCTGCTCTCCTTTCCTGATATTCAAGCACCTCCAATGAAGGCTACTGGAAAATTCTCTGTTTTTCTCTCCTGAATCTTGAGAAGCATGTGGGAATACAGAAACCCTGATCATTACCCAAAATGAAGCAATTTCAGCAAATGTATTACAAATACATATTAAGCTCATCTACCAAAAATGTTTGCACTTTTGTAAAGCAATGCCTCAAAAAGTAGTTAAATTAGAAAATGCCCAAGTGACACTGCATTAGGGTAGTTTCTTGAGAAACTGTCAACAGGATCTTCTGATGGATTTTTTTAAATGGTTTCTGCTGAATACTCTGTGGCTCAGATATATATTTTCACTCTCTAATTTATGAATCCTAGGGATGAGTCACGTCTGGCAGAGATGATTTAGTGGTATGCACAGGAGGGATAAATTCCACCAACAGACAGAAATCAAACCAACTTTCCTTTGAGTTTTAATGAGGGCTATAAGAATACCAGCCAGACCTTTCCAGGACCCAGCTAATGCAGAAGGCTGCTTGAGTCTAGAGTTTGGGGTACTTATTCTTTGCATAAACACTTCAAAGCAAAGCTCATTAAAGGTAGCAGGAAAAGTCTCAGTGAACAGACTGGGTTTGAAATAAATCTACATAGGGCAATTCTTTCAAAAGGTTTTCCATCTAGCTCCCCTCTGAACAGTTTCATTCATTTGAAGGCTTAAAACAATAACAAGGAGCTTCAGATGTATTTAAAAATTAGAAACACACATACAATTTAGGATTGAAAATGGGACTTTACTGCGGCTATGAAGAGTTTTCTGTTACTGTTTCACAGCAAAAAAAAAAAAAAAAAAGCAATGAAAAATTCAAATAGGATATTTTATCTCCTTTTCTGGACTAAAGCTAGCAGTTCAATCAGTGCTGTGTTATTATCATTAATGCTGTTTGTTTGACAATGCTACTGTGATTTGACAGTGACATCAAAAATCAGTTAATCACAAAATTCTAATTAGGACACAGGCAGCGTCAGCATTTTCATGCCAGCACTGAGAAAACAGTAAAACCACCATAATCAAATAGAAATAAGGAAGGGAAGAAAAAAAAGAAGAAACATCAATTGGTCAAAAATACAAAAATGTTTTGTAAAAACTTCCTTTGTACCTAATCTCATTTTGATAGCAAAATTAAAACTTTCCTCCTAGGAATTACAGTTCTTATCTCTGCACCATGATAGCATACATGCTTGTATTATTTGCATCTAGAACACAAAACAGACATACATTGCTACTCAAGACACTTTCAAGTCAGTAACTAAAGAATTACCCACCAGAGTGCATTCCTGCATTGCCTGGCAGCTTCCTTCCCAGCAATGAAAGCTTATTTCTGGTCATTTCTGATCTCATGCAAACTTTCCATATGAGAACACCCAAGTCCTTTGGAGGGCGTGCATCCCACAGAGAACGCACAGCAGCATTAGCCGGCAACATGCAAACACAGCATCCCAAGTCAAAGAGCACCAGAACCATTAGGAAATGTTTGTTTCAGCCTACTTGTTCTGATTTTTCTTTAGAGCACTAGGTGAGAGAAACACCACAGCCTTAACATCTGAATCTAACACTACCCATGTACTTAACATGATAGAAAATTATCTGGTCTCAGCCTCATAGAAACCTGATCCTTTGCAAAAAAAACCAAAAACATTTCTGTCTGTGTAGAGCATTCCACAGCTTCAACACAAAAACAAAGTCAGCTTAAAGTTTTGATTGCATGGTGGGTAAGTTTGGTTTTTTTTTAATTTGTTGTTGCTAGGATTATTTTTTGAGTTCTTCCTTTTTTAAGCAAACACAAATTTCCTTTTCTCCTTTCCTAAGCCTTGCCAGTTCCTTAGAAATATTTTGCAGTTCTTTGATGTACTTTCAAAGTATTATTTTCTCAGTGTTGACTTTATTGTTTCCTGTAATTATAAAAAATGCAAGGGAGATTTTATTTCAAAGAGTTCAACATTCCAGTCATTTTCAGACAGTTTTTTTTGTTTTGTTTTGTTTTGTTGTGCTTTTTTTTAATATGTTATTCTAATTCTCATTATTTATCCAGCTTAATTTCTCCTTAGGAAAAGAAACTTTCTTTATAGGATACCTTTTTAGATCCCCCTCTGTCGTTGTTTGTCCCCGGCTGTGCTCCACATGGCTTTTTTGTTTTTTTAATTGCTTCCCTTCAGATGTCAACCAACTATTCATGCACTTCTGTACTCAAAGTGCTTGGTGCAAAGAGAAGACAAGTATACTGGTGTTAAATTTATCCTGCACTGAGGTAGTTCCTCCTCAAAGAGCTTTAAAGTTGGAGTAACATTTTTAAGGCATGCTCACAGCTGCTTCTATCATAAGCTAACATGAACAAGCACAGAGCATGAATGCAGTGAGGAAGCTGGAAGAACAGAGCAAACCTACTTTGCTTCAAAATGCAGTCCATGCAGATTTATAATTTAAAAAATAATCTTCATAGTATACTGTTCCCAAAATGAAATACTTTCAGCACCAGAAAAGCAGGTTTCTCACCAGAGAGCTTACGGAACTCCACTGGAATTTAAATTTCTGGAGGTTTTTCCGGATCTGCGTGTCAGCCTCAGAACTAAGTAGTTCAGTCCATGTTCTCTGACCATTACCCTTCTTCAGTCTCCTGAGAAATGCTGAGGCATATTTAAAGCCCACTCTTACAAATTGTTCTGTATATCACACCTACAGCAACCTGTATATCACACCGGCAGTATCGGCAAGGTCTTCAGTATCTTTTTTCTAGTTCATCTCCTTTACTCCCCTGCTTCACAGACGATAAAGTACAGTCATAAATGTTGAACAGCCAAGATAAGCTAATAAATACAGCCCTAAATATTATCACCATTACAAACAAGAGCAAGAGTCATTTCTTCTAAAAATTCTCTTTAAACAGACAGCTTTTTATTAAGTCAGCAAGTAATGGCACAAGAGGCACCTCAGTCCAACACTAAAGCAAGAATAAGTATACAGGGCTTTGAAAAGCCTCAGCAAGACCAACTAGCTCAAATAGAAAGTCAGTTAATTGGATTTATATGCCAGTCTGGTGCATATTGCTCTCATTACTTGTTGACCTTAAAAAGATGATGGATAAACCTTAACACCATCATCTCTTTTACCGCAGCATCCTTCCTAATTTCTGTTCACTTATAAACCTGCCTCAGGTCCAAAGCCACCAACCCCACCTCAGAGATACTATCAAGTTAAGTTGAACAGAAGAAATAGCTATAGACCATGCTGCAAGCAAGGACAATGATTTTCACAACATATGTACACAAGGCTACCTTCAAAAAGCAGAAAAGATTTCAGAAAATGAAACAAAATGGGAACCTACAATCTTAAAGCCTTCCCATCTTTGTCCAGTCAATGTTGACTGCAATGACTGAAGATTTTATGCAGCCTAAACTAGAATATCCCTTAGAGAGATCGTTAAATTGAAGGACTGTATCAAGAAGATTATTCCATATATCTGGTGCCTTGATTCAGAAGATGCTCCTCTCTTCCTATTCTTTCTCAATATTTCTCCCTGGTATGGAGATGAAGTACACTGGGCTAACTTTTTTCTTATTATTGCAAGGTATTCAGTCCTCTGATGCTTCCTTTTTCATAGTTCCACTATAAATATAATTATAGATTTATATCTGCATCACCACAAAGTGCCCAGAGTCACAAGCATACTTTGCAAAAGTATGTTTTGTGCTCAAAATTAAAACAAAATACTGGCAACTGACAGACCAACCGAATTTTTAATGTTGAGAAAAGTAGAAAAAAAGGGAAAGTTAAACACCTAATAAATTGAACATTTATTTTAAGCTCTTCTTATCAATCAAACAACTCCAAGAAAGTTTAACCTGAGATGAAAAGTAATGTATGAATTCAGGAAAATTAGCTTTTTTTTGTAGGTTGTTGACAGTGAAATCAGACCTGTGACTGAAAGGAAACTTTGAACTCAACTCATGAGAAGCTGCAGACTGACCCTAAATAAGCCACATCATTATTCTAACTGCAAACGAAACATGACTGCACACCACAGAAAGGCAAATTCTTCATAAGTGTCATGGGATGCTTTTAATTTTGATGGCCACTTAAATGCATTTACAGAGAGTGTTTGGAAGTGTAAAGAGGCTACTGCTCATTTCCAGTTTGTTAAATCTAGATTCTACATTTCCCATGTGCTATACTCAGAATGCTTTGTTCTTGTTTCCTGCCTTAACTCCTCACAAGAGTAGATGAGAATCACACTATTGCTTCAGAATATTAGAAGCAAATGCAAAGAGGGGTTAATTCCTACCTTCCACAAGAGATCTGGGAGTATTATTATGGAACGTCTTGAGCATTAATAATATTTTTATTTGCTTTGTTTCATTGAGCATAACTGCAGGAAGAATAAAAAATAACCTTGGGCTTCGTAGAAAATACTGTGTGATCCATAAGTAATTTATAACTGTTCTAATAAGGGCCATGTGAATAAATAATCTCAGCATATTTCAGGAACAGGAGAAACAAAATCCTCCCCACTACAAAAAGGTCAATACTCGTTGAGCCATCATTAGCAGCCTACTGCATATGGGAGAGGGACATGCCTGTGCCTATTATTTTAATTACATTATGTTCTGTCTACCAACATAAAAGGGAGCTTTATTATTAACCAGCTATGTCAGAATTTGTTTTAATGGTTACAAACACATCAAACCAAGTTAATATAGACAAATATAGTCAGTTCTTATTCTTTGTACTGCAGCCCTCTGACCAGCATGGACAACGTAAAGACATGTTTTACTGTGTGTAAGTGGACACTGCAGTGAAGCACAGGAGTGAGCAGATGCTTGTTCCAATTCAGAGGACCACGAGACTCCACCCCAATAGCACACCAGCCAAAGCCACCTATTATGGGCAGTGTCACTGCATGAAGCAGTAACATTTCCCCGAAGATATGAGCCGTATCTCTTCTTTATTCAGAAAGACACTTGAATCCCATGCACATTCAGAATTGCAAACACCTGTCCTCCTGCCACAGTCCATAGCGAGGCTCAGTTTAACCAGCGTGCATTAATACTGAAGAACAACATGCTACAAAAGTGCCTCTATCTACCACAGTCACCCCTTCCCCAACAGACATTTCTTTTGTAGCTAGAAGCCCTGTAAGCACTGATAATATGATAGAAATACTATAATACAAACATCGAAGTTGAAACCACTTTTACCATTCAACTTCAGGTGTATGATTACATTCATTTCAACCTTGCTCAGACTTTTGAATCCTTTTTCTCCCATCCTACACTGTCATACCAGCTGGAAAGAGCTGGGGTAGGAAAATATTATCCTATGGAAACTCAGGCCTTCAGCAGCATATTTAGAAACTAATTAGCTGGAAATTGAGAGCATAAAGAAAATGTTTCTAGGATAACACATGATCTTTCTTTCTCTTTTTCTTTTATGACATTTTCCTTCTTTATGACAGTTGATACTCCACACCACATGTTTGGGTACTTTATCAGAATTACTTCTCAGCAAGCTAGGTGATGGCAGAAATAGTAATAAATGGCTGCGTGTCAACAAGAGGGTTATTGGGAAAAAAAAAAAAAAAAAAAAGAATCTGTTGCCTTCAAGCACACACCATACAATAATCTGTTAGTATCAGGAGCAAACCTTTAAGGTAAGAATGAGCTGACTCAGAATTCTCTGATTATTGAAAATGAATCCTTAATAGAAGTAAATGGACAAGAACAAAATTTGCTTGCTCTATTCGTCATTTAAAATTAATTGAAAAGTGGCTGATTTGAGAATATTATATCCTCTAGTGAACTGAAAATGTTGTATTTTTTTTTCCCTCTGAAATCAAGAGTAGAGAATCAAATTAACTCTGAGGTTTGTTTGCTTGTAGTAGGCCACCAAAATAGATTAATTAATCATCATTTATGAATACTCTATAACACACAGCAGTCAGCTCTTCATGAAACTGCAAGAATAGCAATATGACAGTAGAACAGTTATAAAAACAAATGATAAATTTCTTGCATCTCCATTCTATATCAACTGACATGACATTTATCCCTCTGTAGTTTGAAAGAAAATATTCCAGTAAAAATACTGACTCAGTTTTTATAAGAGGACTCAGTTTAAACAGGATGATTTACAGTCGTTCCCATGCTAGACAGGGTCCTGGACAGATATTTTCATAGGGAAATTCACTCTTGCTCAGAGATTTTTACCTTCCTCTCCTTGGAGAGTATGATGTGTCACACTAATGATTACAGATTAATTCCATCATTCAAAATACAATTAGGAAAATATCTATTTAAACATTTACAAAGAGAAATTTCAGAGAAACAGTCATTTATGGGCAGCTATCCAAACCAGTGATCACTGTGACCATTATTTACTATCAGCAGATAGATGAGCAATATTCCTCCTGAAGTTCAGCTGTCTCGGAGGATTATGTTTTAACGCACTGATCAGAAAGATAAACAGGGAAAGAGGGCTGTAGATACAGTCAAAAAAAAAAAAAAAAAGCTCTGTTACTCGATCAGGCTCTGAATTTACTGAACCCAGCCATAGCTGATAGGGTTGTTCGCATCTTTGCCCACTGTATTGAATTGTGATCTGGGAAATACTGACCTTTCTCCTCAGGTATTAAAGACACCATATGCTGAACTTATGGGTTATACACAGTGCACTTCCAGTGCTCATGTGAGTGCTTCTCTTCTTAAAGAGGCCTGCCTGTGAACCTTAAAAATATCCACAGTTACTCAGGTAACAGTTTCATTCTGCCTAGAAATACTCTTCCCTAGAAACTGAGATGTTTGGGAACACCTCCAGGGCATAGGATGACAAGATTTAACCCCAGGCCATTGCAGAGAATATTTGATGGAGCATCCCCAGATGACGTACAGCAAGTGGAAAGATCAGAGTCAAATGCATAGATTGGCCTGTGCAAAACACTAGGCTCAAACACAGTGCTCATAAATATTTATTACCTCTGTTATTAGTTATTTGGCAGCCTGGCCACTGCTGGCTCCTTTCATTGAATGCCATCCAGTTATTTACACAGATTCCTGAGTGGCACTCTGCTCTTCTTATCCAAGAATCATAACCATGCAAGTATTACATGGGTAGAGCAAACAGTCTCTTAATTACATATCATATCCTTTGGGGTCTACGTAACTGAGGTTTTACATTGCTTAAAATGTAAGCATTGCATTTAAATTTCTTCAAGGTAATGGAAGAGCAGTTTATTTCCATTAAAATAAAAAGCCAAACAGGAATAAATGTTCTGACTCTTTTCAACTCACAAGTTAAGAAGCCCCATAAGATATTCTCCAAATTTCAGAAATAATTAGTTTCATTGCAAAGATATTAAATCCACGCTAAAAAGTGATCCCTCCTGGATTGTCTGCAATATCTACATGCTACTAAAATATGTCATTATTTAATTAGCTATCAGGCGTTTAAGAACAACCATACACAAACAAAGGGCAAAGCTGATCCCTTTGTAGAAATAAGCCTAAGCAGTGGGAAAACTTAGTAAGGGTAGAGTAAAAAAGCTTAACGGCTGGCACCCAGGCTGGCTGACACTCATGGCTCCAGATTAAGCACTGAGGTTCATCTGAATGTATGGATCTTCCCATACATGGGCATGCAAAGCTGATCTAAATGTATTCATTAATATCAAATCCACCAATTAATTAAACCAGGGAGTCTTTAACACCACCAACAACACTTGCCTGGATATGTGTTGTCCTCTGCAGCCCTGCTCCACGTTGCAGAGCAGAATGCAGGTCATAAGGCTCTGTGCACAGTCCCTTTCACCAGCTAACACCGGTTGAGAAACAAACACATAGACTTCAGACAAAGAAATAGACAGTAGCCCAGGGTTAGATGATGCCACTTCACCATCTCCACAGAGTTGGGCAGAGCTGTCCCCCACACCTGCCCAAACAGAGGACTAATCAAGGCCCAACAAGCTGGCTAACATAAGGCTTTCCTCTATCTGCAGCCCTTTTCAGCCCATTCTGCTTCGTGAAGAACAAGGCTGACCCAATACTCCTTCTCTTTTTCCTTTATAATACAAAATAAGGGAATTATTTACAATTATTTAAAATTTTCAGACATGCTGTGGTGAATGCAGAGCTTGTAAGAGCACTATGTAATGCTGCCTACAGCCCTCCACTCCAAGGCACTGAAAAGGACTCAGGCTAATGCTGACCCAGGATGGCCATTCACCTGCTGGCTCAGATCAATCCTTCTGCCATGACAATGCATCAGGAGAGAGCTGGAGCATTACTAACAGTAAGGAAGGGCTATCCTTACCTCAGTGCAGTAATAGGAAGAACTTCACATTTTGCTGTAAATAAAGCCGGTCAGCATGGGATATAGTTAGGCATCCTTGATGCCAAGGAATATTCAAATTAATTGGCACAAAATAATTGAAGCTATACTGATTTTCATCTGCAGAGGATTATAACTAAGGAGATGACAGCCTCAACTAGCATTATGTTGTTGCTTGATAGGAGTTAAAGAACACACAAAGTACACAGGCAAGGAAATGAGAAATTGATATCTATCTCCTTATACAAACTCTTTGATCGTCTCTGAAATCTGAAGACTAAAACTGTCAGAGATTTTGGAGCTGTTTCTACAATGACACTTTCATTATTCCTTCGGAAAGTCTTGGTGTACAAATCTGACTTGAGACAATAGCCCACATCCTTTTTCATCTGGTTCATTTTTTAAATTCACAGTCGGGTTTATTCTTGAGCCTAAACTGAATAGATTTTTCTTTCAGAGAGGAAGTTTATAGCTGAAGGAAACATTTTCAATAAGAAAACATAGATGGCAACAAAGAAAATCCCCATATCGTGAAGTTCACCTAAAAATGTAAATATTTTCTTACAACAGAAGGATTTATTGCTCTAGACTTCTGCTAAGGCTTCACAGAGCCCACAGATGTAACTTGTAGCATCACATGTGCACAGATTTCATTGGACTTCAGCCACAATTAGATGTACTGCTGATCACTTATACAAGTGTGACAAATGAACAAAAAAAGAAATCCATTTACTTTTTCCACTCTAACACAGCTCTGCACTGATTGCATAAAGTCGAAAGCATTAGGGCTATTTCCCTCCCCCCATTTTTGGTGGGGCTTTTTTTTAAGGGCATACTGTCAGAACCTGAAAAAGTAGTGAAAAATAATGATAGGAGTTACAAAATAATGGAGTGGAACCACCTAACTAGATTCCTTCATCTATATATAACACAGGAGATGGCTGTTGTATTGAAATATGATCATGATTAATCTTTAAGTAAGAAACGACACTCAATAGATATTAGAAGATTAAAATAAGAAACAAGCATAGCAACTTTGCTTGCATAGGGAATAGAATAGGAAAGGACATGAATTTTCTGTGAATAATTTATGCAACCATATCAACTAAATAATGGAAAAGCAGAAAGCTTTCCTGGGTAAAAAATAATTTTACTTTTTGAATAGGGAATTTTAGAACAACATAGAAACACTACAGAATTTGTACAGTTCTACCAAAGCCACGTACTACCAGAGACCAACAACAGCCTGCTGACCTATCACTGGAAACACTAAGGGTGGAATATAACCACCCTAATATATATATATATATATATATACACGCCACAGTAATAAATAGGGGCATGGGAAATAAAGTTCCATTCAACATTTTTGTTTTCCTTTCAAGGGGAAAAATGCTACTTCCCAAACACTGTTTTTGTTGCTCCCTTTAGAGCTATCACGTTTGGAAAATATTTGATTATCCTGTGAGGAATGCTAAAAGAAAGAGATGTGAGAAGGGGAAATAGAGTAGAAATTGTTTTAAAGAAAAAAAAAAATTATTTAAATGTGATTTTCAAGCATGTGGATGACTTTGCTTAGTAGCAGAAGGGCCATGAATATGAATAGTGCTGAATTCTAGAGAAACAATTTGTCATTATTAAAATTAGTGCTTTGTCAACACGAAAGTCTCAGTTCCAGCTTCCTTTTTGTGCTATTGCACAAACAGCTGCATTAAGGGCCCAGCATTCTGGGATTCATTATCAGTGAATGGAGCTCTGGCTCATAAGGTACAAGAAAAGTCTACAATTCATAACAGGAGGCTGTCAGGATGTGAAATACATTGAACACTTGAAATTGAAAGAGGTATTTCTGTGGTCAGTCTAGCATAGAGCTACTTCGTATTAGTAAATGGACACTTGACAGTTTTGCATTTCTCAGCCATGACATACCATTTATACATTCAGAAATACAACATGCTACCATCTAGATCCAATTATGAGAGCTTGCTCTTGGAGCAACTGCATAGTATTCTCCAAGCACAATAGGAAAAGACAGAAAGCAAAATTCATTTTTCTGGGAAACATTCATGCAAGAGGAACAGAGAAGGGCAGTAGACATTACCAACTTTCTACAGGAAAGGATGCTTGCACCACTCATTTCCCAATGCACAGTGTTGAACCTAGTTTATTTCACACAAATTCACTCCATCTTGCTAAATTTCATTTAAGAGGCACGTAAGTAAGAGGGAAAGCTACTTAAGATGGTGCAAAACAAGTTTTTCATAGAGGATACCTGTGCAAGACCTATCTTGACCCCTGGGCTTCCCAGCAGAGGGGTAATGCACCAGCAAAAGCAGGAGGAAGTAAACTAAGAGGAAAAATTGCTTCTACTTATTACTGACTGTCTTTTAAGATGAGACAGAGCACATAATTTGTACAGAAGTTTTGTAAATTATTTTCACCACAAGAAGCATGGCTTTATGGATAGGCACTGTTTCAAATATTTGCATAAAGACAGACAGTGTGGCATTTTGGGACACAGTTCACTGGGCATGATGGCAATCGATTGTTTGGACTAGATCTTTTCTTTGTGGTCTTTTCCAACCTTAATGATCCTATGGATACTTAATTCCCAATGTGCTGCAATACCACGGAGGTTGGCTGGGGACACTTTAGCTGGACGCTGGAGCGCTAACAGCCTATTTTCCAGGAATTTGTTCTAGATGTGGGCATATTATTCTCAAGCAGAAAGCAAACTTTATGATAAATATTACTATGAAATAAAGATAGCAAGGACCTGAGTGGCTGTGGAACACAAAGCTTCTAGGAAACACGCAGAAAGAAGCCTTGTTTAATACCAGCTCCTGTACAAACAGCACAGCTGCAGTCTTCAGTCAGGGTGAGGGATTTAAACCAGCTGAGGGCAGGACTCATCCTCACCCCCTAAAGGTGCAGATTTAAAGGGAAACATCAAACATTCCTGAACTCAAAGCTGCATGTTTAGGGTGAACAAAATCCTGTAGTAAACAAACGCACACTAAGGACAGCACTCAGAAAGCAACTGGGCTCTGCTTTAGGAAGTCGCTTTGCTCTTTGACATTCAGGAAATTCACATTCCTGATGTCTTATATACTGAGGAATTTAAGTCCCTGAAAATAAAGCTAATGGGATTTTCATAGCTACCTGGATGTTACGAGCATGATTTGGATCGCTCAGCCAGGGTAGAAGTCCCACTAGAGTTCTGCATCTTTTGCAAACTTCTCCTTTAAGTTGCATCTACACTGCAAAACCGACAGCAGTTCACAGTTCTCTGGGTTGATCCTCCCAAAAAGGCAAATATAAATTGCTGGCTTAGAACAGACCAGCATCCTAGTGCCCTCTAGAGACAGGTAAGCAGCCGTCGCTCAAAAACCTGCAGCCAAGAAAGCAGGCCAAACACATGAACTCTGCTGCAACCATTTCCTAGCAAGATACTGCAATTTTTCTGGCATTACAGCAGTACAGAGTCACAATAAGGAGCCTGGACACAAGCCTGAACACAAGGTGACAGGACTGAGTTCTTATAGCTGAGGCTGTGTATTTTTTCAGTATACCTGATGCTGTTTGTATCTGTAGCAAAAAACACACCTCAATTCCCATATCCAGGTATGTTACTGTGGACAGACTTTCCTGTGATGCTTTACCATGGTGCTTAGCATAAGCTCCTGTTGATGTTGAGTTAAAAGGGTAAAGCTTCTAAATCTAATCATCTTTATACCCTTGCAGTATAAACTGGAAGATTTATCCAGCAATCAAATACATAACTCAGTATTACTATGAGTTTGCATATTGCTAATAATTCATTACCAACGTGTGTTACTCAGGTACATTGTAACATAGCTGTGAGTGCTTTTTGTTAAGACTCCACTAAGTTTTGCCCTTATAAAAGTAAATAAATGTCCAGATTATACATAAATAGGCACATGGGCTGTACTTACGGACGAAGGGCATTAACTTGAAGTACAGAACGCAGTTTCTGTGCACTCAAAGCATGAGTTTCTATTTAATAATTTTGAAACAAGCTTCTCGCCCTACTAGCTAATCCAGATACCACTTTACACTCCTTTCCCAAAGTGCTCCCCTAGAGGTCTACACTCACACTGATTACCCATTGCTTGTGAGATTGTGCCTTTTTAATTAGCCTGGCCAGCTCTTCAAGGGAAGAAAAGTGTGTTGTCACCTGACTGCGCTTGGAAATACAGCAGGAGCCGCCTGTTCCCTGCTGGAGAAGCCAGGAACTGCTTGAGAGCTGCTGACAGCTTCTCTGCTCTGGAGGAGCAGCTCACATGCTCAGCTGTCGCAGGTCACAACAGTTCAGGTTTGTTAATAACAGACTAACCAAATATTATGACTTACAAACAGAGAAGCTGGTAAATAACCAGATGTAGATACTGTTGGATCATGTCAGATGGAGATGTAAAACATTCTCAACAATTCTGTGTGGTAATTTTTCTGCCATTAACTATTCTAGTTGAAGTTGATACTAATTTTAAATTACCCATTCCACTGCTCCCAAACAAAAGAGGAGAACAAAGTAAAGCATCTGTGCCCCAGTGAACCAAATGAAGTAAAACCTGCATCAATTGAATTAAAAGCACTGCCAAAAGTAGAGAATCCGCCAAAGGCACAGAAAAATGATCCACCAGCTCTGCTTCTGCTTTCCCTTGGACCCCATCTGCTCCCCAGAGAAGTACTCAAAAGAATCTTCATTTATTGTTAGCAATCTTAACTGGAATTGTTTAGTTTGGAGAAGAGGAAGTCAAGGGAGACCTTATTGGCCTCAACAACTCACTGAAAGGAGTCTCTTCTTCCAGTGAACAGCAACAGGACAGGACGGAGCGGCCATAAGTTGTGCTGAGGAGGCTCAGGTTGGATATTAGGAAGAATTTCTTCTGAGAAAGGGTGGTCAGGCTCTGGAATAGGCTGCCCAAGGAGGTGGTAGAGTCACTATACCTGGAGGTGCTCAAGAAAATAGATGTTGCACTGAGCAACATGGACTAGAGCAGACATAGGCATGGGTTGACAGTTGGACAAGATGCTCTTATTGGTCTTTCCAACCTTAATGAGTCTATAAGCATTCTTTTTCCATCTCCCCACCCAGTCTAGCAGAATAAAACCATGATTTACCCACTAGAATTGCACATTAACTACACAGTCTGAAAAAATTAGGACCACTGTTATCCTCAAACATCTTTCTTACAGAACAGTTACAATCTACTTGAATTGTTAACAGAGTAGGTAACAGAAAATAAGAGGAAAAAGAATTCCAACAAATGTAAAATAGAATCATGGAATCACCAAGGTTGGAAAAGACCGTCATCTCACCAACCACCCAATTACCACCAATATTGCTCAGTAAACCACCTAGCACTACATCTACACAGTTCTTGAATGCTCCCAGGGACAATGATTCCACCACCTCCTCGGGCAGCCTATTCCAATTCCCAACCACTCTTTCAGGCAAGCCTTTTCCAAATATCCAACCTGAACTTCCCCTGGCACAACTTGATGCTGTTCCCTCTCATTCTACCAGTGTTACCTGGGAGAAGATACTGACATCCAACTCACCACAACCTCCTTACAGGGAGATGTATGATCTCCAGTGAGCCTCCTCTTCTCCAGAAGAAGCAATCCCAATCATAATTTCCATCCAGACTGTAGCCTACATCTCTCCATTCATTCCCATTTAACACAGTATAAATGGGATGCTCTTGGAAGATATGTGTGGGTCGCCTTACACAGAGGGACCAGTAAGTTGTAGCATTCCCAGCAGCTGCTCTTGCCTCACTGTTGGGTGGTAGCTCCAGCATCTCAGATGGGGCCAACTGGTCCTGCATCTATTTGAACAGCAACAGTATTGAACAACAAAAAGCAGGACTAAAGATTGCATATTTTATATATATATGCATAGAAGCTAAAGTTATTGTCATGAACCGCCCTTAAAGCAGCTCCTGGGAAAGAGGACTGCATGTTAACTCATTTCTCCCTAAATGGAGGACAGGTTTAAAAGCATTCTCATTGACTTTGAAATGCTGACCCCAGGTATATGTTACTTAGATATATACAGAGAAATCCAGCCTTTCAAAATGAACCTGATAGCAATCCTCTTCTTCAAAAGAGACAGTATCCATCTTTCTGTCCAGCAGATATGGAGGTGGATCAAAGGTTATCTGGTTTCCCATTCCAAATCTTTCATTAGCCTCCCAATTAATTCTTTGCAAATCATACCACCCGCTCTGTATCTTAATTTTTTTCCACCAGCAAAATATAAATCTCAGCATACCCTTTTCCGATGAAAGATTTTGAAATCCATAGCTTTCAGCTAACAAGCTGTAGAAATTTCTTATCTGCATACAATAAAATGGGAGATTAAAAAATAAAGGAAATGTTTCAATTAAAAAAAGGGCCCTGACTAAAGAGGAGGGAAAGTGATTTTTAGAAAAATGTATTGTGGAGCACGAGAGGTAGGCAGCAAGACCTAGTCAGAGAGTGGATGGCAGAAAGAGGAAAAAAACTTTTTTGACTTAAACTTTCAGCATTCTCTCCCTTTCAGATCTCAAATTGTTAGTGATCCCAGTTACAGGAGCAAAGAGAGAGGTGAACTGCCAAAGCTAAAGAGATATTGCATTGGTACAAACTACAGAATCATTTGAGCATTGCTCTCCACGTGTCTGTGCTCTAGCACAGCACAGAGGAAAACAACCAGCAAAGTAATTTACAACCAGTCCTGTCTCACATATCTTGGTGTCAATAGATTGTATGTCAATAGCAAGAGCTTGTACTCAGCTCTTCTCTGCACATTTGTCTGATACACATTGCTTATGCTAGTTTAACCCTAAGAGTAATGCCATGCAGCCAGGTCCTTTCCCAAAGCCCCCAGGAATCTGAAGTAATTTATTGCCTTTATACTGCACTGCTGCACAAGCAGTATCATACCTCCCTCTGAAAAGCATTACCCTATCATGATGAAGTACTAGCTGCTGGTTGTTGTCAGCCTGTGTTGTATCTTGCTTTTTGTCATGGAGAGTGCAGAAACATGGTCTTTTCTCTTTTATTCGCCAGTTTTGCTCTGAGCACTATGAGAAGAGATATTAAGCAGTTTTCACTGGTTTCCTCACTGCTGCCCACAAGGCTGATTCCTTATCCCTCCTGTGTCGATCAAAACAGCACAGCAAAGCCAGCAAAGCAGTGCAACCGTGTTGTGCAGCACAGTACCACCCCAAAGCATACAGCAGCACTGTGCTTGCTCAGCACATTTATCTGTATTAATGCATCAGCAGGAAAACACAGCTTTGTGTCCATCCATGCTCTAAATATGAACAGTTAATAACCATCCACATTTGTCTCAAAATATTTGGAAACAGAAAGCAAAGAATCAGATATGGTTTCATCAGTGCACAATACATCACATTCACATCCACTTCAAGTAATATCAGTGGAGCAAAAGAAATCAAGAGGTATCTAAGGTATCTTGCCACCATAAGATACCTTAGTATCTTATATCTAAGAGTGATACTAGAATCTTCCAGACTGGACAGAAGCCTAATGAGACTAAATAACAAAAAAAGCTGAAATCCATCTTCTAGGCATACTGCTACACACACATATTCAAGTATAAATAAACAAAATAACAATTATAGATTTATGTGCCTACATTATTTGCTGCAATAACATTAAATTGCTGTAATAATACTAAATGCCATTTACAGACACTTTGACACTTAAAAAAAAACAAACCACTTAAAGACAAGATGATCTTCTCTATCAAGATTTCCTATAAGGATTTGCCTTTTCATCACTACTAAATTGTTTGTATGAAGCACTTATCACATTTATAGGAACAGAAGTGTAAACCAGAAAGGACACACTTGTATGTTGTTTTGTTGTTGTTTTTGTCTGTACTGGGGATAGGGAAGCAGGGGGAAAAAGGTCAGCAGACTGGGAATTCAAAGGAAAAGATAGACCATCTTGTTTATAAGTTTCTTGGGTACAGCATATGGGAAAGCATGAAGTCTGGGGCAGTTTTGTTGTTTGGCTTTGTTAAAGATTTTCAGTCACATGATACATAGGCACTGAACTCCACCAAATCAGGTGGAAGGAAAGGCAATAATCCAATTTTTTCTCAAAGATGGCTCAGAACAGAATATGAGCAAAGAATAAGTTGCCTTGCATGGAGTAGAGCAAGCACTGCACAAACACACTGCAAACAGGCCACGAGGGATACCTTCTTTTAAGCTCCACTAATCTTCACCTTAGAGAAGTACTAAAATCCTCATAAATAATACAACACATTAATGGGTAGGTTTTTAAACATTGTGGTCTGCCACTTAAAAAGCACCAGGGTAGCAAAGTACAGTGGTAGAAGTGGGAAGTATGTGGCTTGTTGTCCTGTGGTTATCTTGGAAGGCAGAACAGCACTATGGCCACAATGTATGGAGCCAAAGCTCAAGCTGACCTCAAACAATAGCAGTCCAATCCTTCTCTTCCATGCCCAGGTCATAAAAATATTACACAAACAATTCCCACCTTCAAGACAGAGACAGAAATGTCACTGACCAGGGCATACCAGATCTCCTACTACAGCTCTGAGAAGAGGAAAATGTACCTATTCCCTTCCTTCTCATAGCCCACATGGGACTTTGTAAGCTCACACCCAATGCCATGAGCCTTCAGCTTTGCTATCAGTTCCCATTCCTAATCATACAAAAAGAGACTCACCTGGCCTTAGGTATCCAGTAGTAAAGCAAACAGCTTGTGAACCAGGAGTCCCTACTGTTGGTGACTAATCTCTTCCAATTCTGGTGATCCAGAACCTAAAAGGTCCCACAAGATGCATAAACGGAGTTGCATCTTAGCCTAACACAGGTAGCCTAAAAGATTTAGCACACTGGTCATTTCTCTTATCAGTCTTCAACCAAACACCCCCAAGACTTTACAACCCAGCTCCATAACATAACATGAGGAATAAAAAAGCTAGGAAATGGAGTGCTGAGCCTATGCCCCTCTTCTAAGTCCAGACCAAGCTGAAAGCAAATGCTTTGTGAGCTGTAGAGTGCATGTGAGCTGGCTGTATAAAGCAAGAACAGAACACATTGTCAGTGTGATGGGAACCCGATCCTTTCACAAGCTAACATTTGCTGCCCAGCATTGTTCTTTTTCTTCATTAAGGGTCTGGCTCAGGCCACGTTTTGCTTTTGGGCTTCAGGAGTTCAGTGTAGCATAAAGAAGTGCTCCCATTAAAGGTCATCCATAAATACATCTCATATGGAGATATTCTAAACTTCACATAAAGGAGAGCTTCATACGTAAGGAAACATTGCCCTTGCATGAATTCTTCATCTGTTGCAGTTGTGATAGATACACAAAACTTGAGGAAAAGTGAAACACTCTTATGGACTCTGGATGCATTACCAGCTGACCACTGAGCACACAAAGCCAGTGCTCTGTTTTACCTTTCCCAAAATTCTTGCATTGAATTAGGATGGCAAAATGCCATTTTTCCCCACCACCATATCTTTTGAGGTTTGTTGTAAATTGTCATTATAACTCTTTTACTTCACAGTAAGGCCTCCTTAAAGTATGATGCTTTTATATATATATATATATATATATGTATATATATATATAAAGCTTTTACATATATATATATATGCATATATATACACATATACACTAGTTATCAATATGATGCTCTTTCTCCATGACGGCGTAATTAAATTCTGTTGTCACTGTGCACCATATCTGAGGCCAATGTACCGAGCAAAACATTTGAGTAACAATACCCTATTTGGCAGCATCTTCAGAAAGCTAAATAATCACAATCTACAGATAAACTGGGCCTTTGCAGCACAGAAACAGAGTTTAATCACCTCGTATAAAGAAAATACTGGGAAATATTCTGCACATTATTCTTCCAAATTCTTCTCTTTATCCTTGGGAAATAAATGATGAGATCTACAAAGCAAATTTCTCCATGTGAAGGAGAACTATAAAAAGACTGATAAACAGACAGAGGTTTTACTGCCTTTAAGAAGAAATCAATGGCACTGATATTTAGTTGAGATATTATAATCTACAAATGCTTGAGAGTTTTACATTTCAGAATTTTTTTATCTTTCTACAGCCACACCATTTAAAACAAACTGGCCAACCCAGTTGGAGGAGACAGTCTATTGGTCAGATTTTAGTGTTAGTGTTAGATTCAGTTTGAATGAGGCAGAAAATTAGTCAGATTTTAGTGTTAGTCCTGCAGCTCTGAAATTAATGCTTTTCTGAGAAGCAACAGCTGGTGCTCCAGGAAGCTGGTGGTGGGCCCAGCCATGTGTGTGACTTGAACTCATAGGCCCTCGTGTGGGGATGAGGAAACAAGCAGGGGTTGTGCAAGAAACAACTTTGATGCAGTTTGACAAAAGAAATCAAAATGGAATAAAGAACCCCTGAACGCATCTCCTGAACAGAGACAGGCAGTCTTTGAGGTGAGAAGGGGGATTTTGAAGACATGGCACATATGCAACTATGTCTAGACTTGAAGCTGGCAGAGAGGTGGGGAATGAGGATTGAGTTAACATTTTCCTCTTCTGTTGTTTTTAAGTGGCTGTGAGAGAGTTTGGCAAAGCCATATACCTGCCCTTGCTCTGACTGAAAGGTTTCTCTGCTCTCCCAGATCAGCATCTTCATGACCCATTTGTCCAATTACGGGAATGACCGCCTGGGGCTGTACACCTTCTCAAACCTGGCCAACTTTGTGAAGAGTTCAACCAACCTGCAACTACAGACACTGCCACCCATCCAGCTGGCACACAAATACTTCGAGCTCTTCCCTGAGCAGACAGACCCCCTTTGGCAGGTAATGTCCTGACCTCTCCCTGCCTCCGATTACATTGCTTGTCAAAAAAAGAATCTGTTCCTGTAAAAATAATAATAATTAAAAAAGGAAAAGCGCCTGCTTCACTTTGAAAAGTTATTTTTCAGCTCACCTCAAATCAGGCATATTAAAAGCAACAACATGAGCGAAAGCTCCTTCCCCTGTTAGCTGCAGGTTTGCTGATGCATCACAATGTGTTAACTAGTTACAGTACCAGCAAGATGAGTGCAGACAGTCCGTAGCAAGAGCTATCCCAAGGCAAACAACACATGTCCATTGTGCCCATCAAGGGAAGCAGCTACAGGGTTTTCATGCCACTTGAACCTCCTTCACCAAAGAAACAAGAAGGGAGGGACAGAGGGGTCAGTGCTGTAGAATAGGCTGCTGTTTTAGGAAAGGAAAAGGGTTTCTACACAGTCCACAAATGGCTGTTTTCTATCTCTGTTGCAAATGTACGATAGTGCTGCTTATAATCCCTGTGCTGTAATTTCCCAATCGTTGTACTTGTCTGGCTCTTCTCTTATTCAGAATATGATGTGCTACACTGTGCTTTTAGCTATGTAGGCTTAAATCCAGAGTGACACCGTTGAGATCCAAGCAGTTTTATCAAGCTTATGCTCATACAAAGGAGCAGAAAATCTTGCCATTATTTTTGGCCCAGATGCAAAAGAAGTATAAATCAACAATATTCCCATTGAGTTTAGTGGAACTGCAATGATTCACATAATTTAATGATTTTCTCTTTTATATTTTGCTAACTTTTTCTCTAGCAAACTGTATATTCTATTACCAGCCAATACTATGCAAAAGCAGGATCCATATGATAAGTCCTAACCTTTCTTGTGGGGTCTTTTGTCACACATTTTTATTTTGCATTCATGGGCAGTAAAAAGATAAGAAGATGAGAAGTAATATCCCACATTTCTATTCTGCCTTCCTTTTGGGTTCTTATGTAAATTTAAAATTGGTACTAAGAGTACTATGCATCTGAAACCATTTCATCACCTTTGAAAGTAATGCCTCAAAGCTATTCAAACAGAGGTTTCCATTTTAACTTGAAATGAAAACTTGATTAAATCAATGGTTTAATATTTCTTTTCTTCTTCTTTTTTTTTCTCTAATGACTGAACTTAATCCTCAGTCATGTAAGACCATTATACACACATTCAGTTTTTGTCAAAGGGACAACACACATGCTTGCCTAAATGCCCATAGGCTCTGAGCTGATGAAAAGCACCAGGCTAATGGAGAGAGGGAAACACAGTAGTCTTGTAAGGTGTGGTTGAAACCAATCTTTCCAGTTTTCGCAGAGTTTCTCAGCTTTCTTGATTTCACTGGGGCCCCTGTAAGGACCAGTCCTGAATGGTATCAAGGAACTTAGTCTCTGTATACCTGGAAACTCTGGTGCCCAGTACAATGAACAGATTTCCAGGGATTCCTACCAATTACCTCTATATCTGTGAAGAATATGGGGAAAAACTCTTATGGGGAAATATCACAGAATCAATAGAATGAATCATGTTGGAAAGGACCTCAGAGACCATCTAGTTCCAACTCCCTCTGCCATGGGCAGGGCTGCCACCCACTAGATCAGGCTGGCTGGGGCCCCATTACAACCTGGCCTTGAGCACCTTCAAGGATGGGGCATTCCACAGCTTCTCTGGGCAGACTGTGACCACCTTCTGCATAAGGAATTTCCTCCTAACATCTAACCTAAATCTTCCCTTTTAGTATTGGAGATCTCCCTTTAAGTACTGGAAGGCTATAATGAGGTCTCCCCAGAGCCTTCTCTTTCTCTGGACTGAACTAGCCCAGTTCCCTCAACCTTTCTTCATAGGATAGGTACTCTAGTCCATTGACCATCTCTGTGGCCCTCCTCTGCACCGACTCCAACAGCTCCACATCCTTTCTGTACTGGCAGCCACATTCCTGAACACAAGACTCCAGATGTGGCCTCACAAAAGCAGAATAGAGGGGGACGATCACCTCCCTTTCTCTTCTGAGCGCCCCTCTGTTGTTTCAGCCCAGAATACAGTTTGCCTTCTGGGTTGCAAGCATGCATTGCTGGTTCTTGTAGAGCTTTTCATGTCCTTTTCAGCAGGACTGCTCTCAATGAGTTCTTCTTTCAGTCTTTACACATATCTGAGACTGCTTCAATCCAAGTGCAATACCTTGGGTTCTTACTATTTTGTGTAAGGCTCTGGTATTAGTGTGTAAGATTTAGATTCTGCAAAGTCTCATATGTGTGCAAAATGCTTAGGATGTCTCTGGCATGATGTGCCATAATTCTGTTCTTCTTCAGAATCCATGTGATGACAAACGACACAGAGATATTTGGCCCAGAGACAAAACTTGTGACCATCTACCCAAATTTCTTGTGATAGGACCCCAGAAAACAGGTAAGAAACATGAATTTTTAATCTAAACCAAATCCCAGATTTGTATCTATGTGTGTAAACTATGACCTGCTGTAGAAAATGCATTCCTCATCCATATAGGATTCAGATAGTAACTCCTCCACCACTAACAAAGAGAGGGAATGGGGTGGATCGTAATATTGCATTCTCTTTCCACTACTAGCCACTGCTACCAGAAGTCTGCTATGGGATTAGCACCAAAATTTCCCAGCAGTCTCTATTCTAATGGGTATTATTAATCTCTCCCAATACTGTATTTATTTAAACAGGAAAGGCTCAGACTACAATTTACTTGTTGCCTTCAATTATGGTTTTCTTTCCAAAAACTGAAGACACTGTAAGATGTGAAGATAGATTGTTTTGGCAATACTTCTAGTTGATTTGCTTTTGGGAAGAAGCATGTGCTCATCCCCATTTGCAGGAGGGACTGGGCAGCACTGGCTCAGTGCTCAGATGCTCTCCAGAGCTGGCTCTTGCTGGCAGCCAAAGGGTGGAAATCCCAGCATCCCCATGAAAACACAGATGCTGATGGCAGCCCCTTCTGAGCCACAAGCAGCTATGTGTGCACCTGCCTTGTGTACTGATGTTGAAGTAGTGTTGTGGCACTTTCAAAGCTGGTACTTGATGGCTGTGCACATCTAATTTCACTGCTGACTTCCACCCACTGGTAATAAGACAGTGCAGGAGGAGGCAGTGTAAACATTCACCATAAAGAAATATGCTGTCAGGATGCTGTAAGTTAAGTTTGTTACTAAGTTCTTTGACAAATTGTTTCCTCACTGTTTGAGACCCTAATTGCCAATCAACATATTTACCTCTTTGCAGGCCTCCTCTGGGGGTCTCAGCATTATTTAAATTGAGCCACATATTCCTACCCCCAAGCTAGCTGTTACTGTTGTTGACATACGACAGAAAGTGAATACTGAGGCAGGGAAATGAATGAATAATCCAAGATTATGTAGATACTGTGACAGTGACAAAGAGACAGAAGGTCTTGATTCATAGTCCAATGATAGCTTGCATAGCATAAAATCTTTGAAGAGTAATTTGGAAGACACATTCTCCAGAAATTTCACTATGTATTGAATTACATTTCTGTTTCTTTGTTGTTGTTTTTTTTTTTAACTAATAAATAACAACAAAAAATTATGAGGATTTTAAAGTACACTTATTATTTGTAGGTTTGTTGGCAGGTAGACAGTGCAGATAAAATACACCATGCCTCCTTAATAGACTTTTTATTCCTCAATAGCAGACACTCCCCCCAGGAGAAATGCACAGAGGAAAAAGGTGCTGTTCTGGGAGCAAGAGAAGCACAATCACACAATTACTACTTTGGAAAAATTTTGTGCAAGTAAACAATTTAAAAACAAACATGTTCAGGCCAAATTTTGTCACTGGGTTAACAAAGTCAAGAAAGCAATGTCACCAACAAAAGTATCATTACTGCCTCTGAAAGCAGAATTCAGAATCCAGAAATGAGAACAGTTTACGAAGCACAGAAAAAAATTGCAAGTATTCCCCACTTCATCTGAAAGTAGCTTGCGCCTACATACCTCTTTCACAAATAGGCAAAGGAAACCTTCCTAATTTTCCAGTATATCTCAGTATGAACTGAGGCAGAAGTACTTTCTTGTATCAATTAACTCAAAGGTGGTTTTTTTATGTATCCTAATGATATCTCTTTGCGTTTTTGTAGGAACAACAGCACTTTATTTATTTCTTCTGATGCATCCTTCCATTATCAGTAATCTCCCTAGCCCAAAAACTTTTGAAGAAGTTCAGTTCTTCAATGGGAACAACTATCACAAAGGAATTGACTGGTAAGAAAAATTACAAAAATGCAGTATTCATTATCAAAACATGATGAATCACAATGACACAATAACAGTAGCATGTATGATATCTACATAAATAGTGACTAATTTGTTATGCTTGGCATTATCAGAGAGAATGAAAATCTCACTTCTAATGATAGGACATTTAATCACATCGTAGAATCATAGAATCATAGAATCATAGAATCATAGAATCATAGAATGGCCTGGGTTAAAAAGGACCACAAAGATCATCTCGTTTCAACCCCCTGCTATGTGCATGGTCGCCAACCACCAGACCAGGCTGCCCAGAGCCACATCCAGCCTGATCTTGAATGCCTCCAGGGATGGGGCATCCACAGCCTCCTTGGGCAACCTGTTCCAGTGCTTCACTACCTTCTGTATGAAAAATCTACTCCTAATATCTAACCTAAGCTTCCCTGTCTCAGTTTAAAACCATTCCCCCTTGTCCTATCACTATCCACCCTCATAAACAGATGTACCCCCTCCTGTTTCTACACTCCTTTCAAATATTGAAGGCCACAATGAGGTCTCCCCAAAGCCTTCTCTTCTCCAAGCTAAACAAGCCCAGTTCCCTCAACCTTTCTTCATAGGAGTATTGCAGTAACAATTTTTTTATTCTATTCACAACAGCAAGCACAGATAGGATGGTTGTTTTCTGAATAACATCTCTGTGATCTCATAACTACTTATTTTGAAATGGATGAATTATACTTTTTTTCTTCAGTGTTTTTAATTAAGTAAAAATTGGCTTTTCATGAGAAGAAAAAAATCTCACCGTAAAGATTTTCAGCTGATTCTCCTCTCATAAATTTTAAACATTGCTTTTATTGTTTTTGCTGAAGAAAAAAATTTTGTAAGGCTTTTGTTTCCATGGGGAATTACACTCCTCATCTTTATACGAAAACCAAAATACAAGACAAACATCACATTATACAGAAACAGATCAATCTTTTCCGAGTTGTCATGAAAAAGGAGGAGAAAGAAATACTTCTCATTCATTTTTCATAGTGTGTAAGCAAAGAGCTCACACATAGATATCACAGAGTATATGGTATACTACACAAGAAGGAGAAAGAGTGGGATGAGCAAGGCTGGTGGATCAGGGCTTGGCTCCCAGCATGGCAGGGCTGAAGTGCTGTGGATACCCATGAAGCAGCCCTTATTCCCTAAGAACCATGTGAGATTGTGAATCTCTCCTCTGCAGCACTGTGCACACAAAGAAGCTGGCCTTGCTGAGACCTCTTCTGGCACATTTCACTGGGATTGGCTGCTAGGCTTAAATGTCAGCAGAGTTTTGCGCACAGAGCAAGGTCCTACACACTTTGTTTCAGTAGAAAGTTCTTAAAAACAGCCTGCCACATCAAAACAGAAGTTTCTGGAGTACTCAGCCAAACGAATAAGACCAAAAAATGCCTCCATCTGAATTCTTCAGTCTTTGGATTAAACTTTCTATGCTATTCATTTTTACTTCAAATCAAATGTCAATGGAAAAGATCATCAAAGCCAAAATTTGAAATCTTGCTTTCTGAAAATGGCAAAAAGATTTGTCAGTTCAAAGATGAAATATTTCAACAATGTTAAAACTAAATGGTTTGCATTTTGAAGCTTCTCTCATTTTTTTTCTCTGGCTAAAACTGAATTGGCAAAAAATTTCCTTGTGACACTGAACTTATTAGAAAAATCCCATCCATCAAAGGGAAAACCTAATTACCTGAGTTTATGGAGAATTTAGCTATTACCAGTACCATCCAAGAGCCAGAATCTGCTCCCCCTATTCCATTTCTGGAGCTGAAAAATTTAATTTTCCTTGTTATGAATTATGTCTGAAAATCTACTTTTTGACCTACCATGAAATGAGATGCAGATGCATATGACCCTTTTAATTCTAATTAATTTCTTTACCTCCCAGGTACATGGATTTCTTCCCCACTCCTTCCAATACCACCACCGACCTTCTCTTTGAGAAAAGTGCCAACTATTTTCATTCTGAGGAAGCTCCTAAACGAGCAGCTTCTCTCATCCCCAAGGCCAAGATCATCACCATCCTCATCGACCCATCTGACCGTGCCTATTCTTGGTATCAGGTATGGACATTGCCTTCAAGAAACAGACAGTGAAATCAACAGTGGGGGATGATGACCATTATATGGGGGAATTTGTGCCCTTGAGCGAGAACAGGATTTATTTGCACTGTGTAAAAGTGGAAGGATGCTGAATGTCAGCTTTTGCAAGTTGGCACCTGTTACACCAGTGTCATAAATGATGAAACTTCTCAGCACAGAGCTGCCACTAGCTGTAAACAAGCATATTAATCTCAATTACATTTGACACTACATAGAGGAAAAGCAATGTTCCTCGCCCAGGGAGATGCATGGGGGAAAATGAGCATAGCCTAGCTAGAAATCAGAGCTTTTTATGCTGAGAATCTGGTTCCTCATTTAGTCCTCTGTCTTGCAAGCTGAGTAACATGGAGTAGTGTGCAAATATATGTAATGTCTTCTAAAGTTTCCTCCTAACTGAAAAGAGATGTGTCTGAAGAGTAGTGTAGAGAGTTTTTTTTCTTTGTGTGGAAATAAAACAAAGCATACTAATTTTTTAAGGAAACTCTAGGATGCTCTTTCATGTCTTTTATCATGTCCATACCTTTCCATAAGAAAGTCTGTACACTGTTTTTTTAAAGACATATTTTAGTATGCAAAATATGGTGTGATTACAGAAATGAAGGAAATACTAAAAATGAGGTTAAAATGGATACAGATATTGTTGCAATAAGCATAAAGTACAATATTTCTGATACTGTGGCTTACACCTGCAATTTGCACCCTTTCTAATTTGCATCTGTACAGATGCTGATGTGAGATGTGGAGCAGTAAAACACTGCATCTCCTTTGGCTGAGCACCTCCTCAGCTCTTCTCTCACCCCTGGCTCCAGCACGGAGTAGACAGAGGTGCAGAGAGGGGCAGGCACAACCTCTGTCTCTCACACATTGTAAAATCTGAACTGTGCCTTCTGAGTGGGGAGTAATAGGATGTACTGGGAAGGAGGCTGTAAGGAGTCGTGATTTTGCTCTTTGTGGGAGTTAGAAGTACCAGAGCAATTTGTTCCTCTTTTTCTCTTTGATCATGGCTTAATCTTCAGAGTCATAGTGATGTGTGACTAAATATCTCCCATTAGCATCAGCGCTCTCATGAGGACCCCACTGCTCTGAAATTCAATTTTTATGAAGTCATTACGTCAAGCCCCTGGGCACCCTCAGAGACAAGGACTCTCCAGAAGAGGTGTCTGATGCCTGGATGGTATGCTGTCCACATTGAACGATGGCTAACTCACTACCCAGCTTCACAGGTAACTTCCAATCTGTTAGTTCACCAAGGTTGCAGAAGGTCCTGCAATGAGTACTGGCCTCATTGATAGAGGTAACGGGATGCTTCCCACTGGAATTCTTAGCCATTATGAAGTGCAGATTTGTCAATATCAGAGCATTTACCAGAAATATTTTGATTTTTCTTTCTTTGTTGGTTAAGATGCAACAGGAAAACTCTTTGGCCTGTAGCCAAAGGGAGTCAATGAGTGACTTAGGACCTTCCTTCCAGGATTGCCAAGGCTTCTGGGTCTCAAGAAACAAGCATTTGTAGCATGAGACACTGTAGGAAGTTTTGCCAAATTCATCCAGAAAATGCCAAGGCTTTATCAAAACACAAATTCAATTCCCCCTCCCACTCACTTTATTTCATTTCACATTTATTTGAGGCTGATAGGGAATTAGCCTTCCTCAGTAATGGATTCTATCTTTGGCTCCATCTTCCTTCAGATGTTTTATTGAATTGTCTTTTACAAACCTTTCCATGAACATTTAACATAAACATATAGGCCTAACCAATATCATACAATCATAGAATCATCTGAACTATCTAAACCAACTGTCCACCTACTGCCAATATTGCCAACTAACCTCTGTACCTAAGTGCTACATCTACCCTTTCCTTGAATATCTCCAGGGATGGTGACTTCACCATCTCCCTGGGCATCCTGTTCCAGTGCCTGACCACTCTTTCTGAGAAGAAATTCTTCCGAATGTCCAAGCTGAGCTTCCCCATACAACTTGAGGCCATTTCCTCTAGTCCTTTCACTGTTACCTGGGAGAAGAGGCTGACATCCACCTCACCACAACCTCCTTTCTGACAGTTGTAGAGATTGGTAAAGTCTCCCCTGAGCCTCCCCTTCTTCAGACTTAGCAATCTCAATTTCCTTAGCCACTCCCCGTAAGACTTGTGCTCCAGATCCTTCACAGCTTTGCTACCCTTCTCTGGACATGCTTCAGGGCCTCAGTGTCTTTCTTGTAGTGAGGCGCCCAAAACTGAACACAGTTCAGAGCTGAGTACAGAGGGACAATAACTTCCCTGCTTCTGCTGGCTGCACTATTTCTGATACAAACCAGGATACCATTGGCCTTCTTGACCACCTAGGCTCATTGCTGGCTGATGTTCAGGTGAGCATCAGCCAACACTCTCAGATCCTTTTCCTCCACACAGCTTTCCAGCTACTCTACCCCAAGCCTGTAGTGTTACATGGGATTGTTGTGACCAAAGTGCAGGACTCAACCC
The DNA here is from genome assembly GCF_019232065.1 of Centrocercus urophasianus. Lineage (NCBI taxonomy): Eukaryota > Metazoa > Chordata > Aves > Galliformes > Phasianidae > Centrocercus > Centrocercus urophasianus. The sequence continues at coordinate 33,977,793 of NW_024884475.1, read as the reverse complement.
TTGGTCTTGTTGAACTTCATCCCATTGTCCTCAGTTCACTGGTTCGATATATACATATTCCTGTGGCATTCTAGAGCCCTCCTATCCTGAGGCAGATTGATACTACACCTTGATGTTGTCTGCAATCATGCTGAGTTTGTACTAGTTCCCTCATCCAAGTCATCAATAAAAGCATTTAATAGGACAGGCTCCAATGCTGACCCCTGGGGAACACCACTCATGACCAGTCACCAGCTGGATTTAACTCCATTCACCAGCATTCTCTGGGCCCAGCCCTCCAGCCAGTTCTTTTCCCAGCAAAGACTGCACCTGTCCAGCCCAGGCTGACAGCTTCTCCAAGTGAATACTGTGGGAAACAGACCCAAAGGTTTAGCTGAAGTCGAGGTATACTATGTCAACAGCATTTCCTTCATCCACCGAGTGGGTCACTCAATCATAGAAGGAGATCAGGTTGATCAAGCAGGACTTGCTTTTTGTGAACCCATGCTGGCTACACCTGATCTCTGGGCTGTCCCACACATGCTGTGTGATCTCACTCAAGATGATCCGCTCCATAACCTTCCCTGGAACCAAGGTCAGGTTGACAAGCCTGTCATTTCCCAGATACTCCCTATGGGCCTTCATGAAGATGGAAGTCACACTGACAAATTTCCAGTCCTCTGGGACCTCTCTAATTGACCAGGACTGCTGATAGATGGTGGAAAGCAGCTTGGCAATCACCTCCACCTTTGGTGGATTCCACCTGGCCCCATGCACTTGTGACAGTCCAGGTGGAGTAGTAGGTCTCTGTTTCCTTCGTTATCATGGGGGATTTAATCTGCTCCCCATCAAGTCATGAGACTGAATACTCTGAGAAGAACTGGTCTGAAATATGCCTATTACCAAACAACAATTGTTTTGTGATATAAACCTAAAGAAAATGATTTAGTCTTACACAACAGGGGCATTCTTTACCTGTGTATATGGTCCATTGCTTACATATTATATCTGCCTATTAAGAAAAAAATATTAAAGGGTATTTAAAGAATAGGCATGTCTGTCCTGGGAAATCTGGAGCATGCACAGGGTACCAAGTCTCCCATGCCCCATTACCTGTGCTCCTTATTCTCTTTTCTTCTGGACTGGGCTGCTGCCATGTCTCATGAAGATTTCTCTACTTCTCCTACAACAGCAAAAAGCAAATGCACACCTCTTATTAAACATGCAGGGGCACACTGACATATTTCTTGTAAAACTGGTAACCACTCATGTTGCATAGCTGTAGTGATTAATTTTACAAGACGCACAACAAAATGCACTCATTCTTAATAAGGTGCGCAGAGAGTGCACTCACAGTGCTTACTAATGTGTAGTCAGTAATGTGCATTCACTCAGCCTGAGCACTCAAAAACTTAATAATTCATAATAAGCCCTCATGATAAATATAAAACACGTCTGTCCAGAATAGTTATTAGCATTGCTTCTTGGTTCTGGGAGACTTTGGATGCATACTCTTAACATTTGCTTGTGCAGGTCAATGTACCTTTACATCATGACAATTCTAAATTTAAAAAAAAAGAGAGAGAGAGAGAGACCTTTGTTAACAATTTTGCAAGACTGATGGTAATTCTGAAATAAACTACCACATCACTTTTGAACATTTAATTGTTTGGCTTCTGAAGATTTAATTCTAAGACACAAGCATTGTATCGTTTTTCTTATTCCATGCCGGACTTCCTATGGACACACTGTAAATCCCTGAAATATTTTTGCATTCCTTCCTTATCTCTCTGACTCAGAATTCTTTGGTACTTCGGTTAGGTTTGTGAGATCTAACTCTTCCTCTGAACAAGAAGGAAATAATGTTATTCCTTTCTTTAACCTCAGCCTGTTTCTAACAGACTGGCATATTTATCCCTACAGTTGCTAATTATTGATGGACAGCAGTTAAGAAGTGACCCAGCTACTGTGATGGATGAAGTGCAAAAGTTTCTTGGAGTCTCTCCTCACTATAATTACTCTGAAGCTCTAACGTGAGTCTGTTTCTTTATCATCTGTTCTATGGAATTACAGATTAGTATATCGTTAATTGCAAACAACAAGAAAAACTCACAAGAAAAACAATTTTGCAAAGAAAAAAGCATTTTTTTTAAAGTTGTGTTTAAGATGCATTCAGTTTTCCCCTAACTTGCATACATGTATTATAGAATTTAATTGCAAGGTTGCATACTTTTCCATGTGCAAATTCTATTTCACACAACATACAGAGCAAATGATTGCTCAGCATTTTGTATTAGGAACAGAATGAAGGCCCATGTTCATGTAAAAAATGTCTGCTACCTTTGAGTGTTAAACCACAGACGCCCAAGATGTTTTCTCTGGTTCTAGTGCTGCTTTCCTAGCTGCAGTGATTAATATGTGGATTCAGTTGATGTAAGTTGTGCGTGTACAAGCCCAGCACACATTTGCAAATCACACTGTTGAACATTATGATATCCTCCAGAAGCTGAAGACCCCCTAGTGTTAAGTCTGAAAAGATTAGTTTAAACATTTTTACCACATTTATGTAGCTGTTTAATGGCAGATTAGGAGAACAGCATTCAGTATGGTGGGATTCATCTGCTTGCAAAGTTTGCTTTTATTGCAGACCAAATACATCATTCCCTAATCCTTTTTCCATAAGTGGTTGGGCCAGTTCTGTTGCCTTTTTCCCTGGCAGCAGTCAGGCACATGGCATGGGTGGATCTCATCTGTATGCTGCCATTTGGGTGCAATTATGAACCACTACATGCAGACCTCAACCTGGGATACGGGGGAAGCTCAGATTTTCACCTTAAGTTGGAAACTCTTTGTTGCCTGGGGTACCAGCGCTGCAACTTGAGGTGCTCTGCAGGAGCCCAAATCAAGGTCCTTACACAGAGTGGAAGCCTTGTGATTGACTGCCTGCAGCCTCTGGCTTGGAACTAGTGACTGCAGCTACGATGAGCCTGGATCATATTTCTTATCCTTGCCACCCGGATGATAAGACTTTCCCCAGAATAGGGGATTAATGGCCTATGTGGCACTTTCTCTTTGACATGTTTCAATTCCCTGCAGGAAGGCAGAGTCTTTGTGGAGGTGGGAGTGGGCTGAATTTATCTCTACCTTCCTAGTCCGACAGCAAATTGTAAGAAGCTTTTGCACTGAACATCTCTGTGTAAGGGTCTTGTCATCATAAGCAGAGCTGCACTGGAGGAATCCTGGCACATTCGTGGGCTGAGAAGCCTTGTGCCCTGATCAAGGCTGTTCCTAGTCCATGACAGAGGGGTTGGCACAAGGGAGAGCATCTGCCTTCCCTTCCTGCATACTGACAACAGGAAAACTGCCAGAAAAATGAGGCCACCAAGGCCACACTGGCCCCACACAGTTTCTTCTCCATCTATAATTTGTCTTCAGTATTGTCTCTGGTGGGAGGGTTATACTTATTTAAACTACAGGCATGAAGTGAGAACTGAAGGTCTGCTGCCCTTTGACTCTCAGGGACATTGCACTGCCAAAATTCTTTTCTAGAGGAGAAGTGTTGGATTTCAGAATGTGATTTTTTAAGTCGTTAAGTTTCTGAAGCAGAGGAAATACAGCTGAACTACTGGTGCGCAAACAACTGCAGCCACACATCTGCAGGGCCTTCTGCTTTGCTCTAGTAATACACACCTACATGCATATGGCTTCCTTTCTGTAACTAAATTAAAGTCAGAGAAGTAACATGTAGAGGAAAAAATGCCATCTCCTATGTTTTTGAACAGAAAAAAAATGTATTGCAAAAAGTTCTATAAAATTATGCAGTCACCATTTAGAGACACTGAGAATGCAAATGTGTGATGGAAGCCCACACCTCTGTAAGGATTTAGAATGGAAAATGAAAATGCATTAAATGATGTAGTGGCTTTATCTTAGAACAGTCAACGTAATAGGATAATTCCCAGTCATTGCTGCCTAATAACTGCATACCACACAGTTTTAAAGTCATCACACAGCAGCCTAAGGATCCAGTCCTGCAAATGCTAGCGAGCAATAAGTTCATTATCAATCATGAATACATAAACATCCCATGGGAAAGTAATATTCATAAAAGGACCAGAGAACCAGCCTTCTCAAGCTGCAGAGTGAACAGAGCAAGGAAGTGCATATCACACTGGGTTGCCAGCTGGAGCACCATCTCTTCCATACATCAGGACACGCTCTTCCTGTTGAAGTAGTAAAACCCAAATGGGAAATGAACAAATATTGCAAGGCCTTAACACATAACATTGGTAGGAATACACTGCGATCATCAGGCAAAGTGCTAGGAGAGGGAAAGAAGTCCGTGGTGTTTCATGAAGTTCCCACCTGTTTCTATTCTACTCAATTATGTTTACAGGAGCCCTGAGATTTTTGCAGTACCTGGACACAGTAGGTTGAATTAAGTCTGAGATGCTTTTTCCTCTATCCAGAAAAGCCCTCTCTTCTACTATCTAAACTTATACATTCTTTTAATAATATTCAGTATGCTAAGTCTGAGGCAGAAATATTGTTTGGGGCACAGTTTTGCAGTTTTCCTTTTATATCACATACTATATTACTTCTCCTCTTGGGAAATTAATGCAAGCCAGCTAATGTGCTTCTGTATGCAATGAGCAGAAGGAGAAAGCCAAGTAGAAAGGATTCTATCATCAATGTATCAATTTAATCAATGATTTATTTATTTTAAATTGATACAGCTTCTGAAACAATTTAGGAAACAAGGGTCAGGCTTGCAATAATAGGCTAGGCAAGGAAAAAAAAGGTGAAGAACGTTCACTGTTCTCCAGAAATTAGTTCTGTACATCAGCAAATCACAGGTATGCCCATGTTATATGGACAGATCCAGGGCAGAAAGGTAGTCTGTAATTAATTAACTCCATGTTCCAGACAATTATACTTCATCCTTCTCAAACATCTGCTGAATAGCAGAAACTTTTCAGTTTCAGTGCCTTATGCATGCTGCAAGTCCCACTGCAATAAATTCAGAACTCAGCACTGTTGTTCATTCCTTAGTGAGCATGTGCTTTAATGTCTTAATCTAAGATTCCTATATCTTTGAATTTTAGACATCAAAATCAAATTGCATATTTCATATAATATTGTTAAGACAATGTTTATATTTTAATCCCTTCTTTGGAATGGAAGTGATGCTTAGGCCTAACGATATGGAACAAACCAGCTTCTCAGGTGGAGCTCAATTACAACAAGAAAACATCAGAAAACATAAGCACTATTTATTTCACTCAAAAAATTAACATAAAACATTTTTATATTGGATTTATTATCATTTCATAGTCCAATCACACACTTTACTTTAGAAATATCCTTAAGGATTGAGTCTGTGTCTGTCAAAGTCTGCTAAATATATCAGATTGCTCTTTTTAACCTCTTTCACAGAACTGACCTACAATATTATCAGCTCCTACTGGCCATCTGGAGCACTTTTCTAGAGCAAAATGATAATATTCTTGAGAATACAGTGTGCGTACTTCCAGCAAAAAGGGTTGGTCAGTAATTCTCCAACAAAGGTTTCTTCGCTCTTTGTCAACTGATCAAAATGTAAGCATTGATCCGTTCATTTGACATGGATAACACCTCTGAACAAAAACAGACTACAAAATGTGAGTAAGAGTCTGGAAGATCTCTGAGGTTGTCCTTCAATGGAGTCCTATAGCTCTACATTTGAAACGTGTACTCTATGTGCTAGGTTAGCAGAATAAGCACAGGTAAAGTACAGTGTGAAAAACTTATTGCCTAGAACCACTCTCAAAATGAATTGGGGGAAAACATTAAATTCCCAAAGTTTTCATGAGAGGAAAGCAACTTCCCACTCTGTTCTCACTATTTATGTCATCTAGAGATGTGTGCAGCCATAATTGTTAGCTAACTCTGATATTATAGTAGCTGTGAGATTCTTCCATAATTAAATCCTACATATAATTATAATCTTTTATAGGTTTGACCCTCAGAAGGGCTTTTGGTGCCAGTTACTGGAAGGAGGGAAAACAAAGTGCCTGGGAAAAAGCAAAGGTCGAAAATACCCACCCATGGACCAAGAGGTAAAGGCTTCACAGAGATTTAAGTTAACGCTTTTTTTTAATACAGGTGCTATGTTTGAATCCTAAAGCAAGCACTTTAAAAATAGTAATAATAAAATAATATAATAAAATAAATAATAAAATAATAAAATAAAATCACTGGCTTTGTATTCCTAAAAACCAAAATTTTTCAGTGATCTCTGAATAGTAGGAACCCCTAGAAAAGGCTCTCCCTAGGAGGCAAGCATAACTCCCAGGCACCCCACTGCACGGCAGCACGAACCTGCCACCATTTTCTGCCTCCTTGTCTGACTATTTGTGTTGTTTCCCCCCTCACAGTCCCGAGATTTCCTGTCAAGCTACTACCGAGAGCACAACGTGGAGCTGTCTAAGCTGCTGCACAGGCTGGGGCAGCCCCTGCCTTCCTGGCTGAGACAGGAGCTGCAGAAGGTCAGGTAGCACACACGAGCAGGGGTCCAGCCAAGGATCATTTCCTTCACCGTGAAACCCCTGCTTCTCCGACTCACCTGTGATCGTCAGTAGAGGACCTCGTGAACAATGCTCTTTCTTTTTTAAAAAACAAAAAAACAAACAAAAAAAAACCCAACAATAGAAAAGAATAAAAAAACCAACAAGTGTTTATATGCACGTGCTGACAGTTATTAGCATCAACCCTTTTTGTCAGCTTCCAGGAAATATTATGGAGCTATGTGGCATTACTCTTTACCCAGAACAGGATTCGTGCATAGTCTAGTCCCTCTGTTCACCAGAAAGTACCAGAAACTGTGTGTAGGACAGATTGACTTCAGTGTGTATGACAAATTGCAGTCTGTCAGGACACAGTCAAAGGATGGGAACATCTCTCGCTGGATTGTGAGGTTGGTCGACTCCTGTTGTTTTTTTTCCATTCAATTGCACTCCAAGTTTTCCTAATATTTCACTGGGGAATTGAGCACTATGCAGCCTGAGTCCCTCGTGTTTATGATATATGCAGGATTAATATACTATTGTTATTTTTGCCACTAAATGAGGTAGACTAGCTTTTTGTTCTTTCTCTTTCTTCTTACCTCTTGCTTCAATGGGCTGATGGTTGGACAAAATGATCTTACTTACACCTATTCTTCTGGATTTCCTGTCATAACTCACAACAGTCTGTGTTCTTACTTCTGTTGCACACTTTCCTGCTTCACAAGAAGACATATCCTTATTTACTTAGTTACAAGTATTGTTGGTGTACAGCTCAGCAAGGTGGCTCTCCTCTTAGATCTGAACGCAATCCATTCACTTTCATCTTGATGGGACTGCTTTGCCTCTCTATTCATCAGATCTGCTCAGTTCCTATAGCAGCTGTGATAGAGCTCTGAGATCTGAAGTTATATTAAATATTTCTTTCATAATGCCATGGGACTCTTTAAAACATTATCAAAACCATTTAAAAGCTGAACAGGCCATTAGAGAAATGTACTGACAACAACCTAATGTTGTCAATTTTGATTTTAACTGGAAAGGAAAGTTTTTGCTCTGAAGCCTTCAAAAGAAGAGGATGGGTTAGTCATTTATCAGGTCGCAATCTGAAAACTATTACAGAAAAAAACCTCTGATGACCCAAGCTATTTATTAAGTTTTTGAAAAAATCTACTAAGACCATTGAAGAACAGAGTATTCCTGTAGATCTTAACAGTGTTGAATGTACAAGTATATCCACTGTGTATCACAGACACATTTATGATGAATATGTTTTTATGCCTACATTTCCACATATTGCACGTACCTAGATGAGGTATACACTTAGTTCCAAATACTTGTGTTTTTCTGTGCCCATAAGGAAATGAAAGAATTTGTTACTAAAAATATAATATTATGTACTACATTTTCTTGTCAGATCTGTGTGGGCAGGGTTGACAAGGCTGAGCAAAAATTCACTGAGAAACTTGAGCTGGGTAAAAAAATAATATTTGGGCCCATGAGTCTTGTAACAACTTTTTCTCAAGGAAACAAAAGTTTTGCTACACGTTCTTTATTCAGATTTCCTTGTGATAGTTTCTAAACACAAGCCCTTTCAGGTGATGCATCACAACACCATTTTTTCTACGATTTTTTTCATCGATAAGCCCAGGGGTTCCCACAGCTATCTTTTTATTGCATTTTGCCCGCAGCAAAGGCAAGATAGCGGTGGTACTTCTCACAAGTGTCCTCTGGCACCACCTGCTGACACGTTTTCCTCTCACGTGTCCTTTGTTTTCCTCCACCATTGCCCAACAATCTTCACCTGACTTCCTTTCATGTCCCTTCAGCTCTTTAATCAGTCTCAGTGATACCCTGGTCCAGGTCCCTATCTCACATGAGGAGCCAGGAGCCAGCCCTGCCCTCCTTAGTTCCACACACAGCCCATGGAGTTGCATGGGGAAGCAGATGAGGTGCCACCAGCACCAAGTCTCTGTACAGCCCCTTGTGCTCCTCATCTCCACCTCAAGCCTCACATTTTCTGCACAAGAACTCACAGCAGAGCAGGGAACGGCACAGGGTCAGGCATCTCCTGCTGCCACAGGGTACAACTTATCCAACATCACCAATCCAGTGCCTACATGCATAGAGGAAGGCATGAATATATAGGAAAGCCTGAAAGGCAAATGTTGTCTAATCTCATATTTGCTTTCAAATACTGAAATGATATTCATGTCCCACAAGTGAGACTTCACTTTACAGGTGATAGAGGGAAATAACATTTCTAAGACTCATTTCACTTAATCTCAAAGTAGATTTTTTAAATGAGTGAGATTAATCTTGCCTCTTCCTCGTCAATGATTGCTAAAGGCAACTTGTTCAGAGGGAGAGTCCAGATGAAGAAGTATAAAGCGAGGTGAGCTGAAATGTAAAATGTAAAGTAAAATATAAAACATCTAAAAGTGACTCATCATCATTGAAAAGATGAATTCGTAATTAGTCCTCAAATTACAAGCTGAAGAAACATGAAAAAAGTTTCAGGATTTTTTCAAGGAAATGAGGCAAATGTCATAGAATCCAGAACATTTTTTTTTGTTTTTAGCTTTTCATCTAGGGAAAAAAAAAAAAAAAAAAAAAAGGAAAAAAGGATTTAATCTTTTCAACTCTCAATTCTGTAATAGCATCATGTCCTCAAAAAGCATTGGACTTTTTTTATATCTCATCGTTATTTTTTTGGTTTGAATGGGCTCTGCGTTACCCAGAGATCTCGTGTTCCATTGAAAACTGACATTTAAAGTGACTTCATTATGTGTCACATAAAGATGAAATAACAGCATTTCAAAGTTTCATTCCTTCCACTTGTAATAGGACCCATCAACACAGAATTTCTCCAGATCAGCACATTATAGAGGAGCCTTTGTGAACTAGCTGTAAATGATCTCGATTTCTTTTATGCCTTTGATATCTCTGACCATGTAATTGTTGGAATTCTTAAAGACCAGCAAAACAAATGCAATAAAAATGAAACATTTATTCATGGCAAGGGGGCTGTAGCTCTGAAAGATAATTCTGGGCCTTCGTTCCTATTCATAAGCTGCAGGTTTTGTCTCTGCAATACTTCCATGAGGTGCAAGCTGTAAATCACGCCGAGTTTCACATCCCAAAGGCCTTGAGGGCTGCAGTTATCTCCCATTGCCTTAGAAATACTGATTCCTATATAGGTTTGAAATAGTATTGCTGCACTAAGAACCTGACCTCCTGCCCATTGGGACGAGTCTTCTCGAGTAGGAGTCTTCTCATTAATTCCAGGAGACCCTGGCTGGCCCCAGGATCTGGTTTCGTCAAGCACAGTCTGCATGACTGTAGTTTCACTCCACCCTATCACTGCTGGAAAGCCAACATTAGCTTGATTTCTATTACGGAGTGCAATTTCTTCCTATCCTGTTAGTTGATCATGGCTGTGGCATAGCTGGGGCTTCCTGACTTGCTGCCAGCCTTGTCATGTCACTGCCACCAGCTGTGCACCATCCCCCACCCCAGCACCCCACAAGGCACTGTCTGATCTCCTCCCACAGCACAGGTCTCTATCTGCTCCCATCTCCTCCATCTCTGACCATGACAAATCGAATATCTCAGAGGCCAATGTGGGTGTCAGGGTCTACTACAGCAGTTTTGATAACTGAAGTAGGACTTCAGCCCTCAGAAAACCAAGTCTGTGTAATTGAGGTTCTTTTCGAGTGAGAAGCAATTAGAGCAGCATCCAAAAACTTCTAAATTATGTATTGACCTCTCAAGGTCTGGAATAAAGTTGCCAGATTAACTGCTTATAGATGTTTTCTAATAAAACAAATTTTCTCTCTGATATGGAATCAGACTGCCAAGTGTCCCCAGAACAAATTAAGATGGTGACATTATAAATTCTTGGGGGAGGAAAATGTGGAATAATGAAAGCACCGATGGGTTGAGGCTCTCTGATACGATAAGGCAGCAAGGACATGCCCTGAATATGAAGGCAAGAGCTGAATATTTTCCATTCTCCTTCCTCCATGCTTATGTTAACTTTTGAACCAGAGTAGTGCATGAAAATTACATGACAGGCAGAGCCTGTGAGAAGATGGAATACTGCCCATCTCCTGATCCATCAGCCAAGAAAGAATGGGGTGCAAGGAGCTTGCTTCAGCTGAGCTGGGCCACCTTAAAGATAGACTTCAACTCCCAACTCATTATTTAGTTTCCAACAGTAGCAAATTATTTTTATAATGGGTATAAAATTGATGTTTATAATAGGTAAGCAAAATACCATTCAAACAGGTGCAACATAGGTATATAAATCAGCAGAGATTAAGTGTCCAATTTTACTGTATTTAAGTAAGTTTAAGTTCACTACTACTGTCGTGAGCAGCTTTGTTTGCACATGCTATTTAACTTTGCCATTTCAGCTCTCACATTAAAGTAGTCACTCTCTCTCTTATCACTAGATACTCTCTCTTGAAAAGGCTAAGAACTCATACAGGCACCTCACTAGATTTGTCCTCATCAGTATCAGAACATGAAAATTAGCTTTAAATGTTAGTCTATCCATCACTGTATTAGCTCAAATATCTCTGGAACTGTTGCTTGAAAGATTTTATTTTAAGAAAAGCTTTCTTGCAGGAAAATTCCTATATTGTCCTTATTTTCTCTTTTTTCTTCCAGTTCATCCTCTTAGTGCAACTGCAAAGGTGTGGACCTGCCTATGGATTTGTCTCCATCACTATCCTATCTAGAAAAGCTACTAAAACCAAACGAGGACTTGCAAACAACACAGATTCTGAAGTGATCAATGTTCTAGTGACTGGATAACTTTTCTAAGACTTAATATCATTTCTGTAGTACTTCAAAACAAAAGACATTCTCTTGATAGAGTTGAGGAAAAACTTCACAGTCTTGCCCAAGCCTTTTCTTTGTTTTTTTCCTTCTTGCCCCATGTGACGACAGCAAATCCAGATAAACAAGTACTTGGTGTTGAAGAAAAAGGAATCAAAATGCATTTTAATCACTCAAAACATTTTTGTTGGGGGGTGGTGAGGGAGGTCAAAGTCAATATTTGCTGGAATTGTTTTAAATAATTGATGTGAATACACCTTATTATTAGTTTTTTCACCTCTGCAGAATAAACACTTCTAATGGTATATTGTACTGAGAGCTTTTATTTCCTCTCTCACACTTTCTGAGCCAAAATCTGCTCTTCAATGGCCTCAGCGGTGTATTTGGTGTTGCACACTGGCTCAGCACCTTCTCCTTCAGCAGCCTGGACACACTGGGACACACGGTTCCCCATCAGCTGCCTCCCTCCTGGCAGGCAGTATTAACTAAGTCAAGTCTGGGATCATCAAGGGTCTTTTTCCCCCCCCTAAAATATCATGATGCTTCTATTTTTTATTATACAATATTCATTTGTTTTATAGATCTATGTCAGAATGAGGTTAAATCACATTACAGACAAGAATTCCTAGTGCAAACCTTAAAGAGATTATGTCTCACTAGAGCTTTTCTTGGTTAAGTGAATTAGGAGTGACACTGCAGACCAGATCTTAATACAAGTCTGGCTTCTTTCTGGATCTGGTTGATGCTTTCAGACAAGGGAGATGTAGTAGGCAAAGTTTTCAAAATATTTTCGAGCTTCAAGTCAGCTTTTCAAAAATGACTTTCAGGCCCTCAGAAACCGAGTGATTGGCTTTCTATTGTAATTATTTGTTAGCAATTGAATCAGACAGCCAGGCTCTTTCGAAAGCCTGCACAGACATTCAGACATTCGCCTGCCTGCTTCTTTGGATCCCAAATGCCTTTATACATCTAAATGAAGAGATTACTGAACAAATGTAGCTATTGTTTCCTATCACTCGGTTCTTTCCTAACCACCTCTTATTTTTCCTATTTATTTCCCAGTGGGGAAACGAAGCCCTGTGGAAATCACTGCCAAAACCCAGCAACAAATCTGAACAGCACCTGTATTTTTACCTAAAAGAAAAAGCTTATTTAGTATAAAGATAGAGGGGTTCTTCCAATAAAAGCCCTATTTCCATTACATTCATTAATGCTTACATTTCCCCTTCCAGCTTTTGGAATCATGTTATTCCCTCCCAGACAAAGAAAAATCTGGAAGCATTAAAAGCTCGCAGCTCAGGTTCTTTCTAAACACAGTTCATGAGAAATGTAGAAGGCCATTTTTTTCATGCATGTAAATAACCACATTCCAGTTAGAAACTGATTTATAAAATTACAGAAATTAATTCTAGATTTAATTTATCATCAAATTCATGGAGAATTAACAATTTCCAACAGAAACCAGACTGACATTTGCATTTCAGTCTGCTGCAGCTGTTAGGTTGGGGGGAAAAAAGCCCATTTAAAATATCTAAATAAACTCATACATTCTACTTTTTGTTTACAAAGCCATTTCTTCCTGATGCAGCTAAGTCTAATCTAATATGGGCTGGTTTTATAGACCTCCTTCTTCTGGAAGAGGACTGTAACATGTTAATACACAAATCTGTTTTCACCACGGAAGGTCAACTAGGTTTATTAGCTGGTAGTTAGAATTATCCTGTGTTTTTTTTCAGAGGTTATTTTCAGCCAGAGGAAGGTCAGCGGTGGGTGGATGGGGATTCCTTAATCTGTCTAACTTGCAATTCCATAAAAATGCTATTTGGGGTTCAAAAAAGCTCTCTAATTTGGGAGATAATTGCTTGCCATTCAATTGACTTTGTACTTACTACTTCTCTAACTCTGCTGTCTCGCAGAACTTATCTGTAAGCCACATTCCCTTCTGAGTAATTTAACTTCCTTCCATACTATGATTTAAATTACGAGAAAGAGCTGGATATCTGAGGGATGAGTTCTTACAGAACTTCCTGCAAGTCAGTTATTTATAGACATTTCCTTTAATATTTTTTGCTTCACTGTGTTTGCCCCGGCCAAGGAATCATCTCTGTGTTAATCTGCATGCCCTCCAAAGACACAGTTCCCAGTAACATCGATGATGATTTGATATTCTCATAAAGGAGAGATTAGACTCACCAACAGAAAATGTTGTTTAACGATATTATAGTAACAGCACATCTTCCTTCAGAGCTTTGTGTAATCACACAAAGTAAGCAAACAAAAGTTGTTCTGCAGCATGAAGCTTTTAAGATTTTATAAGCAATCTTGGCTACATAAAAAGCCTTTCAGTTACCCCATAATGACTAAGGGCTGGAAAAATACCCTGATTTTACTGACATGAAATTCTCCATGCATTACATAACCAGGCAGTTCAATTTGAGCACCAGAGCCAAACTTACTACTGCCGAGATTCACTGCTGGTGAGGAAGCCCATGCCTCCCAGTGACCTAAGGCACACCTCCAGCTGCACACCACAAACCCACAGTTTAAGAGGTTCTGCTTTTATCCCTTCAGATGCATTCAGCAGTTTTGATCTATGCTACCAAGTGATTACCCCCCATATGGTACCCACATGTAAGAGGCACCAGAGCAGTTGCTTGTCACTTGCATCTAAATCCATGAATTGAACTTGAGTTCCCTTCCAAGAGACACTGGAACCTCCAATCAGCTCAGCAGGCCTAAGAAGGATGGTGAAATCCTATCAAGGTACCACACCTACTACTGCAAGAGATTTCTGTACCACGTGCAGTAAAACCCAGCATAAACTGTAGCAAAGGTGTTTTATACAGGAAAATAAAAATACGTATTGTCTTCACTTATTTGTTTATTGTATGGATATACAGGGCTTATGAATATCGTAAGTTTTCTGTCTCAGGTATATCTTGTTCCTTCTCCTGCTAAAGGACAGCTTCATTGCTGTACTGTAGTATGCTTTCACTGCTTCTTTCTCTCTATCCATCTTCCTTGGGGCTGCATCTCAACATCAATATCTGCTGTTCTGCCTGTAATATTTCAATAGCAACCATGTTTTCCTGTACCAATTTCTTATGTTCCAAGCATTCACTGAGGAAAAAGATAATTCACAAGTAGGCGCCATCTTCCATTTCATAAACTATATGCATTTTAATTACTTTTTAATAACCTCATTAACTGACGTAACACGTACTAGGAGCGTGATGAGGTTTTCTTAGATATTGCTAGTTTTCTGCTTTACTCCTACACTTCATTCAAGCGCCCAGCTCCGATTCAGGGAGCTACTCAGCTATAAAGCAAGACAGCGTTGGATGGCACCATGTGTAAATCTGCCATCATTAAGTTGGGAGCTGAAGTTAAATTATAAACTGTCATCATAAGCAGGAAGAACATTTTTATGGATCCTAGTTCATCCTCTGCAGACTTCATCTATTTCCAGTAACTGCAACACTGAACATACTCAAATTTTTCAGCTGCTTGGAAGAGGAGAGAGTTGAGCTTGGAGACTTAATTCCCTTCAATCTTCTTAAAAGATATGATTCAATAACTCAAGATAAAAATATTTTCAGCTTAGGGAGATATAGGGAAGCAATCCAAAGCAGCTGGGACAATCAGAATGGATAACACCCTTGTTTAACACTAAAACTCATTTTACCAAGGGTTAAATGCACAGCCAGGAAGCCACCTCTTCTTTCCCCTCTTGTTACAACATCCGGTTGAAGATGAAATTTCAGGTTTTGCCTGGATCATTGTGAGAAGCTGTAAGTGCTAGAACAACAGCCATGTTGTTGGTGTTTCTAAACCCCACTTTATTAGAAGCAATCCCCTTACACACAGGGTAGCTGATATATATATATATTTTTTTTACAAACATGTTTTATATTGATGACATCTTGCAACAGCATTTTTTTCCTCTGACATGGAAAACTTATAAATGAAGGAGGATATTTATGACTACAGAAGCCTGCTCAGCAGCTGAAAGTTTTAGTGCAGATCCTAAATCACCACTTCCGTAGTGCTATAGCTTTTTTTTTTTTTTTCCAGCATTGCTCTGTGTACTTTTGCTAAGGTTTCTGCATATTTGTGTAATGAAGTGAACTACCCATCACAGAATAAAGTCAAGTGTCCAAAGCATCCAAAATGAACCAACCTCTCCAGTAACAAATGGAAAATCTCCACTTTTCCAAAGTGTTCGGCACGCAGCTCCTCAGAGGGCTGATATTTCATCATTGGGCTGCCTTTGGCATAGGGAAAGTGGCTGTTTCATCTTTATGGTCACACAGAGGTAATGGTCACATCCAGACCAAGTGCATAGGAAGTGCATGCATAGCAAGCAGCCACCATCCCACAGGAAAGGATGGTGGCTGAACTTGCTCTTCTGCTGCAACCAGTGTGAGAAAGCACACATCCACTCAACCCCAAAACGACCACCTTCACACCGTGGACTGGCTCATATGGCACTGGTGTGAAGTTATATTCCTTTCAGCTGGTCTCTCACTACATCACTGTTGGTAACACATTGATTCAGTAAGTGAATCTAGAACAAAAGTGTAAATTAGAGAAATGCTCAGAGTTATTTAGTGATTCAGAAAAAGATTTATTTTAAAGGAAAATGCTTAAGAGAAAATTGTATATTTTCTTATAATCTTCAGTTGTGTTACTAAAATTTGTGCAAAAATCGTATTAGTTTTACACTTCTAACTTGTCTGAAAACTAGATCTGTTAGAAATAGACAGGAAAATACATGCTACGAGATCTCTCACCCTTCTCTCTGCAGTCAGAATTTGCCAATACGTCTGAACGTTCTCAGGGTTTCCAATCCTTATTTGGAACAGATGTTGTAAACAGTCTGGATGGTTTCGATCACAATTTGTCTTCATGTGTCTTAGACACTACAAAGACCCCTAAGACATAGACCTCTCCATGCCATATTTGTTGCAGTTTTTACACTCTTCCTGTATAAAATTGATTTTTGGCCCCCAGAATATTAAGAAGAATATATAAGAATAAGAATATCTAAGAAGAGCTAAGTGAAGCATCTACCAAAAGCCCACTCTTCATTCTGTATTTCCTTGTTTTCTGTAAGACAATTGACCAAATGCTGAGTATTAAAGTAGAATTATCCTTTTCAGACTTGTCTTTTTCATGGCCCTATTTAATACTGGCACATTAAGCACATTTTTATTTTACTCATTAAAAAATAAGAATTCTGGATACTTAATAGTGACACAATGAAGACACTAAAATTCCGTAATGTGCAATAAAACTACTTTCATAGATGTTTAACCCTGAATATATCCATTTTCTGGTTTTCTTCCAGTGCAATTTTTTTCCAATCTTGACTTTTTGATTACAGAACTTAGAGCCAAATTAAAATTATTCATTTCTCCATAGATAACTCCAGTTCATTTTGGCTGCCTTTTCCTTTTGCCACTTGTTATCTTAAAAATTTATTCCTTCATAACTTTCTTATTTTTCCAACAAAAAGCAAGTTGAATTCTGGGACAGACATTAATCTTTCTTCTCTGTAATAAATGAGCAAAGGAAAATGCTGTTGTTTTGTGTGTCTGTGTTACGGAACTCTCTCCTACAGTGGCTAAGTTGCTACCAGACAGTTTTACTTGCAGAGGCTAAACAGTGCAGGAGAGTAAGTAAACTAGAAGATTCAGTTTGAGCTAGTTGCTCCATTTCCTGCATCACTATAATAATCACCACTGTAAAACACGTGTTAATGAAGAGACCATAATGACAGCAAGAAGCATTTGAAAAACATAACAAAGGAGAAGTGACCAACATCCCGAAATAGAAAGCCCTTCTAGGAGAAGATTTAATATATGGTAAAGAAAACTTCATGAATTCCAGCAAAACATTTCATTAAAACCAAGCCCCACATGTTCATGTTCAAGTCAGCTTACAAGACCTGCAACATGTGGTGTTTCCCAAACAAAGAAAAAGAAGTCAAGCATATCGAAGTCTCTCCTCACTGCAAGTCTATCCATTATTAGAGTGTTAAGTGTGTCCAACTCAGCAGAGGCAAGGAATTATTATTTCAGCAGGTGAGAGCAGAAAGTAGAACTCCTTAAAGAGAACTTAGTGGCAGTCAAGTTTGATGCTGTATCTTAAGAAGGACTTCTACAGTGACAGGACCAGAGAGCATCTGCCATTTTAAATACTCCATATTGTTTGATGCTCTGGCAGCATTTAAGGGGTAACTAATCCTGGACCCGATGCAGCCTGCTGGAAGCAAAACCAAGACCAAATTTTACGAGAGATTTTGCTTGCAGCACAAAGCCCTCAGGGATGGCAGCATGCAACACCTGGCAAGGAGAGGACAGAAGCTTGCAGAAGTGATTACAGATTTACTGGGAAAGTCAAAACTTATTTTCTCCAGCAAGCTTCACTCTGACCAGCGTGAAACCTGTGCTACTTATGCTGTTCCTCAATTAGCTCAATGCACTATCACTCATCAGCTTCCCAAAACAAGCAAAGCCCATGGGAATCCAAATCTGATTTCAGAAGCGTTTCTCTGAAGCTGGAATCATTCAGGATATAAAAGCATAATCCCATTACAGTGGCAGAGTTTAAGCTCTCTCTGAGCCACCAGAAGAAAGATTAAAGCCAGCATAACAACCAGATCCCTGCAGCATAGCAGTCAGACTCAGTTGGAAATGCCTTGGAGGGGCCTGCTGGATACCTGTGGGTACAGTTGGGGTGGAGGAGGACCATGATCAGTTCTGCATCTCCAGCACAGGAAGGAGAAAACAAGGATCAAAGGAAAAAGCTGCATTAATTCACAAAAATATCAATTCACCACTTTAGTGTTAATGCACTGAAATCCTTTGGCTGATCCCATGAAGCTGCATGACTCAAGGGTCTTAAGTCACAGGCCATGCAGAAAAATCCATTCAGCTGAATAGAGCTGAATGGAATAAGTGGAAAATAAGGCAATCAGAACCAAAAACAACTGCATGTACTTGGAACAGCAAGGAATTTTGTCAGCTACCTGAGCTAAAAGTTATTGGATAGTAAGTTAAAAACAAATAGCACAAAGTGAGTATTGTGTCTCACAAAGCAGCCACAATTACATATACAATGCCAAAAAGCACGTTCTTTACTTTGTTCCCTTGCAGCATTTCTTGCAGGTGGATAATAAACGAACCAGACTCTAATTGTATAATTGACTTAGCCTAATAGAATGCTATCTAGCGCACAGCTCTGGCAAAAATTCCTTGAAAATACTTGACCTGCACTCCTTCCTACACTGCATTAGCTACCATTTTTCTCGAGAAAGCACTGTGAACATTTTAGTATGTTTGTGAAATAAATGCACAATCTCTCTAAAAATCTGTATACTTTTTCTGATGCATTCACATACGCTGAACATTAGGTGGACAAAAAGCAATGGAAGCTCTGCATTTAAGAGGCACACAAATGAGATAACTAACATCTTTAGATGCACTTAATGCCATGGATTTCACCTTGTGCAAAGCATTATTGTCAAACCTATGAAGAAAGGTTGAGGGAACCCGGCTTGTTTAGCTTGGAGAAGAGAAGGCTCCAGTGAGACCTCACTGTGGCCTTCCAATATTTGAAAGGAGAATATAAGCAGGAGGGAGTACATCTGTTTACGAGGGTGGATCGTGATAGGACAAGAGAGAATGGTTTTAAACTGAGACAGGGGAGGTTTAGGTTAGATATTAAGAGGAAGTTTTTTCCACACAAAGGGTGATGACACACTGGAACAGGCTGCCCAAGGAGGCTGTGGATGCCCTATCCCTGAAGGTATTCAGGGCCAGGCTGGATGTGGCTCTGGGCAGCCTGGTCTAGGGGTTTGTTTTGAAAGAACATTGAAGTTGTTTTCTTTTCACTTCTGAATATATCACAAATGTTTGACAGCAGATTTCCAGAATAACTTCTAATTTTTTTTAGATTTGTGATGATTTGTTCTATACATAAGGAAAGAATGGAAACTAGTATATATTTTTTTGCTCTGAAAAATCAAAAACAGGGAGCCAAACACAAGATAGTCCTTATGTTTATGTGAGAGTAGCTGCAGGCTTCCCAAACTTTTTAAAATCTGGTTGCACAAAAAATAAAAATAGAAAAATGCAAATTTTTGAATTTCAACTATTGCAATTTTGAGAGGGGCGTTTCTTAAGCAGTTCATGTACTACTGAAGAGGAAGAATGAAAATCAGCTCTACCTTACGAAATGGGCTGTAAGAAGACACTTTTGAGATGATTGATTGTGCCCATATTGTTGTATAATACTGCTGGCTGTTATTGTCATAACAAACAATATGAAATAGATAAAATTTATGGGAAGAAAATGAAGAAAAAAGACTTCTTTTTGATTGATAACACTGCAAACCCTTGCTTCCTGGGTCCATCTGGTAAAGGATATGATCCTACAGTCTCGCAAGCATTTAACCACCCAAACCATAATGGGAACCACAACCAGTAAAGAGCACCCCATCATGTCTGGCTTCTTCAGAAGGCACTACCAGGATACCCAGCACTGCCACTCAAGTGCCCTGTCAGCTTCTGGCTCTTCTTCATTGGAGTCAGCTTACCCATGTTGAATTCTCAGGTGCACCTCAAGTGATAGGTCTGAAGAGTGAAACCAGGTCAAACGTACAGCACTAATTGTAAACCATTTTGGAAGGCAGCACCATCTGACACAGGTCTCAAAGGAGCTTTTTCCAGTCTTCCTGCAATGCAGATGGGACTACTCTCTTGGCACATTTCACAGTGTTAGAATAAAGTTCACCTGCCAGGAGCCTCAGAGGTGCTGAGCTGGAGAGGTTGATTTCACAATGTTAGAATAAAGTTCACCTGCCAGGAGCCTTACAGGTGCAGAGCTGGAGAGGTTAAAAATAAGATTCCTCCAGATGCAAAGTTCCCTCGAGTGTCAGCCTTAATCTCACTACCAGCCTAGCAGTAAAGGAGGCACTTTTAATTAAGTGCAAGACAAGTATGGAAAACTGAGTTCAAGAAACAAGGAGGAATAAGATTATTATAATCCAATGAGACATAATTAAATGCAGAAATCAAAGGCTCTAACAAGTTCTGTGACACTAAGAGTCTTCAAGTGGGTATTTGCACTTTAATCTGACACACTGCAGCTTCTTCAAAAAAAGAAAAGCTTTTTGAGAAGGAATGAAATGATTACAAAGCCATTCGTAAATCATTAAGAAAATAAAAAGTGAGCAAAAAAATCTATAAAAAAAACTATAAATGAACATTAGAGCAAAAGCCTGTTCCTCGCACATAAAAAAATGCAAAATCTGACAGCATTCATGAAGATACTATTTTTAAATCTATATTTGTATGTGTGTTTTAATAATCTCAGTGTACCAGCATTAGAGAACAGAAGAAAGAAGCACAACTTTGCTTGAATTCATTCATCTCCATTTACAAATCATTCTGATTGGCCTGATTCAGTGACATGTGGGCTCCCAGACCTCATTCAAAGTCTGCTTTAAGTCAGTAAAACTGCTGACACTGGGTCAAACCCACCATGAATCCTTTTCATGTCCAGCTCTGCCCTTCCACATCCAGAGTTAGACTTCCGTGAGAAAGTGATTACAGCCCCCCATCTCAAATGTTCCCACCCCGTCCCCCATTCCACTACCTACAGATACTCTTAGGACTTGCAGTCAGTCTTAAAATACAGTTACACAGGAGAGACAGGCTCATGCACGTGTTTTAGTACTGCCGTGATCTGCAACACCAATTAGGATCCACCATAATTTCACTCGTCTTCCTGACCACCCCTGCGTAAATGTTTTGCCTCCTCTGCTTCCAAGAGGCTGCTACCATTGCAGTGGGCACCAGTATGGGCCAGACTCCGTGTAAGAACATCTTTGTCTTCAATAAGCCATGCATGAAACCATCTCACAGTCAGTCACAAACATTCAACTCACATATCTTCAGCCTTGTGATACAGTTATCAGCTAATAGAACCAGGGAACCAAAATAAAAAAGGAATAGCTAATACTGCATAGTACAGAGATAAGGTAAAGGTTAGTGCACAGACCACGGGGATTAAATTTGAATATTATTTCCTTGTGTTCACCTTTTATTGTCTACTTTTACTTTTTGAGGAAACATAGTCATGATCTTTTTCCTGAGACTACTTTGACTGTAAAGTTTAATTATGGCCACTGCTGGAAAGAGATTAATGAATACATCGTCCAAAATGCATTGTAACAAAAATATGAATGTCTGTAAAAAGGTAGTTTCTAACTTTATGCTTTTCTGAGCAGAAACAGCTCCCAGGATACTTCAGCTGCTTTTATTCCCTGATAAAACAGACAATTTATTTTTAGTTGCTGAATTGGTCAGATTGGGGAATACGAAGAGGCCATGAAAGAGCAACACACTGCACTGGGAACAGAGATAATAAAGTTTCAAGGAGGCATCCATGATACAAGATAATGTTATTTCAAGTGGTCTGCACTGCAGATCCAGCTCCTTTTCTAATCTTACCATCTTGACAAAATACACTATTTTATATATCGTTTTTTTGCAAGGGAGTGAGAAAAAGTTAAGGTTAAGGTTCTATTGCTGTTCATTTCTCACCAAATGCTGTCCCCATATAAAGTACAAAGCAGACAGAACCCTCATTCAGCTTTGGGAGAAGATTCTCCAATGAGATGGAAAAATATTTGCTATTCTGAAGAGTTCAACAGAGCTTTAGTTTTTAGCCATGTTGTCATTTAAAGCATAATGGCACAAGTTCATCTTTCTCTCGTGGACATGATTCTGTGGATGCCATTATCTCACGTACTCGCATATAGGAGCTTCTTTATTACATATCCAGAACCAAACAAATGGCCTGGTGTCCGTCCAAGCCAGCAGTCTCACTCACATGCATACTTTGGATGAGAGCCTAGGCCAAGACTGCCACCAAGAGCTGTGTTTCTGCAAAGACAAGTTGAGGGACTGCTTGATAAGCAAAGTACTTGGAACAAAGATGTGGGGTTTTGGCACAGCAGCTTCTCCTCCATACAGGGTAGAGATCCGAAGTGACCATCTCAGTATAGTGAAGTCTCCTGGTGGTATTCCCAGTCAGGGCACCAGGGCCCAGAGTGACAACGTTCGCCTCTATACCCCCCAGGTGTTCTTAGCCCACCTTGCAGCCCATATGCACCCCTGCCTCCTGCAGGAGGATCTGTGCCCTCAAAATAGATTTTTTCCTCAGAGCCACATCTGACCACTCCCAGCTGGCACTCGGAGTTGTTCACAGGGCCAGGGAGGGCAATTTGAAATGCATTCACTGTGTGTCCATAGGGAGAAAGGCTGAATGTATATGAGAAGAGTAATCGACAGTAATTCTTCAGGAGTCCATCATTAAATTTGTCATTAAACAGAGTCCACTGCTACCTGCCTGCCCAGACACCGGCGGCAAGTTGTGCACACCACGTAATGGCATTTTGATAGACTGTCTTTCCTGCAGCCTTCCCGAGATTGGACTGCATAATTTACACCACCAGCATAGCATTGCCTCACTGTTATTTGAGCAGTGAGATCCTTGTCCCACTGTGATCAGACTGTGATTAATTGGATGCTTGCCTGCAGAGTCAGAATACAGTGATGGGGACAATTGCCAAGCGTCCGGGACACGGCACAGAGCTAGCCATCCTCAGCTAACCAGTATGGGTGTTTGTGCTGATTCATCCTCCCTCTGCACAGGGAGTGTGGAAAAAGTAATTACATTATTTAAGTATTTATGGTGTTAAGAAGGACAGGGTGATGTCCCCAAGCCAGCTGAACCCACCTACCCAGGGACATTCCCTGAGAACACCTGCTTAGGAATTGCCCAGCAGCATCGCCCTTCAGAGCCCAAATTCTCACACCAAGAAGCTGCCAGTCTCGAAGTTGTTCCTAAACCTTTCAGCAAGCAGAAGAGGTGAGTTCCTGGGGGCATGTGAAGCCCCTGCTTCTGGTTCCACACCACCTACTGTGTCCTTGGGTAGTGCTACTGTGGACATAAGCATCTGTCACAGCTCAGTTATGGGATGAAGGTTTAATGGGCAGAAAGGAAATCCACAGGAATTCTTCATCATCCTTCTCATAGCAGCTGGCAATCAATCAATATACCTGAGGAAGGGTTGCATATTGATCTCTAAGGCTGTGTATCCTTGTGCTAGCATCAACACTATATACAAGGATCTAGGGTGGTGTATAAACAGAAAATGAAAGGCGATATGTCTGTGGTGATGTATTGATTAACTAGCTATAAAACTGTTTCAGAAGAATGATCTCTTGGTGCCTGTCCTTTGTTTATGTCAAAGGCACGATTCCTTAGTTGGAAGAACCTTTGATAACTACAGGGGTCTGATATTTAGGGAGAACACAGCCTGGGAATAAATAGCATGGCTCATTTTAGAAAAAATCTGTTTGGTATTCAGTCAGCTCTCTCAAGCTTTGTTTGGATGGTGAGATTCATTCTGTCTCTGACAGTGGGGAATAAAAAACCCTCACTTCTCCCCACAGAATAATACTGACAGTTCTATACTAAAAGACGTGGTTCATTTGTGAGTACGCAGATGTTACCTGGACTTCTTCCTTCAAAATCTGCGTAAGATAAAACATATATTAGAACCCTTGGAAACCAATGCACTCATCTTTGCTGCAGAAGACTCCACCACAATAACAGTGCAGCATGAAAGAACCTAGTGCAAGCTTACATAAATCCACACAGGCCTGTGCATCTTGAAGTACCAAGTGTTTTGCTCAGGTTTCACTGTGTGCCTGCACTGCTGTCCAAGCACACTGCTTATCCCCATATTATTTATGGAAGTGCCTGCTGCTGTTTTCCAAGAGGTTGTAAGCTTTCTGTAGGCGCTGTATTCCACTTTGCCTTTAGCCAACATGTATATAAGAACCACCCTAGCAGGAGGCAATGTGATGTCATCCTTTTCCTTTTGATGTCTTAATTATAAGTATCTACACACATGATATAAGCAACACAACACTGATAGAAAAGCTTTGCTCCTTTTTAAATCTATGGGCTTTCAGTTAGCTAAGTCTTCATCATTTTGGAGGGTGCCTGCAGCACTCTGTAGCAGTAGACTCATACAATGCTAATTCTCTTATTAATGATCCTCTTAATAACATTGCTATTGTTCAACCCTTGCTACAGTTGGCTGATCTGTCTTACTTTCCCCTAGAAGCACCCTGAATACACAGCTCTACTCTCTTAAACTCTAAATGGGATCTACCCTTCCTAGAGTAGTTACAGCAACCTTCAGAAACAACCATGCCTTTCAAATAACACCTGTATTTTCTTCATGCATACTTCATTCTCCATATTATATAAAAAACAAAAACAACAGTTTCCTTTCCAGTAGCAACCAACCCTATTGCAGACCACAATCCCCAAATCAGGGAACGAATTAGGAACGAACTAGGAGCTGTCCCAGTATTACAAATTCGGATGCTACAATCAGCTAATTATGTCCCTTTTTACAGGCACACATATTTTTTTCAGCTGTGTTGACCTGTGAGAAGAGAGGGAAGAAATACAAAGGAGACTCTTCCAAGACCTGCAAAGTATGGTGCTTCTATCCATTGAAGGAACAGGGGAGAGCAGCACAGTTTGTGACCTAAAATCTTTTTGGGTAGGTTCCGTGTCCTTTCTAGGTGTGAGATGTGGTGATTCATGGACTTGTGTTACACAGCCCACCTCCACACAGTCTGCAAAGCTTCCTTTGCTCCGACTGTCTCTACCTGCAGCCATAAGCTGCATGAAAACCTGGGAAGTGGAAACAGCAACTAATTTAACATTGAAACCCAGCAAAGTAAAACAGGACACTGAAGTAATTACAAGTCAAGCTGTGTTATTCATTCTTATAAAGAATACGGAAAAAGACAAATTTCCAAGGTGTCACAGGAGAGTGGTGCAGGATTTAGGTCCAGTTTGCACAGAAACACAAAGCCATGCCCACGAGGAGCTGCATCAGAGCTCTGTGCAGGATGCTGAAGCAGTGATGTATAATTCAGCAGCGCTCCAAATACCTATTCAGTATGGCATTTATGAGCAAAAACAGCACAGTGGAGCTTACTGGATTTATTGAGTGCAGCATTTATTATATTCATTGAATTCCCCGGTTTTATATGGGACTCCTAGTAACAATTTCATTTCAGCTCTTACATATTAACATATCCAGAATTGCCTAGCATGGGTTTTCAGCAATACAGAGACATGAGAGACAACACCACTCACATTTAGAGCGGGGCTGTGGAAAACAATAATACAGATATTACAAATAGCTTAATGGGGGAGCAGTATGCACTGCAGAACAAAAAAAAAAACTATTAAAATGTCACTGAGCCTTCACACATGTGATCAGAGAAGCAGCAGCAAGACCACACAGGTTTATACTAGCGGAAGTCAGTCTGATCCCTCTCTTTTAAGTCTCCTGCAAGGAAGCTCAGCAGCCCTCTCCCTGCCTTATTGCTCTTGGTGCTCCATGGCTCTGACCTGGCCTGTTAGCCCTGCACCACCAGTTCATTTCTCAGTAAATGAGCTCATGACATCTTAGTGATCTCTAGCATCTGTGGAAAACAGCTGATTTCTTTCCCATTTTATTGTAGTTTTTTGCATAGTGTTACCCCTTCCAGCTTTTTCCTTTCACCCAGCTCTTTGCCCCTTGCCTGACAAAATCAATTCATTTTCTCCAACTTTTCCCTCTCAATCATTTCTAAATCTTTCTAATCTTGATATCCCAGCCACACTGAGGAAAACCAACAGGACAACCGATTTAAGCTTTAAGTTTCAAGAGTGCACTCTCCATGCTATTGCTTTCATACATTTGTTGTCACTGGTCCTGGCACACCTCAAGTTTTAACTGACATCCCATGCTGTTCATAGCCATTCTTGATGTGATTCAGGAACAGCAGGCAGCCAGAATTAAAGCTGCAGAGGGGCAAAGGGTTTATCTTCAGATATAAATTAAGCTGGGGTTGCAAAGACAAAAAGAAAACCAGCCCTGTCATCAACTTCCTCACTGGCCAAGTAAGACCCTTGGTGTTTTGCACCTCTTTCACTATCTAGAATTTCTGGGGATGAGATCTATGTCTGCTATGTGTTTTGTAGGGCATGAAGCAGCAGGGTCATCTACTCAGGGTAGGGTCTATGCCAAGTTTCAAATAAGGGTAACCTTAAGCTTAAGAAGAGTGGGCAAGATCTACTGATTCAGACTTGTAATTTAAAGTTGGAATTACATGGATTTTCCTTTTTTTTCCATTTGTTTAATGTAATGGCTCTCTGGCCTCAGATCAGTGATGGAGATGAGCAGTATGGCTGCCAGCAGGACAGCATCCCCCTTCACGTCAATCCCATCTTGTGGGGAATGGTAAGAAAGAAAAAAACACTATTTTGGGTTCAAATAATCACATGGGATTGGATAAGGCTTTGGAGGGTAGAAGGGGATGGTGATAGTGTCTGAAGTTAACTTTGTCAGCCTCCAGTGAAATGCTTTTTCTGCCTGCACCAAGCACTGCAGTGATGCATAGCAGGAATGCATGCTTATTTTCCAAATTCTCCACCAGTTACACAAGCAAAGCCATCACCTTTGCATGGACCTCCAGACTTTGGTTAAACCTTCACCACAGCATATGATCTGGCACATTAAATCATGCACAACACCACTGTTGACCTCTTTGCTCATTATTTCAAGGCACAAGAAAATACACAGCAATTGTAAGGTCAGGGTATTGTTTTCATGGCTATGAAAGAAGCAGCGGTCATAGCGCTTGCATATGTCTTGTCTGGTATTCACAATTTCCAGCCTTATTAATTTTAAATATCACATATGCAGCATTTCAGCAGATAGAAAGGGGGAAAAATAATGTTGTCAGTATCATCTATGCATTAGAGCAATCTGAATGGTGAACAAAACCTCACACCCTAATTTGGGTATTCAGTCCTTAATACAAAAGAGATCAACATAGCACTGTCGCTCTGTGGGGTGCTAACAACTTGCTTTCCATGTGGTATTTATCCACCAGCTTTCTCTGAAGCTGTTGGTGTCACTTTGCAGTTTCATTTCAAATATCAGCAAAATTTTCCATGTTTGCCTGACTCTGTTACACCTTAGGAAGAAAAAGAACCCTCAACCCTTATAAAACATTTGTCATTACCAAAAAAAACCCTAAAGCTGAAAGGTAAATTCTGTAATAAAATTTCTTGCACCTGTATGTGTGTGATCACAAAATTTGCATCCATACACCACTCTTTATATCTTAAAAGCAGATTCTGAACTTGAACTCCAAACTACAACACTTTCAGTAAAAAATAAACATGTCTTCTTAACTCAACATTTCTAATTGCAAATTTGAGATACCCAGCAATATACCTTCAGATCTGGAGTCAACTAATTCCAAATCAAAATAATAAACAGAAATATATATATAGTTTCTACAAAAGCTTTTACTAAAAACTACAACATGAAGTATGCAGGGCTTTGGAAGTAAAATCTTATGCTATTTCTGACAGTGTGAATAGCAGCTTTAGAAAGGGGCTGTAATCAAAGCAGAAATGCCCATTGTCTTAGTTATTATTCCTGTGATGATATTATAGACTCACAGAATCACAGAATATCTCAAGTTGGAATATCCTTCCTAATCCAGCCAGAAGAGCAACAACATTGGTTATATTCTTTATTACAGGTAGGGCTAGAGGGGTGGCATATACAGGAGGTCACCAGGCTTTTGCATTAGCATAGAAATTTTCCCCAGCAGGCTTTTATCCAAAACTCGTTTGCAGTGGGAGGAGAGACGTTTGAAATAAATGCTGTAGTCATTCTAACACAAAAACTGTGAATTACCATTGCAATTTGCATCTTTGTTCAGATGGAAGGGTTGATGTCCCTATTGCAGCTTTAGAGCACCTTGCTCTGAGCTGTCTTCTCCCTGTCTTCTCTCCTAGCCCAGTGGCCCACCTCTGAGCCTTTCCTGCAGCATGAGCACCTGCAGATCTTTGTGAATTATGGAGGGAGATGCATGAAGGAAAATACTCTAGAAAACGAAATCCCTGCTTGGTATTCAGAATGAATCAGCCCATTCTGACTTGATTTCTTACCCATTTGTAGGAAATAATAATAGCTTTTGTAAAATAGAAGTTGTGAGTATATAAAGCACAAGTTACTTGTGAGAGAACTCGCATACTTCTGTGGCACTTAAGTTAGCATAGTGCAGTGTTGCACATTGGAGTACATACAGCACAGGTAAGCCTCCAGGGAAATAATTCTGTTTCCAGCAAATGGACACGGGCACCCAGGTGAGGGGCCCTGTTCCTTCAGGGCACTGGAGATGTCAGGATACAATCCCTACAGTGAAATCTTCATTGAACACCATACACATCGGTAAGGAAACCACCACACATTGGTCAGTAACTTTTGATCCCAAACTTTCTCAGTTCTCTTTTTTGACTTAGAATGATACAATCCTTAGAGTTGGAAGGGCCCTTCAAAAGACACCTAGTCCAACTTCCCTGCAATGAACAGGGACACCTACTGCACCACCAGGTGCTCAGAGCCCCTCCAGCCAGACCTTGAATGTCTCCAGGGATAGGGCCTCCACCACCTCTCCGGGCAACCTGTTCCAGTGCCTCACCACCCTTATTGTAGAACAACCTCTCCCTGATACCCAGCCTAAATCTTCTCTGTTTTAGTTTGAAACCATTTTCTCTTGTCCTATCACAACAGACCCTGCTAAAAAATCTGTCCCGTTCTTTCTTACAGCCCCCCTTTAGATACTGAAACGCTGCTCTCAGGTCTCAGGTGCTTCTCTTCTCCAAGCAGAAGAGCCCCAGCTCTCTCAGCCTATTCTCATAGAGGTGTTTAATCCCTTGGCTCTCCCTGTTTTTGTAGCCCTTCTCTGGACACGCTCC
Organism: Centrocercus urophasianus; assembly: GCF_019232065.1. Lineage (NCBI taxonomy): Eukaryota > Metazoa > Chordata > Aves > Galliformes > Phasianidae > Centrocercus > Centrocercus urophasianus. The sequence goes on along the minus strand of NW_024884475.1, from coordinate 33,948,496 downwards.
AACAGGTCCATGTCTCTTTTGTACTGAGGACTCCACATCTGGACACAGTATTCCAGATAAGGTTTCAAGCACAGGACTTGTTAATCTCCACTATGTTTTAACATATGTTGCATCCATGTAGAATAAATACATATATGAATCAAAAGGTCAGTGCACTGATAATTAAAGTTTCTGTAACTTCTGCAATGCATTTCTGGTTTACTGTTAGAGAGGGCTGCCATTTTCTACCTGTCCTGTTTGTGTCAGTGGCAGAGCTTATTGTAGCACATCCAGCAGGGAGCTCCCAGTGGAAGAATGGGATAGGAAAACATAAACATCACCAACCTGGATTTGGGGAAACACAGGAGCATGGGGGCAGCAGTGCTGTTACTCCTCACACTCAATGTGTGTACAGCCATTGTACTGGCTGCTCAAGCTGACAAAAGCACTGAACGAATTCATAAATTTTTGAATCACTCTGGAAAATTGCCCTTACACTTGCAGTTTGCATTGCAAATCACACTGAGGAATGTGGTGCATACATTATTATTAGGTGCCTGACATACCTCCGATTATCCAGAAGGTGCTAAACAGCTTCTGCCTTTCACACCTTCCGATTCATTTAAAAGGGACTTTGACAAATTGTGAGCAGGTGCAAAACAACAAACTAGCATGTATGGCATGATGAAGTAAAGGCCTTGATAAATACAATTCCCCCGGGCCAGGAAATGTATGCTGAGCTAAATAAAAAGTCTCACCAATGCACAGGGGGATGGTTTCAGGATAAGTAACAGGATCGGGAGCTCCCAGTAGTAAGGGTGGCTGACTCGTAATACCAGCACAGTGCTGTGCCTGGTCCTTTTAGCAGGCTGGCCAGCCAAATCGATTTCCAAATATATGCCACAGTGTGCATATATTCCAGACTCTGTAGGCACTACAGACTTCTAACATCTGTTAATCATTTATATACTACTTATACATGTGTTAATATCAAGTTTCATCCTGAGGTTAATAGCAACAATCTGTTCTTGCTTTGAGACTGCAAGGATGTGCTGAACAGAATCAATTTGAAGGGCAGGAGAAACATGCCCAAACATTTCCCTCTGAAAGACTGCTCTCTTTACAGGAAGGTCAGCCCTCTGGGGCAATGCAAGAGAAGATTGCTATCTTTTTTATGCCCTTTAAAAAAATTCCACAAGTCGGAAGGTCATAAAATCTTGAAACTTATTTAATAAATTTAATATGGTGTTAAATTTGTGAACTTCAGGATAGTTAAGAGCTCTTAGTACATGTCCTGAGGACTACAAATGTATCTATGTACTCATTATCTACCCACAAATTGAGCAATAAAATCTTGCCTTGTTTTACTGGTGGTTTGTGGTTAACAAATAAACATATAACTCACAGAGCTTACAAGGGTAAGAGCTAGCTCTGATCTGCACAGGGAATCACACGTCTTCAGTCCAATGTGTTCAATTTCTAAAGCTTTGTGTCTGAAAATTCTCAATCTTTTCCAGCAAGCCAGTGCAGTACAGTAGAGCATCTCCTTATGTCTTGGTGTGGAGCTACCACAGGTTACTAGTTAGGTTGGTTTGGAGAGCTGCGTAGAGCCCTACCAAAGCCCAGCCATTAAAACACCCTTTATACAGATCTGTGTCAAGAGTAGGGGAGACAGGGCCATCTGTGACCACTCCAAATCTTCAGCCAAATCTCTGCTCCAAATATGTAGGAGTCAGCATTAAAAAGGAGAAAAAACAATCATTCAGTGTTAAGGCAAAAATCCAAGTGAAATTTCTGTTGTTGGCACCTACTGACTCACAGCAACCTCCTGCGTGCACAGGCCTGGATCCCTGGCTGGTGACCAACAGTGTAGGAATGGGATGATGGAACTTCCTCCCTGCAAAACTGTCACAAAAGGTCACACTGGGCCTTCCAGTGGGAAGTTTTCAAAGGCAGTTCAGGAAGCCACTGACCTAGGAAATCTTCTGGTGCTGCAATCATCACAGTCAGGACCCTTCTCCCAGTGCCTGGCAGACCTTTCCCATTGTGTTGCATAAAACTGCAGAGCTTCGTTGTCCTGCTCTTCTCCTGGTGTGTCTGTACTTATTCTACATTTACACTAATTAATCTGAATTCAGGCCCTGATTTGGGGGTGGGCATTCATCCCCATGCATTGAGGGCAGGCAGGGACAGAGATCTGCTTCTGGCAGACACTGCACAAGAAAGCAGAAAACCCCACTCTGGATGTTTATGATCTCTAAATGCTTCAAATTAAATTCTTGAACATGGATTTTTTTATTCCTTAAGATCAAAGCTGTCATAAAGCATTTAACACTGTGATGCCTAGAATACTTACAAGCTGCCATAGAGAGAACTTGGCTTTATTTTTTATGTATTAATTACAAGCTGCCAGGTGGGAGGTTTTGCTCTTGTAGAGCCACCTACCAGTCTGGTTATAAAATATTCTGTACTGAGTCCAAAAATGTGATGAACTATCCAATGACTCCATCCAGCCATACAGAGGGCATTTATCAGTATCTAAAGGGGGGCTGTAAGAAAGAACGGGACAGATTTTTTAGCAGGGTCTGTTGTGATAGGACAAGGGAAAATGGTTTCAAACTAAAACAGAGAAGATTTAGGCTGGGTATCAGGGAGAGGTTGTTCTACAATAAGGGTGGTGAGGCACTGGAACGGATTGCCCGGAGAGGTGGTGGATGCCCTATCCCTGGAGACATTCAAGGTCGGGCTGGAGGGGCTCTGAGCACCTGGTGGTGCAGTAGGTGTCCCTGTTCATTGCAGGGAAGTTGGACTAGGTGTCTTTTGAAGGGCCCTTCCAATTCTAAGGATTGTATGATTCTGTGTGTTTTCGTGGCACTGCAGCCACCACAGTGGGCTGAGCCTCAGGCTCTGGAGTAAGACCATCTTCCCTCCCCACAGACATGGGAGAAGAAGTACACTCTCATGCACAGCCTCCTGAAGTCCTGTTATGCTTACCCAAAAATGCCCATGAAGACTGCATTTCCTAGTGCAATCACAGTGCCTTCTGCCATCAGGGCTGGGCAGGGAGTGAACAGGGCTGTTCCTCTTCTCTGCTTGGCATTCACTTGGCTTCAGGCAGCACTCCCACACCCACATGCCCCACTAGGAATTTGATGTTGTTTGCCCAAGGAAGCATAAATAACAGCAGAGTTCAACAGCACCAGCTGAACAGCCTGAGCCTGTGAGTCATCTGTATGAAGTTGTCACCAGTACATCACCCTCTCCGCCTCAACTTCTGTCTCTCACAGACTTAACATATACACATAATCTGCTATTAAAGCACCACCTTTGTCTTCCAGCAGAGTTTCAGCCAAAACTAAAATGAACACTCCTTCTTTTCCTAAAATTGCTCAGTGAGAACCTCATGGGGTTTAATTGTTCTCTGCTCAAGCCAAAATTTAAGAGAGGCTGTGGAAACAAAGTCACCTTTGTGTCACTTGTCAGCAGAGTTATATTACTATTTCGATCCTGATGGCTGTCCAGATAAAAGGAGGAATCCTTTCAAATCATACAATGGATGTAACTTAATAAGTGGTCAACAAAATTGCCGTCAGCAAAGAACTCTACTGCTCCTTTTTTTTTTTTTTTTTTTTTTTTTTTTTTTTTTTTTTTTCCTTCCTTTCTTCTGTGAATTATGAGCTTCACACCCCTCGCAGTTCCCTGTACCAATTCCCACAGGTGGCAGCAGTTCTCAGAGCACACAGCAGTGTGCTTGCTGGTGGGTGCCATGACTTCTCTGTCCCAAGCAGCTGCTGCCATACAGCCCAGTCCAAGCAATTTTCAGGAATGCGTTTGTACTGCTGAATGGGCATTGCTCTCTTAAAAGAAAGTGAACCCCATGAAGGGCCCATTTGAAAAACAGGATTTCTAAGCAGAATTTTGCCTTCAGTTTGGGATGGTAGTTTGCAAGAAACCTGGGCACACTACTACTCTTTTCTCTTGTTGAAGATGGCTCTTCTAGAAAGAGCCCAGCTGTCCACCATTACAGGGGGGTACATTTTCTCTTGAGATCAGTGAGTCCTAAGCCAGAGTAGCTTGGCTTTGGCCTTACATCTTCAACCTGACCTTTTTGTCTGTGCACAGTCAGCCATGTAAGTTTTAGCTCCATTTTGCAAAACAAGGCACATAGAAGGACATGTGTAGCTTACAGCAAAAGAGAATATGTGACACTGGAATGTTCCTGACCTTAAATTTTGGACAGATGGTTAAATGCCTACCTGAATCTTGGTCTCATATGGAAAATAAAGATGACTTTCTGAAAAAGATACGTGTTTTCACAGTTAATTTCCTTGTAATTAATTCTCTCTCTCCCCTTACGTGTCTCTGTAATACAAAATTACAATGTCTGGTGTCCTGTGAGGAAAATGTCACGACCTGTTTTTTTATCATCATCTGCAATCTTCCACTCTGAGAAATGAAAAATAAAACCCCTTTTAGACTTATTATTAACAAGAAGAAATGTACTGACAGCCTAGCAGTACGTGTGAATTATAGGAGTGATAGCATGAAGACAAGCACTGAGAGATTTACAGCCAAAACAGAACCGTCCGCACAGCCCCAGGGCTCCCGGCTTCCATCCTGATCCAAACACCATCTGCCTTTGCCATGGCTTAGGAGAACAGCTTAGCATCCACTATACTCATAAATATCCTGCCACCTCATAAAACCCTCCCTTAAAAAGAGGCTTCTTAATTTCTAATTGGGCTTCCTTAATCTGGGGGATTTCAGAACCCTGATACAAACTATTGAAAGCTTATTCTTGCCAAAGTCTCCATCAGCAGAGAACACTGAATAGCCAACCTTATTGTTTCATTCCAGTAACATTCCAGCAAGGAAAAGTTACAAAAGTCTGAAAATAACTGAACTATGTTTCAGAAACAAAAGCCTAAATTACTCAAAAGTAAAGTTACCTTGCTTTGTGATTGGCAAAAACTGGCCATTGCTGTTTGGAGTTAATGGGAGCAGACTCTCACATCCTCACATCATAGCTGTCTGGGTGGGTAGCTATTAAGATGGAAGGGCACACTGTCTCTTGAATAACTCTAAACAGAACTGATATCACCACTTCCAATGACAAACGCTTTGTCTCTTATCTATGTTGTTTCCAGCTTATCAAGCAGCTGCTTCCTGAGCGACAAATCCAGCCAGTCACCACCAACCCAAGTGGACGCCACTCCCCAATGGGCTCTGCTTCCAAAAGGGGCAATGCTCTCAAATGGATGCTGCTTCCAAATGGATGCTGCTTGCAAGGGGATCAGCTCCTTGCCCAGCCCTGCTGCTCACTGCGCCACTGACTTTGGGGTACATTGATTGCATCCAGTCGGGATGGCAGATGATCATCACTCAAAGTAATTTGCAGCCAGGCCAATTTTTGAATTATTTTGGGAACTATGTTTCTTTGTTCTGTAAATGTTTACCCGCTAAATATCAGATGTGTTAGTTTCTCAGCGTACTGAGAGAAAAATCTGCATATGAATGAAAGGGAAGTAGAGATGGTCTCTGGTATACAGATGCAAATAGAATCGCAAAAGCTTTGGATCCAAACACTTGGAAGACATTATGTTGTTTTCTCTGGTTTATCTTGTGTTGTTCTAGCTGCAGAGACAAAAACCTCAAATAATTTCATAATTTTGATGTCCAGATTTCACGAATTCCAAGGAACATTTGCAGGAACATTTCCCACTCAGCTTCTAATTTGGAGATTATTTGAAACACATTGAGCAATTTCCTTTTATAGATAGAACAGCCCGTCCAGGAGGATGTGGAAATAAAAAGCAGAGAGGGACACAAACTCAAAAGCTTCACTTATCAGGTAAAGCCATGGCTTTTCCTAATTTCAGTTTGCGTGGTGAAATGAAGACTTCTACAGCAGAGGTACAGGCATGAGAGATATAAAAGTATTTGTCATTTTATGTAAGAGACTTTAGTGACTGCACTGGCAAAATTACTCTTCTAACATAAGGAGTTCTCATACTGAGGCAGATAAATGGCATCAGTGCAGGCTGTGCAATCAGATGAGGTGTTGATCCTTGCTGGAATTCCTCCATTAATTTAAGATACATTTTGAAGTTCTTCTCAAGGAGAATCACATTGTTCTTTGCCTCTTTTTTTCCTCTGGCTTTTGTTTTCCATCTTTTTTAGAATGATTCATAGTAAAGGATCAGCCTAAACCAAAGTGAGGCTATTTAGAGGCTAACTGAAGGCTTTACAGAGCTGTGAAATCACAAGGAGATCAGGAACAGATGCTCAGAATTACAGCCCCATGGATTTAACACACTTCGTTCCTTCACTGCATTTACAGAAGGTACAAAACCCACAGCCATGCCAGTTTCCAGTCATCTTCCAGAGTTCATGAGGTTCAGCCAGAACTAAGTAGGAGAGTCCCCTGAGCAGGGCAAAAACAGTACTTCATTGGGTGATTGGCACAAACTCTATTTCAATCCTATTGCTGCTGAAAGGTAGGGCTCTCTAGTGTCCATAGGAACGTAGGTCCTGCTCCAGAAAGGGAAGAAATGCTTAGGACTGTGTGGGGATGAGAATACAGCTGACATGCGGTCTCTGAGCCACATCACAAGACTGAGAGTGAGGGTTGTTCCCTTTACTGCCATTCATGGCCACCCAGGAGAAATACTGGTTGCTTTTTTTTGTTTTGTTTTGTTTTTGTTTTTTGCAAGGTTTTAGTATCAGAAGTGGACTAATACACTGCCTGTAAAGCATCGTAGGAAATCTTCCTAGGTTTAGGCAAGACATATTATTTTTCCCTTTTTTTGTAGTCTTCATCTAACTGTTAAGAGTATGAAATCTATACAGCAGATCATTACCCAGAAACTCTTAAGAAAGGACATCTGTGCATTTTCTACAGAATGATAAACTAAACCTTGAAAAGAAATCCAGTGAGATCTCAGTAGCACAGAAGAACACGGGTTAAACCTAACAAAGCTTCAACAGCATCTGATCAGCTCTGATTCTGCCACCATGGGACTTCCTCAGAGCAAGAGAACATCAGCAGTGGAAAACAAAATGATAGCTTCAAAGTCATAATATTAGTGAGTTGCCCAGCCAGCCACTGCTCATAGACATGTACAGTGTGTGTCACACGGTCTGCAGAGAACAGGAATGCAAACCCCATACAACATCCAGTTTCCATCTGTATTTTGGAAAGGAATTTAGTTTTGGAAAGAGTTGAGCTCCCTATCCTGCTTATGTGTCCCCATCACTCACTGTGGGCTCCACAGCACCCAGGATGGATATGTGAAACGGCTCCTGGGACCCAGACCAGCTCAGGATGAGGAACCCAGAGGTATGTAAAGATCAAAGAAGTCCCGTAACCTCTGGAGAATAATAAATGCCAGGGCTTCATTCATGGGTGCCCACTTTGCCTCTTCCAGTACAAAAAGGCAGAAGAAGCAGAGGGACCTTACTTCACCATAGCTCTGCAGATTGCCCTTGTGAAGTTAGATGCCTTCTATCAATTGCTAGGCCAGGCTGAACTCTCTGCAAACTCAGAGGACAGTCCTCTGGTGGCAAGTGCATCTCTCAGCCACAGCTGGATGAATTGGGTTTTTGGCAATTGACTCCTTAATCTTATTTCAGGTTATTTCTTCCCCACATGACTAATCTGCAAAAATGGGTTTTGTTCCCTAATTCCCATAAACTACTTGATGACAAGCGGATTTGTTTCTCTTTGCATCCATTGTCAAGTGACTGTGAACTCACTGCAGATGCCACAAGTTCTTCTGGCCATCACAGATCATGCAGTGTTTCCTTCCCACCTGTCTAGTTTTCTACAGTGCAGTTCAAAGATCAACAAAGCAAACTAACGTAGCTTCATATTTAAACTGGACTGAGAGTGTAATGCTGTATAGCTGCCTGTGTACTTTATTATAAATCTCTCTGTCGCTATAGTATGCTTCAGACAATGAATAAACAAGGTTATTCATTCTTTTCATAAAAGTTAGGTAATTTTTCAAAATATGTGACTTTAAACATGTTTTCCATAATGCAGATCTAAGCCTACTTAGTATTATGCTTCTTTGGGATTGCATTCAAATACAAAGATTGATTTTGATTTAAATCTTAAGACACACAGGCAAAGAGAAGAAAGAAAAAGTAACCTAAGTTAAGCATTTCAATATGTTCATTATATATAGAGAGAGAGGGAAATGAAAAAAAAAAAACATTTTAACAGAAATTTTTGCATCTGCTACACTGGCAACCCACAGGAATTCGTTTTGCAAATATTTATACATTTTATTTTACATTTAGCATGTGTTTTGCAATTATCTGTTAGATAATTTCTGTAAATATTTATTTGTGCAAATAGTGATTTGGTGATCCACTAGGAAAATAAATTGTTGATTTCTCTACCTGTGCAGACACAGTTAAAAAAAAAAAAATAATAATCAAATTTGTATCCCTCTTCAGAGCTGGAATAGTGAAAGAAGATACTTCAACTCTTCTACTGGGAATCAGGCACCAGGTCTGGCCAGAGCAATCCCATGTGCTCAGTATATATAAAACAGCATCCTCTGGTTGGTGATTTCATAGGTTCACCCCTCCGGCCCCATTTATCTTCATAATGCATGACTGAACAACCTATTTGCTCTTTGGAGCCATAATGTCCTCTTCTGTTAGCTCCAAGAAGGATGTTAAGAATTTGGGTCACGATCTGGTTGCAAGTGTCCTTAGCAGTTCAGATGACCAGCTTCAGGTTAACAAGCATAACAAATCTGTCAGCTCTCGTCAGATTTGTACCAGGGTGGCCTGGTGGGTGCTTGCTGTTCCTAGAGCTGTGGGAGCACTTTCACAGGTATTAGCCAGGCTTCTGCCATGAGAAGTGATTTCTGCAATTAGGGCATTCTTGCTTCCATGTCCCCAGCTACTACAGAAGAATAATTTGACAAGGTTTCATTATACCACCTGTGGGGCTCTTGACAAGTAAACATGCCATAAAGTGAAAACAGTAGGAAACGTCCTGCAGACAATCTCTTGCTCACTTTGCATTTTTCATTTTTCTGGCTTGCTGCAGAACAGTAGCCCCTTGCAATAACAAAAACTGTCATCTTTCTATCACCATTCTGTCAGCTGTCTCCGTGGAATCAAGAATCAGATGAAAAGTACAGCTTTCACTCCCCACTATTGGCATCGGCCTATTTTTGTCTGACAGCAAATCCCCAGATCTTCCATATGGGTTTATTATCCATATCAGAAGTGTCTCCATTTTGTGGGCAATGATTCAGGAGAGCAGGATGCATCTGATGGCACTCCAGCAGACAGTGGCAAGCTGGGGAATGAACCGTGAGGTGGTCGGTGCACTGAGCACGTGCGTCCTCATTTATACATATGAATTTTGACGCATGTTTTTGAGAGCTTAATTTCTCTGTGAATAAAGCCACTGACTAAACTCGCTCACCAGATGTCACTCCCTATTGTCAATCAGACAGACAGTTTAAATCCCAGCAGTGTGCAATGCCTTTTTTAAAACAACAACTCAGAACTCACATAAATCTTAAACAAGCTTAGAAGTTTTGCTCCTGAAAAGACATTTTCCTTTCAGGATATAAAGGCAGGCAATAAGAAAGAAGGAGACAGATTCTTTAGCAGGGTCTGCTGTGACAGGACAAGGGGAAATGGTTTCAATTGCCCAGAGAGGTGGTGGATGCCCCATCCCTGGAGACACTCGAGGTCAGGCTGGAGGGGTTCTGAGCACCTGATGGAGCTGTAAGGGTCCCTGTTTATTGCAAGGGAGTGGGACTGGATGACCTTTACAGGGCCCTTCCGGTTCAAATGAGTCTATGATTTTGGTCAAGTTCATTCTTCATCAGTTGTGCTCTATTCCCACTCTATTTCCACCTTATCTTCCTTCATCATTTGGTCTTTAAATGTCTTACAGATTCACAAGTGAACATATCTTCTGCACTTTCTTGGGGTTTTCATTCAGTGCATGTTCATTCAAGTACCACTGGAATAGCCCCGGGGGG